>NC_059179.1:31836019-32143103 GCF_019923935.1 Bubalus bubalis | reverse complement strand
CTCCATTAAGTGCATAAAAATGTACTTTTATGCCACTTTTAGTAAACGATAGTACTTATTGCTGTGGTAATTTCTGTTCATTTACTTAATTTTGTCAATTAGTTGTTAGCTCCCAGACAGTATTTTATGGCTACCACTAGGTGGTCCTGGCTAGGTATGCTGAAGGCTAAAAACTTTCATGATATAAAACAGGCTTTGAAGGCTTTATTTAATGGTGCTTTTTCTTTTTTTCCTCTTTTATTTTTTCTTCTCAGTCCAAGATAAAGTAGTGAAAGTTTATGTTTTCATGCTATTTATCTTTTATCTCTTACCTTGCTCCAGCTCAAAGACAGTCCATGATAATTCTACTGAAAGCTGACAGTCTTCAGAGTCAGGCAGACTTGGTGTGAAATCTCAGCTCTGACATTTTCTTCCTTTGAAATATTGAGCAAGTTGCTCAACCTCTCAAGAACTAATCATTTCTTCATCTAAGAGCTGTTTTCAAAAAATAAATCAAGCACCAGACATAAAATACATGCATCTTATAAATGGTCACGTTATATTGGTTTCTTGTGAAACTTTTCTTGGGGAAAGTTGAAGGTATTTGACTGAATTGATATTTATGGCTTTTGAGGGGTTGCTTAAGACATGAAGATTAAATGACAGAATTTTTTAGTTAGAATTTCTTCAACCTCTAAGTTTTGCTTATGGAGGACTTATTTTACTTTTTAAAGACAAGTCTCTTTAGAAAGCTCAAGTATCTTTAGCAGTGATTCTGAAAACTCTGAATTGAATTTTCCTTAAAACGTACATGTGTTTAAAATTTGAAAAGAAGGAGAGGCTCTTTGGCAATAATGCGTTTAGAGATTTGATCAAAACCTCAAATATTTTGAAATCTAATGCAACACATACCTAGATTATTTTTAGCTGTCCAAAGTCCAGTTATTTAATCTCTTAATCAAACTGCTTGAAGTTTCCATTTTCTAAATAAATGAAATGATAATAAATAATGAGCCAAAAAATAAAATACACCCATTTAAGGGAAAAAATGGAAATTTGATGGAAAATGAATGTGCATTTGAATAACATGAAAATATCATCTTCTTTGATTTTTCAGCTCCAAGTAAGTGAAGGATTGAAGTAGGAGCCAGCAAAAGTGCCTTTTGTCAAATTCTTCAGTGTAGAGTTCTTCAGTTATGTCAAGTAGATTACATTTGTTCAGGGATTAAGGGAGACCTGGAGAATTTAAGGTCTGTTAACCTGACCATGACTGCCTAGATTGGCATAAACTCTGCTCCCAAGAGTCATCCCTTTTTATTCCATGCTGCCATTATTTCTTCCTTACATGGCCTGATAAAATGGAATCTGGATAGAGTGTAGAGTAATTGTGGTTAATTGAATCAGCTAGAGGGTGACTATGGAAAAGCCTATGAGTGTCAGGCCCCAAGTCAGGTTAAGGTGTAATCTCTGATCTGGAGAAGACTGTGTTGCAGAGTGAAAAGTAAAGTTTTAATAGGAGTGAACAGTAAATAGTGGAAATTAACAACTGTTACAAGATCATGGAGAAACCCAGTGCAGTGAAGAGAGCACACACTAGCAATCACAAGAATTGGGTTGCTGTCATTAGTTAGCTCTATGGATTTGATACATTATCTTCCTTTTTTGCTTCTTCCTTTTGCTTTTCCTCCTCTTTCACCCTGTCTCAAAAAATGAATAGCCAGAGAAACGAAACGAAAGACCAGGGAATCGCTAAGAGTTTTCCAAGTATGTTCTGTCTATTTATCCTCTATATAACTTTTTTATTGATGGAAAGAGTCCTGTCATAGCCTGGGAGAGTCGGTAAAAGTGATATTGAAACTTCTCAAAGGATGGAGTAACAAGAAGGGAAAATTGCACAGGTGTGCCCTGCTAAGATAGAGACAAGCCTTCTCAAGTGGTCAGTTTTGATCCCAGCCAAGGCAATCAATCACTGCCCTCATAGACATGGTGCCAATGAATTGAAACCCATGAAGTAATGCTCCACTAAAGGGAAACACAGTATACTGCCTTCCCTTTTGATCCAGGAACTTAATCCACTGAACTCACTCACTAATCTTAATACTTAGCAGGACACAAGACCGTAGATAGAGATATAATCTGCCCTTCAAGAGTCTTAATTTTTTTGAGGTAAATGATAATTTACTTATCCATAGGGTCCTAATACTTTGTGTTTATACCTTTTTATAATAAACATACTGAAAAGCACACAAATCATATGTGCATACTTCAGTGAATTTTCATAAAGTGTGCACATCCATGCAACCAGCACATAGATAAAACACAGGCTATTGCCAGCACCCCCAGAGTTTTCTCAGGTCCCTCCCAGTCTCTGACCTCCACCCAATATCCTGACTTAACATTTGTCTGTTTGGGAAGTTTCGTATAAATAGAATCATACGGTGTATATTCTCTGGGTCTGCCATCTTCTTATTGTGTTCCTGAAATTCATTCATGTTGTGGCCTATGGCAATAGTTTGTTGCAGATATATATACAGGTTTCTGTTGGCGTATACCTTGAAATGGAATTGATGGGCCATAGGGTTAAACCTTAGTAGCTGCTGAACCCCAACCAGTCTCCCAAAGACAGGTTTTAGTATAAATAAGGAACAACTAGAAATTCCTCGTGCCACTGATAGGAGGTAAACCAGTTGCTCCATGTTAACACTTTGTCTTTTCATTTTAGCTCTTCAAGTGGGTACGTCATGGTACTGAGTTGTGATGTTAATTTGCATTTCTCTGAAGACTAAACAAGATATGTGTATTGGCCTTTGGGAATCCTCCTTATTGAAATATCTTGAGGTATCTTTTACTCATCCCTCCCCCATTGGGTTAACTGTATTTTCCTACTTGCTTTGGTGGAGTTTATATATATTTTCCTTGGTTGGAAAAATATATTGCAAATATTTTATTTCACTTTCTCCTTTGCCTATTTATACTTTTAATGGTATCTTTTGAAGAACAGATTTCTTAATTTTAATGTAATCAGATTAATATTTCTTTCCTTTATTATTGGTGCTATTTTATCCAACTTAAAATGGGGAACACATGTATACCTGTGGTGGATTCATTTTGATATTTGGCAAAACTAATACAATTATGTAAAATTTAAAAATAAAATAAAATTTAAAAAATAAATAAATAAATAAATAAAAATTCTTTCTCTAGCCATAGATCATATTATATTCTTTCATATTTTGCTTTTCAATCTGCTCAGGATTGATTTTTGTGTATCATGTAAGGTAAGGGTCAGATTTTTTTTCCTTGGGTATATTCAATTGACTTATTAATTGAAAAGACCATGCTTTCCCCACTACACTGAAGTTTCATCTTTGTCATCATTGTTCTGTTTCTGGACTCTTATTTCAGTCCATTGGTCTAGTTGTCTATGATTATGCCATGAAGCTTGATAATAAACAGTGGTACCCATTTCAGAGGTCACTATTGCAAATAGTAAAACAATTTATTAAGTGCTTAGCATAAGACATGGCAGGTTGGACTGTTGGCTCAGTTAATATAAACTATTAAATACAAAAACGAACGGTCATCTGACATCTTACCACACTAGGCCTCAGTGCCCTCCTGTTGGCTACATCATACTACTTCCTTTAAAACATTTCTGATGTTATAGGGTCAACCAAGCAATAAGATGCACTTAGGTCATGAAAATTTTCCAACCATACACCCATTCTGAGACTAGGTCTGTTGTGAGAAAGAGAAAAGAAAATCTATCTACAAAGTACTATAACCTACCTCTCTTGGCTTCTTGCCCCTCAAGTTTGTGAAGGAAAGAGAAAAATGTTTTTTTCATATGACTTCTATCTCCTTAGACTTCAGGGAATTCTTGTCTCATTGTGGCCCTATTTCCTTCAGTACAGAACTGAGACTTCTTGGCTTTTAATTTCCACTATATTTAAATGACAGATACAAGAATCCCCATCAAGAGAGGAGCCTGCAGGTCCCCTAGGGCTCAGTTCTCTAGTAACATAATTACTCCTAGCGTCAAACGTCTTCCTTCTTCAACTTTACTCACCTGAACAGTGTAAAACCATAAAAATAAATCATATCTAGAGTGTAGCACATCAAAGTTAAATTGTTTCTTAACTGTTACCAATTTAAGTTTATCACAGGTTCTGATCTGTGGGTGTGGAATGGGGTTGAGGGGGGAGGCCAACAATGTATGTAGTATTCAGTTCAGTTCAGTCACTCAGTCCTGACCGAATCTTTGCAACCCCATAGACTGCAGCACCCAGGCTTTCCAGTCCATCACCAACTCCCGGAGCTTGCTCAAACTCATGTCCATTGAGTCAGTGACACCATCCAGCCATCTCATCCTCTGTTGTCCCCTTCTCCTCCTGCCTTTGATCTTTCCCAGCATCAGCGTCTTTTCCAATGAAGTCAGTTCTTTGAAACAGGCGGGCAAATTATTGGAGTTTCAGCTTCAGCATCAGTCCTTCCAATGAGTATTCAGGATTGATTTCCTTTAGGATTGACTGGTTTGATCTCCTTGCTGTCCAAGGGACTCTCAAGAGTCTTCTCCAGCACCACAGTTCAAAAGCATAAATTCTTTGGCACTCAGCTTTCTTTATAGTCCAACTCTCACATCCATACATGACTACTGGAAAACCATAGCTTTAACTAGACGGACCTTGGTCAGTAAAGCAATGTCTCTGCTGTTTAACATGCTGTCTAGGTTTGTCATAGCTTTTCTTCCAAGGAGCAAGCATCTTTTAATTTCATGGCTGCAATCACCATCTGTAGTGATTTTGAGGCTAAGAAAATAAGGTCTCTCACTATTTCCAATGTTTCTCCATCTATTTGCCATGAAGTAATGGGACTGGATGCCATGATCTTCATTTTTTAAATGTTGAGTTTTAATCCAGTTTTCTCATTCTCTTCTTTGACTTTCATCAAGAGGCTCTTCAGTTCCCCTTCACATTCTACCATAAGGGTGGTGTCATCTGCATATCTGAGGTTACTGATATTTCTTCCAGCAGTCTTGTTTCCAGCTTGTGGTTTATCCAGTCTGGCATTTTGCATGATATACTTTGCATATAAGTTAAATAAGCAGGGTGACAGTATACAGCCTTGACGTATGCCTTTCCTAAATTGGAACTAGTCCATTGTTCCATGACAAGTTTTAACTATTGCTTCTTGACTTATATTCAGATTTCTCAAAGGTCAGTTAAGGTGGTCTGGTATTCCCATCTCTTTAAGAATTTTCCACAGTTTTTTGTGATCCACATAGTCAAAGGCTTTAGCATCACCAATGAAGTAGAGGTAGATATTTTTCTGGAACTCTATGATTTTTCTGTGATCCAACAGATGTTGGCAATTTGATCTCTGGTTCCTCTGCCTTTTCTGAATCCAGATTGAACATCTGGAAGTTCTTGGTTTACATACTATTAAAGCCTCTCTTAGAGAATACTGAGCATTACTTTGCTAGTGTGTGAGATGAGCACAATTGTGTGGTAGTTTGAACATTCCTTGGCATTGCCTTTCTTTGGAATGAAACTGACCTTTTCCGGTTATGTGGCCACTGCTGAGTTTTCCAAATTTGCTGGCATATTGAGTGTAGCACTTTCACAGCATCATCTTTTAGGATTTGAAATAGCTTAGCTGGAATTCCATCACCTCCTCTAGCTTTGTTCATAGTGATGCTGCCTAAGGCCTACTTGACTTCACACTACAGGATTTCTGGCTCTCATTGAGTGATCACACCATGGTTATCTGGATCATTAAGATCTTTTTTGTGTAGTTCTTCTGTGTATTCTTGCCACCTCTTGTTAATATCTTCTGTTTCTGTTAGGTCTATATCGTTTTTGTCCTTCATTGTGCCCATCTTATGTGAAATGTTCCCTTGGTATCTCTAATTTTCTTGAAGAGATCTCCAATCTTTCCCATTCTATTGTTTTCTCTGTTTCTTTGTATTGATCACTTAGGAAGGCTTTCTTATCTCTCCTTGGAACTCAACATTAAGATGTGTACATTTTTACTTTTCTCTTTGCCTTCAGCTTCGCTTCTTTTCTCAACTATTTGTAAGGTCTCTTTAGACAACCATATTGCCTCTTTGCTTTTCTTTTTCTTGGGAACAACTTTGATCATGGACTCCTGTACAATGTCATGAACTTCCATCCATAGTAGACAGGTACTCTGTCTATCAGATCTAACCCCTTGAATCTATTTGTCACTTCCACTGTATAATCATAAGGGACTTGATTTAGGTCCTATCTGAATGGTCTAGTGGTTTTCCCTACTTTCTTCAATTTTATCTGAATTTTCCAATAAGAAGTTCACGATCTGAGCCACAGTCAGCTCCTGGTCTTGTGTTTGCTGACTGTATACAGCTTCTCCATTTTAAGCTGCAAAGAATATAATCATCTGATTTTGGTATTGACCATCTGGTGATGTCCATGTGTAGAGTCTTCTCTTGTGTTGTTGGAAGAGGGTGTTTGCTATGACCAGTGTGTTCTCTTGGCAAAACACTGTTAGCCTTTGCCCTGCTTCATTTTGTACTCTAAGGCCAAACTTGCCTGTTACTCCAGGTATCTCTTCACTTCCTACTTTTGCATTCCAGTCCCTGTGATGAAAAGGACATCTTTTTTTGGTGTTAGTTCTAGAAGGTCTTGTAGGTCATCATAGAACCATTCAACCTCAGCTTCTTCAGCATTAGTGGTTGGGGCATAGACTTGGATTACTGTGATATTGAATGGTTTGCCTTAGAAATGAACAGAGATCATTCTGTCATTTTTGAGATTGCTCCCAAGTACTCTGTTTTGGACTCTTTTGTTGATTATGAGGGCTACTACATTTCTTCTAAGGGATTCTTGCCCACAGTGGTAGATACAATGGTCATCTGAATTAAATTCACCCTTTCTGGTCCATTTTAGTTCACTGATTCCTAAAATTTCAGTGTTCACTCTTGCCATCTCCTGTTTGACTACTTATAATTTACCTTGATTCATGGACCTAACATTTCAGGTTCCTATGCAGTATTGTTCTTTAGAGTCTCAGACTTTACTTTAGTCACCAGTCAAATCCACAACTCGGTGTTGTTTTCGCTTTGGCTCAGTCTCTTCATTCTTTCCAGAGCTATTTCTCCTCTCTTCTCCAATAGCATATTGGGCACCTGCTGACCTGGGGAGTTCATCTTTTAGTGTCATATATTTTTGCCTTTTCATACTGTTCATGGGGTTCTCAAGATAAGAACACTGAAGTGGTATGCCATTCCCTTCCCCAGTGGACCACATTTTGTCAGAACTCTCTACCATGACCCTTCCATCTTGGGTGGCCCTACACAGCTTGGCTCATAGGTTCATTGAGTTAGACAAGGCTGTGATCCAAGTGATCATTTTGGTTTGTTTGTGCTTAGTTATTCAGTCATGTCTGACTTTTTGCAACCCCATGAACTGTAGCCCACCAGGCTCCTCTGTCCATGAGAATTCTCCAGATAAGAATACTGGAATGGGTTGCTATGCCCTCCTCCAGGGGACCTTTCCAACCCAGGGATTAAACCCAGGTCTCCTGCATTGCAGGCAGTTTCTTTACTATCTGAGCTACTAAGGAAGCCTAAGAATACTGGAGTGGGTAGCCTTTCTCTTCTCCAGGGGTTCTTCCTGACCCAGGAGTTAAACTAGGGTCTCCTTCATTGCAAGCAGATTCTTAATCAGCTGGTTAGTTTTCTGTAATTGTTGTTTCCATTGTGCCTGCCCTCAGATGGATAAGGATAAGAGGTTTATGGAAGCTTCCTGATGGGTGTGACTGGTGTGGGGGAATCTGGGTCTTGCTCTGATGGGCAGGGCCATGCTCAGTAAAGTTTTATTCCAATTTTCTGCTGATGGGTAGGGCTGTGTTCCCTCCCTGTAGTTTGGCCTAATGCCAAACTATGGTAGGGGTAATGGCAGTAATGGCAACCTCCTTCAAAAGGATGTATGCCAGGACTGTTGTATTCAGTGCCCCTGACCCTACAGCAGGCCACTGTCAACCCATGCCTCCGCTAGAGACTCCTGGATGCTCACAGGTAAGTCTGGGTCAGTCTCTTGTGGGGTCACTGCTCCTTTCTCCTGGGTCCTGGTGTGCACAAGGTTTTGTTTGTGCCCTCTAAGAATCTGTTTCCCTAGTCCTGTGGAACTTCTGTAATCAAACCCCACTGGCCTTCAAAGTCAAATTCCCTGGGTGTTCTCAGTCCCTTTGCTGGACCCCAGGTTGGCAAATATGTTGTGGGCCCTAGAACTTTTGCAACAGTGTGAGAACTTCTTTGGTATAGCTGTTTTCCAGTTTGTGGGTCATCTGCTCATTGGCTCTATGGCAGGGCTAATAGTGACCTCCTCCAAGAAGACTTATGCCACACACCATGCCTCCCAGATCTGCTGCAGGCAGAGCCCCTGTCCCCATGGCCAGCCACTGCTGACCTTTGCCTCCACAGGAGGCACTTAAATACTCAAAGGCACATGCCTGGCAGGTCTGGTTCAGTCTCTTGCAGGGTCCCTGTGTGCTCATGCGCACAAGGTTTTATTTGAGCCCTCCAAGTGTCTCTGGTGGGTATGGGGTTTGATTCTAAATGCAATTTTGCCCCTCCTACCATCTTGTTGGGGCTTCTCCTTTACCCTTGAACATGGGGTATCTTTTTTTGGTGGGACCCAACATTCTCCTATCAATGGTTGTTCAGCAGTTAGTCACAATTTTGGAGTTCTCACAGAAGATGAGACGTCCTTCTACTCCACCATCTTGTCTAGTTCTATGTATGTAGTATGTATATATGTAATGCATATGTAATATATGTTTGTGTGTACAAGGATATATATGTATATCTATAACTTTGCTGAATATTTGACTTCTATGAACTTGAAAATCAGTTGAGTAATGTCTCAAAATCGCTCACGTTACCCATTAACTTCACTCAGAAGGTCCAGTTCATCTATTTTCTGTGCACTTGCTGGATCTGTGGAGGTATAGCAAAGAGCAAAATCCATACCCTCTCCTTGCCAAAATTTTAAAAGAAATAAAAAATTTAATTGATTTCTTTCAAATTTGATGCCTATATTCTATATACATATAAAAAATGAAATATACAGACTGCAGAAAATGTCTTAGTGAAAAGAAAAATGGTAACTCAAGTTGAATTTCCTATCAGAGACCACTTTCTTTGAACAGCAAACATGGGGCCTGATATAACCTGTCAAAACCTTGACTCACTTTGGCCTGAGTTGTAAGTGAACTCCACCAACTCTCAAGGGCTTTAGATACAATACAATGTTAATGCAGAATAACTAAGATTTTGCTTTACAATCCAGGTAAGGTAAGAGGTGGCAAATTAGCCCTGCTAATGACTAGCACAGGCTGGTCAAATATCACCCCCAATCTAGACAATGACAAATCTGACTATAGATTTCTCAATTCTAGATAATGAACCAAAACATATAATATGTGGACTCTTGTGACTGGTTTCTTTCATTTAGCATGTTTTGAAGGTTCATTCAAGTTTAGCATACATCAGTACTTCATTCCTTTCTATTACTTAATAATATTGCATTGTATAGATACTCCATGTTTTGTTTGTCCATCCATCCACAGACAGATATTTGCATTGTTTCCACCTTTGGCTGTTATGAGTAATGCTGCACTAAACATTCAAGTACAAGTTTTTCTGTGGACATATTTGCTGGGAGAAATATCAATAACCTCAGATATGCAGATGACACCACCCTTATGGCAGAAAGTCAGAAAAACTCAAAAGCCTCTTGATGAAAGTGAAAGTGGAGAGTGAAAAAGTTGGCTTAAAGCTCAACATTCAGAAAACCAAGATCATGGCATCCAGTCCCACCACTTCATGGGAAATAGATGGGGAAACAGTGGAAACAGTGTCAGACTTTATTTTTCTGGGCTCCAAAATCACTACAGACAGTGACTGCAGCCATGAAATTAAAAGATGCTTACTCCTTGGAAGGAAAGTTATGACCAACCTAGATAGCATATTCAAAAGCAGAGACATTACTTTGCCAACAAAGGTTCATCTAGTCAAGGCTATGGTTTTTCCAGGAGTCATGTATGGATGTGAGAGTTGGACTGTGAAGAAGGCTGAGCACCGAAGAATTGATGCTTTTGAAATGTGGTGTTGGAGAAGACTGTTGAGAGTCCCTTGGACTGCAAGGAGATCCAACCAGTCCATTCTGAAGGAGATCAGCCCTGGGATTTCTTTGGAAGGAATGATGCTAAAGCTGAAACTCCAGTACTTTGGCCACCTCATGTGAAGATTTGACTCATTGGAAAAGACTCTGATGCTGAGAGGGATTGGGGGCAGGAGGAGAAGGGGACGACAGAGGATGAGATGGCTGGATGGCATCACTGACTCGATGGACGTGAATCTGAGTGAACTCCGGGAGTTGGTGCTGGACAGGGAGGCCTGGCGTGCTGCAATTCATGGGGTCGCAAAGAGTCGGACACGACTGAGTGACTGATCTGATCTGATCTGATGATTTCATTTCTCTTGGACATATATCTAGGAGTTGGATCAGTGGGTCATGTGGTGGCAGTGGTGGTTGTTGTTCAGTGGTATCTGACTCTTTGCAACCCAACAGCAGCCCTCCAGGCTCCTCTGTCCTCCACTATCTCCTGGAGTTTACTCAAATTCATGTCCACCGAGTCAATGACACTATCTAACCATTTCTGCCTCTGCCACCCCTTTCTCCTTTTGCCTTCAATCTTTCCCAGTATAAGGGTCTTTTTTAATGAGTGGGCTCTTTGCATCAGGTTACTCTACATTTAATCATTTGAGGGATTGCTGGACTATTTTCCAAAATCACTGAACTATCTTACAATGACAGAGGTTTACTATTAAAAAGATCTCAGAAAGCATTTTTCTTTCAAAACCTATAAAAAATATAAACCCCAATGTAGCTGACAATATACAGCCTTGACGTAGTCCTTTTCCTATTTGGAACCAGTCTGTTGTTCCATGTCCAGTTCTAACTCTTGCTTCCTTACCTGCATACAGGTTTCTCAAGAGACAGGTCAGGTGGTCTGATATTCCCATCTCTTGAAGAATTTTCCACAGTTTATTGTGATCCACACAGTCAAAGGCTTTGGCATAGTCAATAAAGCAGAAATAGATGTTTTTCTGGAACTCTCTTGCTTTTTCCATGATCCAGCGGATGTTGGCAATTTGATCTCTTGTTCCTCTGCCTTTTCTAAAACCAGCTTGAACATCTGGAAGTTCATGGTTCACCTATTGCTAAAGCCTGGCTTGGCGAATTTTGAGCATTACTTTACTAGCGTGTGAGATGAGTGCAATTGTGCGGTAGTTTGAGCATTCTTTGGCATTGCATTTCTTTGGGATCATCATCATGAGAAACATCATGAGAAATGCTGGGCTGGAGGAAGCACAAGCTGGAATCAAGATTGCTGGGAGAAATATCAATAACCTCAGATATGCAGATGACACCACCATTATGGCAGAAAGTGAAGAAGAACTAAAGAGCCTCTTGATGAAAGTGAAAGAAGAGGGTGAAAAAGTTGGCTTAAAGCTCAACATTCAGAAAACTAAGATCATGGCAACTGGTCCCATCACTTCATGGGAAATAGATGGGGAAACAGTGGAAACAGTGTCAGACTTTATTTTTCTGGGCTCCAAAATCACTGCAGATGGTGATTGCAGCCATGAAATTAAAAGACGCTTACTCCTTGGAAGGAAAGTTATGACCAACCTAGATAGCATATTCAAAAGCAGAGACATTACTTTGCCAACAAAGGTCCGTCTAGTCAAGCCTCTGGTTTTTCCAGTGGTCATGTATGGATGTGAGAGTTGGACTAGAAAGAAAGCTGAGCACTGAAGAATCAATGCTTTTGAACTGTGGTGTTGGAGAAGACTGTTGAGAGTCCCTTGGACTGCAAGGAAATCCAACCAGTCCATCCTAAAGGAGATCAGTCCTGGGTGTTCATTGGAAGGAATGATGCTAAAGCTGAAACTCCAGTACTTTGGCCACCTCATACGAAGAACTGACTCATTGGAAAAGACCCTGATGCTGGGAAAGATTGAGGGCAGGAGGAGAAGGGGACCACAGAGGATGAGATGGTTGGATGGTATCATCGACTCGATGGACATGGGTTTGGGTGGACTCTGGGAGTTGGTGATGGACAGGGAGATCACCTGCAGTTCATTGGCTCACAAAGAGTCGGACACGACTGAGCGTCTGAACTGAACTGAATGTAGCTGAAGTACGCTCTGAAGCTTAGAATCAGCCAATCACCATTTAAATATTATACCTATGAGGAAAGATAAACTGAGAGACAAAGGGCTGACACATTGACTTCTGGAATATAGTTATCTTTCACTGGGGACTCCCTGTCTAAGAGTGATATACTTTTCCAAAAATACCATCTGAGGAAAGCACTCATGGCTGAAATTAGCTCAGAATGTTCCTGAACAAATGAATTTTAAGACATGAATTCCCCATTTCATATGGGCCTTGGCAGCGGGGAAGCTAACATCTTTTTCAGAGAAATAAACTTTCGAGATGAATTGGGGAAACACTGGGCAAAATGTTGGCCCCATGTGAAGGTTCCACATCCACTCAGCATTTTTTGAAGTGTGCTTTGGAAGCATTATTTCCTTTGTGTGTAAAGGAAGTAATTAAATGTAAAAAGTGTGTAGTGGAAAGAAGATCCCGTACAGAATATTTCCAGCAGGAGGGACCATTACAGCTCAAATTGAGGCTACAATCCTTTCAATAATCTATGCTCTTTCTGTCTGACTGAGAGGAGAGTATTGCCTTACCTTTTCAAGGCACAAGCAAAGGAAGGTTTTGAGATCAAAGGTATTTGTATTGTGCTTCTCTTTTTACACTTTTTTTTTTTTAAATCACAATAATTTGTTCTAGGATATTTTCATGTCCTACAAAAGATAAATGAATTATTCCTTTTTCTTATATAAATCATCATCTCTGAAGATAAGAAAATTGGTTTCCCTCCTATTTCTTGTTTGGGTTAGAGATGTAAATGCGGTAAATTATTTGAGTCTTTTTTTTTTTCCTTTTGTGTGAAGAGCAAATTATGCTCCCAATAAACATCTTTTCACTATTACTTCAGACTGATTAGAAGTGAAATGCTGCAAGAGATTTACTCCCATTGCTATATTAAGTATAATTTCACTGTTCTCTAAAGCAATTGTTTCTGTCATATTTCTTGAAGAAGCAAGTTGAAAATTGAGTCTGTAAAAAAAATATGGAAACCTTTACAGATGTCAAGTATTGGATTTCTTCTACCTATTCTAAACAGATACGTTTTAAAGGATATATTGTCTCTCTGTCTAACACCTTCAAGTCTTTTAGTGCAGAAATCTGCATTTTCAGTCAATGTTGTACTAAGACTAAACTTTTTCTTTTTTTTAACTAAGATATTCAAACACTTTGGTGCTTTGACCAGGGTCCCTGGAGGGGAAAAGGAGTTTAAGCTGAACTGTACTTATTCAGAGTCAGCAGGATAATTTTAATGCCTAGCATATGGAAACAGGCTGGCCTCCGGACAGATTTCCCAGGTACTTCTAAAGGGTTCATGTGTCCAACTCACTAACCTGAGGTCAGTTTCTGGGTGGTGAGGAGAAAATCAGAATACTTCCTTTTCTTTCTTTCTTTTTTTTTTTTTTAACTAATACATATCTTATGAAAGAAGACTTCCCTGGTGGCTCAGACGGTAAAAGCGTCTGCCTACAAAGCGGGAGACCTGGGTTCGACCCCTGGGTCGGGAAGATCCCCTGGAGAAGGAAATGGTAACCCACTCCAGTACTCTTGCCTGGAAAATCCCATGGGCGGAGGAGCCTGGTAGGCTGCAGTCCATGGGGTCGCTAAGAGTCGGGACACGACTGAGCGACTTCACTTTCACTTTTCACTTTCATGCATTGGAGAAGGAAATGGCAACCCACTCCAGGGTCCTTGCTTGGAGAATCCCAGGGACGGGGGAGCCTGGTGGGCTGCCGTCTATGGGGTCGCACAGAGTCGGACACGACTGAAGTGACTTAGCAGCAGTATGTCTTTAGGGACCTTCATAAAAATATGTCAGTGATAGTAGCAATTGTTAGTTTGTTTAATTTGTGATGTGATTAAACTCTATGTTTATAATCTTATTGAATTCCTATAATAGTTTGAAAATATCAATTCTTTATTTCCCCCAACTTCTAAATTATGAAACAGATGATGAGAGGAGTAGAGCTCTTGTTTAAAGTAACACAGCAGTGAATTACTGTGAGAATCCGGGATTATGACTCCGAGTCGCATTATCTCCGTAATTCTAATGTACTATTCTTAGATAAAAGTGAAAGCGAAGTTGCTCAGTCATGTCCGACTCTTTGCGATCCCATGGACTGTAGCCTACCAGGCCTTTCGGTCCATGGGATTGTCCAGGCAAGAGTACCGGAGTGGGTTGTCATTTCCTTCTCCAGGGGATCTTCCTGACCCAGTGATCGAACCCGGGTCTCCTGCACTGCAGGCAGACACTTTACCCTCTCTCTGAACCACCACGGAAGGCCCCATTATTAGTTAGGTAGCTACCAAAGAAAAAAATAGTCCAGCTCCTTTATTCTGTCAGACATAAAGTCCACAGATACAGTAGAGACTAGAATCCAGAGATGGCAAGGTAATATATCTAGTGAGAAGTGGAATTCAGCCCAGAATCAGGTTTTCCCATCTCAAGATCCATGCCCTTCCCACCCCCAAATCATTTCCTTATCTTTATCCTTTGCTTGGAGATGTTTGATATTCTCTCATTTCAAATCTATAATTGGTATGAATAAAACAATGCCAAAACTTTGGGGGTCTTGAGCCATCAATTCTTTATTTTAAAAACTCTCTCTGGGTTTAATCAGTGGGATGAAGGTAAATTGATTTCAAAGCCTTTACAGTTCTGGGAATAGTTGAGTCAGCTCATTCCCAGTATGGACACCAAGGTCTGCTGATTACTCACTTCAAGAATCAGAAGGACTGCAGCCTCCTCACCCAGATTTCATAATGAAGCAAGGGATGAGGCAGAGCTGAGAGGCATGTTTGTTCAAGCAAGTTTTCTCAGAATGTAGTGTGAGCATGGGAAACTTGGTACAAAATAAAAGCTTGCCTGTGATTCCCCTACAGCTACAGCCTTCAGAATTCTTGTAATCAGTGCATCTCACCTTTATTAGGGTCACACTGACTTTCACAGTTAAAGGACTGTGAAAGAGTTAGTGATGTATTAATCAGAACCTTCTCAGCTGCAGGTGTTGGAAAATGCACTATAAACTCATTTATACAAAAAGAGATTTCAGGGATCACTTAGGAGATATCTTCTAGGATTGGGGCATGCCGGATGGCTCAGATGGTAAAGAATCTGCCTGCAATGCCAGAGACAAAGTTTCGATCCCTGGGTCGGGAAGATCCACTGGAGAAGGGCATGGCAACCCACTCCAGTATTCTTGCCTGGAGAATCCCATGGACAGAGGAGACTGGTGGACTATAGTTCATGGAGTTGACTCTGTGCAACTCCCTCTGTGCAACTCCATGGACGGGTCAGACATGACTGAGTGATAATACCTTCACCTTCAAGGATAGGGCTCATTACAGGGCATGGCTTGGCAAGTTTATATCTTCCTGCCTTTTTTCCTTTATCTTTTACTGCATTTTCAGATGAATTCTTCCCTTTCAACACTAAAGGGATGGTAGCAGCTCTAGTTGAAAAACAATGGGAGAAAGGAGTGTGCTTCCCTCAGAAGCACAAATAAAATTCTGGAACTGAATCTCATGTGCTTATAATCTAAATCAAGTCTTACTTTCTGGAAGACCAGGGGTGAAACACAGTGAGGAAATAGAGCATTTACTAGAAGGTAACCAGAGTTTTTGACTAGAGTTACTTGATAGGAGTATAGCCAATTAACAATGTTGTGATAATTCAGGTGCACAGCAGAATGACTTGGGCATTCATAAACATGTATCCATTCTCCCCTAAACGCCCCCTCCCATCCAATGCCGCATAACATTGACCTACATGCTATGCAGTAGGTCCTTTTTGGTTATCTGTTTTAAACACAGCAGTGTTGTACATGTTGATCCCAAACTCCCTAACTATCCCTTCCCTCCTCCTTTCCCTCTGGTAATCCTAAATTCATTCTCTAAGTCTGTGCGTCTGTTTCTGTTTTGTAAATAACTTTGTATCATTTCTTTTTTAGATTCCCCATGTAAGCAATATCATATGATATTTCTCTTTCTCTGTCTTCCTTCACTCAGTATGATAATCTCTAGGTTCATTTGTGTTGCTGCAAATGGCATTATTACATTCTTTCTATGGCTGAGTAATATTTCATTATATATATGTATCACATCTTCTTTATTCATTCCTCTGTTGATGGACATTTAGGTTCTTCCATGTCTTGGCTACAGTAAATAGTGCTGCAATGAATATTGGGGTGCATGCATCCTTTTGAACCATGTTTTTCTCTGGATATATGCCCAGGAGTGGATTGCAAAATAATCGAAGAAGGGTTATAGGCAGAAGTTACAGATTTTATCATGGGACCATAGGACCCAAAAGAGGGAAGGGAAGGGCAGCTTGACCCAAAAGGACTTGAAATTAGGGAAAGTTATCAGACCAAATTAGAAACTATGGACAGAAGTTTGATGAATAAATCCTGGACAGCTTAAAAATAGCAAAAATTCACTTAAAAAAAAAAAAAAAACAGAGGCCAGTATGTACCAGTGACCATGATTAAAACTGATATTACACTATTATACATTGTCATAAAGGAATTGGGGTTACAAAACATTAGGACTTCATATTTCACCTAAATTTGTGTTAACTGAGCGATGATTTTTCATCAAGGATTAACTCATACCCCACCTCTTCTTTTCAACTTTTAACTGAATAGTGTTCTGCATTTTGTCACTACAGGCACTGCCTTTACTATGTAATTTAGTCCTTCACAATATAAAATCTTTCTCTTCTTTGAGAGGGTGTGTTATGTATACCTGTTGGTATAGTCATTCTTGACTTGACCACAGAGCATCATCACCCCTACCAATTATGCCTTCATTTTAAAAACAGTCTCTTCTCTTAACCACCTTGTTCTCCTTATTGTCCTTTATGCTTCTGGATATTTTCTCCCACCCCTTTTCTATACTCCTCTTCATCTACTTCTTTAAATGTTGCTGTTCATCAGATTACTGTCCTAGCCCCATTTCTCACCTCTGTTCTAACACTGTTCCTATATAACTACACTCATGCCTGTTTTTAATTATCATTCATTTTCTAGGGGTTCCTAAAACTATGTTTCTGATCCTACTTTAATCTTTTCCCCAAAGACTAGATGTATATGTGTGTGTGTGTGTGTGTGTGTGTGTGTGTGTGTGTGTATATATATATATATATTTTTTTTTTTTTTTTACCAGATTTACTACTTGGATCTTTGGTCACCAGTTCAAACTCCAAATATCCAAAATTAAATGAACAAATTCTCACCATCTCTGCAAAACCACACCAACCCATTTCTCTTCATCCTGGTTATCCTAAGTAAATGTCATCACATCCTGTTGCCCAAGTGAAAAACCTGAAAGTCATTCTTACTGCTTCTTTTTCTACAACATCCAATCAGTCACCAAATTATGTGAATTCTACTTTCTGTATTTCACTTCAAGTTATACATGTCTGCATTCTACTACCAATACATTAATCCAAAGCCATCATCTTCTCTGTCCTGTGGCTCTTTAGGATCCTATCCCTGTTACCACTTCTCAGGGTTATCATTCCTTCCTGTCCCCAATTCCAACTATACTCTTTGCTGCTTCCAGAAAAAGCTTTCACAAATGCAAGAAGGAAAGTAGACTCCTCCTTGCCCCTGCTTAAAAGTGATTGGTGACATCCCATTTTTTAAGAAAAAGTAATTATTTATTTATGGCTGTGCTGGTTCTTCACTGGCGTGCCGGCTTTTCTCTGTAGAGAGTGGGGCTACTCTCTCGCTGCGGCGCGCCTGCTTCTCACCACAGTGGCTCCTCTCACTGCAGAGCATGGGCTATAGGTGTGAGGACACAGTAGTTGGGGTTCTCAGGTTCTAGAGCTTAGGTTCAGTAGTTGTGATGCTTGGGCTTAGTTACTCTGCGGCACGTGGGATCTTCTTAGATCAGGGATCCAACCCCTGTCTCCTGCATTAGCAGATGGATTCTTTACCACTGAACCCCCTGGGAAGCCCTGATTAAAGTTTACAGCACATTAAAAAAAAACATATTTTAATCAAATTTTATTAAACTATAGCATTTTAAGAGCTATTGTTCCTCAAACCACTGAAGGAGTCCTCCGGCCTAGAAAAGAAGATGAAGACCTCAAAGGCCTTGGCCCTAGGGCCTGGAAAAAGAAGATAACGACCACAAGGGCCCTTGCTGAACCACCTGACTTTGGGGATAACAAAACTGAACTTTAAACCCCAGCCCAATGCTCTGGACAGATTGCATCAGCCAGGGACCCTCTACCCTCTGCCCGACCTTCCTGCCCCCTGCTCAACCGCAACTGCCATCTCAGCTAAAGATTACCCAAAACACCCCACTTGACTAAAAACCATCGCTTCCACAAACCTCCCCTTAAATATGAAGCCTCCCTGATCCCTCGTGCGCTCAACCTGGTCTTTAGACCAACTGTCCCCCTCCTTGGCTGAATAAAAGTAACCTGTCCCTGTTGAGGTTGTCGTCCTTTCTTCTTTGCCTCATCTCGAATTATACCTTACAGCCATAGTCTTATGGCAAGGCACCCTTCTGGACTTGACAATGATTCCCAAAATCTAAGGTATGAAAAAAATCAGAAGGTTTCTAAAAATAAAAAAATAAAATACAAACCCTAATATCTAGTCCTATAGATTCTTATTCAGTAGGTCTTAGGTAAGGCCTAAGAGTCTGCATTTTATTAAGCTCCCAAAGAAACTCTGATTCAGGAGCTGCAAAGATCCCAGTCTAAGACAGTTTTAAAGGAGCTGGCATTGTCCTGCTATTTGCAGATGGGTGCTTGCATCCTGACAGTGCAGGGAGCCACTGAAAAAAAAAAATGTGCTTCAAGATTCACTTTTTCCAACCCTTGCATTTTAAAAACCCTTGTATTTTAACTAGTTTTCCTGGACAAGGAGTAAATTTCTTACAGGCCTAGCTCCATTTTTGTCTCTTGTTCCAGGGTGGTATTTGATTAATATTTGCTGCCCCTGTAAACTACGGGTTCATACCCTTCATTTGTTTTCTTTTTTCAGGATGAAGACGGTTTTATAAAATATACTTATATATGCATATGGGTTTCCCAGGTGGCACTAGTGGTAAAGAACCCGCATGCCAATGCAGGAGACGTAAGAGATGCAGGTTCGGTCACTGGGTGGAGAAGATCCCGTCGGTCACTACTCAAGTGACTTAGCACACACACACTATATATGTGTATAAAATACATGCACTGTGAATGTGTGTGTGTATATATATATATATGTACATGTAATTTGTAATATATTAAATTTTCTAATCATATTCTCAACCATTTTTGAAATGGGCTTCTCCTCTATCTTTCCCACTGTCTCTTTCCCTCAGTCATTCATTTAGCAAACATTTGACAAGGGCCTGGTCTAGTGCTTCCAGCTCTATGATGAGCACAGGGAGATGTGAGAGTGAAGAAGTCAAACTTCACCCCCAGTTTGCACAGAGCTGCTAGTCCATTGGCAGAGGAAAGAAGAGCATTTCACAGCACATACTATAATTACAGTGATGGAAGTGCTGTGAAGAGGAAAATGTGGTGTTCAATAGCAGCGAATACCAAGGGGGTCATGCACAAATAAACACAACCACATGCTGATGTAACCATCTCCTTCTCCAGTTTCTGTAGCCTTGTAGGGAGAAGAGGATCTCTTTGACCTAAACACTGGATGATGTTAGATTATGTAGTTAATCAAGGAGTATTGTCAGCTGCATGGGGCTGTCCTGGGTCCTAAAATACCTTCTTTCAATGTTTAGGGAGAAGTTGAAAATGGTGCTATTATTTTTTTCACATTTGATTTAAAGGAAATTGTTGTTCAGTTGCTAAGCTGTGTCTGACTCTTTGCACCCCCACGGACTGCATCACGCCAGGTTTCCCTGTCCTTCACTATCTCCCGGAGTTTGCTCAAACTCATGTCTATTGATTTGGTGATGCTATCCAGCCATCCCATTCTCTGTTGCCCCCTTTTCCTTCCCTCGATCTTTCCCAGCATCAGGGCCTTTTCCAATTAGTTGGCTCTTTGCATCAAGTGACCAAAGTATTGAAGCTTCAGCTTTAGCATCAATCCTTCCAATGAATATTCAGGACTGATTTCCTTTAAGATTGACTGGTTTGACTTCCTTGCTGTCCAATAAAACAACTTGACTGTTAGAAAACTTTGTAAGACAATGAAAAGAACTTAAACCTATGGTAGGTATGTGTGCCATTTGCTCAGCCTAGAAAAGAACATTTGTTATTTGCTGTGGAATCAAACTCTTTACAGTATAAAGATAGAAAAATGACTCAAAAGGGTAGATGGAGTGAATGTGTTGCACATTTGGAGGGTGATGTGGATGGTGTGAATCTGCCTGTGATGCAGCAGACTTGGCTTCAATCCTTGGGTTGGGAAGATCCCCTGGAGGAGGGCATGGCAACCCATTCCAGTATTCTTGACTGGAGAATCCCCATGGGCAGAGGAGCCTGGTGGGCTACATTGATGTTTGTGACCCCATGCAGTCCACGGGGTCGCAAAGAGTCGCACGTGACTGAAGTGACTAAGCACAGTGGATGGTGTGATGTTTTGATTCCTTTTGGGTGTCTCAGTTTTCAGGTTTCATGATTCATGATGAGGTCTCCTAGAGTTGACCCTTCTTCCTCTACTACCCCTGGAGGGGAGGGAGGTCTATTCTAGGGGTGGGTAACTTAATATTTGAAACTTTGCAACTGTAAAATAATAATAATGCTGACAGTGATAGGGAAAATGCTATCATGTCTGAATACAGCTTTTGATGAACATTTTTACTATGCTGAAGCCTTTGTGCATTCCGTACACACATGCTTCCTGCTGAGCAGTGCAGTTCCAGCTGTGGCTGCAGAGAGAAGGGCACACCAGCCCTTGTTCTGTGGCCTTGTCCAGAGCAACTGCTCTTTCTTGTTAGCTGGCTGGCTGCCAGACTCAACAAGAGGGCGTGCTGATTTCCCAAATACAATGCTTTGCTGGGGCTGGAATCAAAGCTGTCAGTAGTAAAGAGCTCTTTCATCTTTCTTTTCTCTCTTCTTGTACATTCAGTGGGGATTCAGCCGTGAAAACAGGACCAACAAAAGGCAGAAGCCCTATACCAGTCTTTACAACTCAGAAAGATGGCTTTCAGGTCTTAATTGTCTGAAGATGCCATGCATTATTGATTTAAATATTGGCTTCAGGGCTGCAAGTTAGTTATAATAACATTCTTACCTATCTGTTGAGTCTGCTGGTCTCTCCCTCTGCAGGCTTACAAGTTTTGAGCTGAAAGACTTGTTTCAGCTTGGAACACAAGAGGAAACCCTGGTTTTTCTGTGAAATGTGTTAGTAGTTTCTAGAAGTTATGAGTCAATTATAAAGAGGTAGCCCTATGAGTTATAAAATGCAAACACTTGAAAACAAAAATCAAGCCAGCAGTATTTTGTTGGTCAGGAATCTGTTAGTTGAAAGTGACAGCCAATAAATGTGGCCTAATCTCTATACAGTCAGCAAAAACAAGACCAGGAGCTGACTGTGGCTCAGACCATGAACTCCTTATTGCCAAATTCAGACTTAAATTGAAGAAAGTAGGGAAAACCACTAGACCATTCAGGTATGACCTAAATCAAATCCCTTATGATTATACAGTGGAAGTGAGAAATAGATTTAAGGGCCTAGATCTGATAGATAGAGTGCCTGATGAACTATGGAATGAGGTTTGTGACATTGTACAGGAGACAGGGATCAAGACCATTCCCATAGAAAAGAAATGCAAAAAAGCAAAATGGCTGTCTGGGGAGGCCTTACAAATAGCTGTGAAAAGAAGAGAAGCGAAAAGCAAAGGAGAAAAGGAAAGATATAAACATCTGAATGCAGAGTTCCAAAGAACAGCAAGAAGAGATAAGAAAGCCTTCCTCAGGAATCAAGGCAAAGAAATAGAGGAAAACAACAGAATGGGAAAGACTAGGGATCTCTTCAAGAAAATCAGAGATACCAAAGGAACATTTCATGCAAAGATGAGCTCAATAAAGGACAGAAATGGTATGGACCTAACAGAAGCAGAAGATATTAAGAAGAGATGGCAAGAATACACAGAAGAACTGTACAAAAAAGATCTTCACCACCCAGATAATCACAGTGGTGTGATCACTGACCTAGAGCCAGACATCCTGGAATGTGAAGTTAAGTGGGCCTTAGAAAGCATCACTACGAACAAAGCTAGTGGAGGTGATGGAATTCCAGTTGATCCATTCCAAATCCTGAAAGATGATGCTGTGAAAGTGCTGCACTCAATATGCCAGCCAATTTGGAAAACTCAGCAGTGGCCACAGGACTGGAAAAGGTCAGTTTTCATTCCAATCCCAAAGAAAGGCAAAGCCAAAGAATGCTCAAACTACTGCACAATTGCACTCATCTCACATGCTAGTAAAGTAATGCTCAAAATTCTCCAAGCCAGGCTTCAACAATACGTGAACCATGAATTTCCTGATGTTCAAGCTGGTTTTAGAAAAGGCAGAGGAACCAGAGATCAAATTGCCAACATCTGCTGGATCATGGAAAAAGCAAGAGAGTTCCATAAAAACATCTATTTCTGCTTTATTGACTATGCCAAGGCCTTTGACTGTGTGGATCACAATAAACTGTGGAAAATTCTGAAAGAGATGGGAATACCAGACCACCTGACCTGTCTCTTGAGAAACCTGTATGCAGGTCAGGAAGCAAGAGTTAGAACTGGACATGGAACAACAGACTGGTTCCAAATAGGAAAAGGAGTTCATCAAGGCTGTATAATGTCACCCTGTTTATTTAACTTATATGCAGAGTACATCATGAGAAACGCTGGGCTGGAGGAAGCACAAGCTGGAATCAAAATTGCCAGGAGACATCTCAATAACCTCAGATATGCAGATGACACCACCCTTATGGCAGAAAGTGAAGAGGAACTAAAGAGCCTCTTAATGAAAGTGAAAGAGGAGAGTGAAAAAGTTGGCTTAAAGCTCAACATTCAGAAAACGAAGATCATGGCATCCGGTCCCATCACTTCATGGGAAATAGATGGGGAAACAGTGGAAACAGTCAGACTTTATTTTTCTGGGCTCCAAAATCACTACAGATGGTGACTGCAGCCATGAAATTAAAAGACGCTTAGTCCTTGGAAGGAAAGTTATGACCGACCTAGATAGCATATTCAAAAGCAGAGACATTACTTTGCCAACAAAGGTTCGTCTAGTCAAGGCTATGGTTTTTTCTGTGATCATGTATGGATGTGAGAGTTGGACTGTGAAGAAGGCTGAGCGCCGAAAAATTGATGCTTTTGAACTGTGGTGTTGGAGAAGACTCTTGAGAGTCCCTTGGACTGCAAGGAGATCCAACCAGTCCATTCTGAAGGAGATCAGCCCTGGGATTTCTTTGGAAGGAATGATGCTAAAGCTGAAACTCCAGTACTTTGGCCACCTCATGCGAAGAGTTGACTCATTGGAAAAGACTCTGATGCTGAGAGGGATTGAGGGCAGGAGGAGAAGGGGACGAGAGAGGATGAGATGGCTGGATGGCATCACTGACTCGATGGACGTGAGTCTGAGTGAACTCCGGGAGTTGGTGATGGACAGGGAGGCCTGGCGTGCTGTGATTCATGGGGTCGCAAAGAGTCGGACATGACTGAGTGACTGATCTGAATCCAAAATATACCTTTATTGGAACGTCCAGGAGTTGAAGTTTCTGTCAGGAATGGCTGGATCCAGGAGTCCAAATCACATAATCAGGGCTTAGTCCTTCTTCTCCATATCTCCACTTGTCTTCGTTTGCTGTTTGTCATTCCTGGACATGCGGTGTCCCTGGTGGCTCAGATTTGCACACCCTTGCAGTTGATTGTGGCAGCCGTAGCTTCTGGACTCTAGGACTCACTCTGATTAGACTAACCTAGGTTCAGCTTCGCTGATCTCTGAACCATTCACCATGGTCAAGCAAGTGGAATATGCTCATTCTCCAGACCTGGATCATGTGACTGTCCTTGAACATGAATATGGGTATGAGGTTGGCTGATCAATGCCACTCAAGTCACAAAGCCAGCGTTCAGGTGGGATTGTTTCTCAAAGGAAAATGAAGTTGTCATTTTCAAAAGATAGAAAAATGGACCCAGGACAGATAAAAACTGTCAGTGTACATTGCTCGTAGGTAGCAGACAGCATCTGAGGACCCTTCCTTACAGAGTATCCGTCCCCTTCTTGCCCTTGCCAGCTGGGCTTGAGCCACTTGGCCTTCTTGTAGGGCCTTCAATGTGCTGAGCTTCATCTCAGCTAAGACCCTCCTCACTTGCACTGTATAGGGCAACTCCACATTTCCTGAACAAGCCCTCGTGTTCACGTCTCCAAACTCATACTATCTGCTCTCTCCTCCTTCTTCTTGTCCACCTTGGTTGTAGTCCTCTTCATCTTTCAAGGTACAGCCTAGCTGTCAGCCTCACTCCTCCCTGCCCCAAATAGGCATACCTCAGTGTTCCCTTTACTTTCTCATAGACTAGAGTAATGGTCAAGAGGTATTCTAGTTAAGTGTTTATGCACTGGTTTCCCCGGCTAGTCTGCCTGTTCTTGGAGACTCTGAGCTGTGTCTTTTGCATCTTTATCTAATTAACTGATAAAGTCATATCAAAATAGCACTTTATGAGGTTTTCTTATGGAGGTAACTATTTTCAGTATTACCTTAATAAGCTCACTTGTAATTGGTAAATGGGCTATTTTACATACATTATTCATTTGTGCCTCACTAAACCCTCTAAAGGAGGTACAATTTATTATTATACCACTCTACAGATGAGGAAACTTGAGGCTCATCGAAGTTAAGACACTTGCCCATAGTTACCCAGATAATAAGTGGTGAAGCTGGAATTTTAACCAAGATCTGCTTGATTCCAAAGTCTGAGGTGTTTTTCACCATGCAAACTGTCTCTTAGCCTTAGCCTTAAATGGTGTTTGCAAATGGGTGACTGCTCAGATATCAATGAATGCCCCAAAGATTTACCACTCTCCCTCTCTTACCCCCACCCCACCACCCCATTCTGTCCCTACTGGCAATAGACTCTGCTTTGGGATATGGAATTCTCCACAGCAATAGATTAAGTGTTGAGGTATCTTCTGTGCCATTTTTTTAAGCATCCTTATTTCCTACTTTGCAACTGATCCATCCATGAGAACCCTGTCCTAATGGACTGGAATATTATTTCTATAATAAAAGTTCACACTATAATTGACATTATTTTTCAAAATGCGTGTCATTCATGGAGATCATGTTGGCTCTTTCTTACCTAAACTTGACAGTCTGACTTGTGTCCAGCAGGTGTCACTAGACTTTCCTCTCCTGGGTGTGGCTGAAAAGGACTATGGAGTTGTTCTCTTACTAAGCAGCTGCTGTTGCATTGCTTCCTGAAAGCTAAATCATCCTAGATAGAGCAGGACTCTTCCTTGACTTACACTCACCTTTCTCCCTGCCATAGAGTGTGGTCCTACAGATGCAGTACCAGTACCTGGGTGCACAAGAGGGATGCATCGGCAGTTCCCACAGCCCACTCCTCCGGCTGCTGGCTTGCTGGCACTGGGTGTTGCTTAAAGCTGATGCTGGGGAGGTGAGATACAAGTGCATTTCAAGGCATTAGGAGGAAAATTACCTCAAACTCAGAAAAATCTGGATTGGAGAGGTAGACTATGCCAGGAAATGTTTTTCTCTGCATAGTGAAGGCAGCAGAAGGGCTTGATTAGAGATAGTGTCTAGCCATTCAACCAAAATTTCCTGAATCTCTTCTAAGAACCCAAATGATTGAAGAAGCTAAACAAGGGATAAATGTGGAAATAACATGGTTCCTGTATGTCAGGAGTTTAGCAGCACTAATGCCTGTTGATTCAGCCAGTACTGATTGGGCACTTCTGAATAACTGGGAGTAGAGCTCTGGACTACACAGATACAATTCCCACCCTGATGGAACCCACAGCCTGGGAGAGAATACAAACATTATGCAAGTAATGACACAACACTGGCGGGTACTAGTAGAACAGCAAATTAACAAATGTTATGGGAACATATGGGAGAAGGCGATGGCACCCCCTCCAGTACTCTTGCCTGTAAAATCCCATGGACAGAGGAGCCTGGTGGGCTGCAGTCCACGGGGTCGTGAAGAGTCGGACACGACTGAGAGACTTCCCTTTCACTTTCATGCATTGGAGAAGGAAATGGCAACCCACTCCAGTGTTCTTGCCTGGAGAATCCCAGGGACGGGGGAGCCTGGTGGGCTGCCGTCTATGGGGTCCCACAGAGTCGGACACGACTGAAGCGACTAGCAGCAGCATGGGAACATATAGCAAGGAAGTCCAGTGGATAGTATGCCATGCAAGGTCTCCTAGGTGAGGTTATTTTAAGAGGGGATTCAAAGATAAGTTGGAGTTGATAGAAAGAATGGAGAAGGGGAGAAGGAAGAGAAACATATGAGATGAGAGGCTGTTGGAAAGTCCAAAGGCAGGATGGATAAGGTGCCTTGAAAGAAAGGAAAGGAGGAAGGAGAGTCTTTCAGGGGCTAGAGCTAAGTGGTCAGGGAGAAAAGTGGCAGAAGATGGAGCTGAAAAGATTGATGGTTGGGGCCAGATTGACACGGGACCTTGTGGACCACTTTAAGGAATTTAAAATGTATTCAAGAGCAATGGGAGCCACTTATGAATGTTTTAATTGACTTATATTAGAGTATAGTTGATTTACAGTGTTGTGTTAGTTTTTACTATACAGCAAAGTGAATAGGGGGCTTTCCTGGTGGTTCAGTGGTAAAGAATCTGCCTGCAATGCAGGAGACTCAGGTTCCATCCCTGGGTTGGGCAGATCCCCTGGAGAAGGAAATGACTACACACTCCAATATCCTTGCCTAGAGAATCCCATGGACCAGAAGAGCCTGGCCGGCTACAGTCCACAGAGTCACAAAGAATTGGACACGAATGAGCAATTAACAATTTCACTTTCCAAAAAAATGGATTAGTGACATGTTTACTTATATCCCCTCTTTTCTGGATTTCCTTCCCATTTAGGTCACCACAGAGCACTGAGTAGGGTTCCCTGTGCTGTACAGTAGGTTCTCATTAGTTATCTAGTTTATACATAGTATCAATAGTGTATATATGTCAATCCCAATCTCCCAGTTCATCCCGCATCTCCCTTTCCCCCTTGGTATCTATACGTTTATTCTCTACGTCTGTGTCTCTATTTTTGCTTTGCATATAAGATCATCTATACCATTTTCTAGATTCCATATATATGCATTAATATATGATATTTGTTTTTCTCTTTTTGATTTAATCATGCTGTATGACAGTCTGTAAATTCATCCATGTTGCTGCAAATGGCACAATTTCTTTCCTTTTTATGGTTTGGTAATATTGTATGCAGGTCAGGAAGCAACAGTTAGAACTGGACATGGAACAACAGACTGGTTCCAAATAGGAAAAGGAGTACATGAAGGCTGTATATTGTCACCCTGTTTATTTAACTTATATGCAGAGTACATCATGAGAAACGCTGGACTGGAAGAAACACAAGCTGGAATCAAGATTGCCAGGAGACATCTCAATAACCTCAGATATGCAGATGACACCACCCTTATGGCAGAAAGTGAAGAGAAACTAAAAAGCCTCTTAATGAAAGTGAAAGTGGAGAGTGAAAAAGTTGGCTTAAAGCTCAACATTCAGAAAACAAAGATCATGGCATCCGGTCCCACCACTTCATGGGAAATAGATGGTGAAACAGTGGAAACAGTGTCAGACTTTATTTTTCTGGGCTCCAAAATCACTACAGATGGTGACTGCAGCCATGAAATTAAAAGACGCTTAGTCCTTGGAAGGAAAGTTATGACCAACCTAGATAGCATATTCAAAAGCAGAGACATTACTTTGCCAACAAAGGTTCGTCTAGTCAAGGCTATGGTTTTTCCTGTGATCATGTATGGATGTGAGAGTTGGACTGTGAAGAAGGCTGAGCGCCAAAGAATTGATGCCTTTGAACTGTGGTGTTGGAGAAGACTCTTGAGAGTCCCTTGGACTGCAAGGAGATCCAACCAGTCCATTCTGAAGGAGATCAGCCCTGGGATTTCTTTGGAAGGAATGATGCTAAAGCTGAAACGCCAGTACTTTGGCCACCTCATGCGAAGTGTGACTCATTGGAAAAGACTCTGATGCTGGGAGGGATTGGGGGCAAGAGGAGAAGGGGACGACAGAGGATGAGATGGCTGGATGGCATCACTGACTCAATGGACGTGAGTCTCAGTGAACTCCAGGAGTTGGTGATGGACAGGGAGGCCTGGCGTGCTGCGATTCATGGGGTTGCAAAGAGTTGGACACGACTGAGCGACTGATCTGATCTGATCTGATCTGATATTTCATTGTATGTATGATCCACATCTTCTTTATTCATTCCTCTGTCGATGGGCATTTAAGCTGTATCCATATCCTGGCTATTGTAAATAGTGCTGCAGTGTACATTGGAGTGCATGTATCTTTCTGAGTTATGGTTTTCTCTGCCCAGGAGTGGTATTGCTGAGTCATATGGTAGTTCCATTTTTAGTTTTTTAAGGAACCTCCCTACTGTTATCCAAAGTGAATGTATCAATTTACATTCCCACCAATAATGTAAGAGGGATTCCTTGTTTCCACACCCTCTCTAGCACGTATTGTTTGTAAATTTTTTTGATGATTTCCATTTTGAATGGCGTGAGGTGATACCTCCCTTGCAGTTTTGATTTGCATTTCTCTAATAATTGGTTATATTGAGCATCTTTTCATGTGTTTGTTGGCCATCTGTATGTCTTCTTTGAATAAATGTTCCTCTAAGTCTTCCACACATTTTTTTATTGGGTTGTTTGGTTTTTGATATTGAACTGCATATTTTAGAGATTAATCCCTTGTCAGTTGCTTCATCTGTAAATATTTTCTCCCATTCTGTAGGTTGTCTATTCATCTTTTTTATGGTTTCCTTTGCTCTGCAAAAGCTTTTAAGTTTAATTAGGTCCCATTTGTTTATTTTTGGTTTTATTTTCATTATTCTAGGAGGTGGGTCCAAAAGAGCTTGCTATGATTTATGCCAGAGAATTCTGCCTATGTTCTGCTCCAAGAGTTTTATAGTGTATGTCCTTATATTTAGGCTTATAATTCATTTTGAGTTTATTTTTATGTATAGTGTTAGGAGTATTCTAATTTCATTCTCTTACATGTGGCTTTCCAGTTTTCCATCATGGACTCAGTAAAGCAAATGATGCATTTTTAAAAGAAGAGTGCTATAGTATTATGTATTCGTTTACTCAGCAGTATTTATTGCATACCTATATGTGCCAGTATGCCAGGTGCCAGAAATTAATAGAGATATAAATCACAATGAAAAATAAAAAAAGTAATCCTGGTTCAGGAAAGAAGGAGATGGGAAAATCATCTGAGAATTAACAAAGCTATTCATGCAATAAAAATTTATTGGCACCCTGGCCTGCCTTAGAATCTGTTCTAAACCTTGGAGATTCAGTAGCAAATCACACTGTCATCATCATAAGGAATATTCATAGTATGCATTGAAGATCAGGGCAGAAGATACAGCAAATCAGAGAAAAAAAACTTTTTTACAGTCAATGGAAAGACGTGTTCTAGTAGACAGAGTATGCCATGGTAGAAGCAAATATCAACAAGGATTCAGGCACTTTCATGATAAGTTTTCATTCATAATCCTGTTTTGTAAAAACTGACTGTGCCCCATTAAAAGGAACCACAACTCCGTGGCTGCTGCTGCTGCTGCTAAGTCGCTTCAGTCATGTCCGATTCTGTGCGACCCCAAAGACGGCAGCCCACCAGGCTTCCCTGTCCCTGGGATTCTCCAGGGAAGAACACTGGAGTGGGTTGCCATTTCCTTCTCCAATGCATGAAAGCGAAAAGTGAAAGTGAAGTCGGAATGGCTAATACCAGGTCTGGGGCAGGAAATGTACAAGATGAGCCTGGGCCACTTTTCTCCTACCAGACAGCAAAAAGCCATCAAAGAGTAATGGAGTCAGAACAAAAGGACCCAGGAACCAGGAACCAGCCTCAGTGGTCTCTTGCTGAGACAATCTGAACATCAAACAAATAAACCTCAATAAATTTATAAAAATCTAAGTTTTTTAAAATGTATAGCTCTCCCCACCAAAAACATCCCAAAAGCCTCATTGGTCAACTTTGAAGTAACTCCTCATTCTGAAAATCACCAAGTAAGGAGAAATAATTAAACATTTATTCTGTATTTCTGGATAAACAGTATTTCAGGGTCATTAAGTAGCCTTCGTTGAACAAGAAAGTACTTTTGTAGAAGAAAATTCCAGCTAATGAATCAGAAAAGACTGGGGAAAAAATGACAGAATTAAGAAATCAACATTCAAAAAATTCTAATGAAATGATTTGTTTAGGTAAAGAATATCAATAAGCAAAAACATTTTTAAAATATATGGAGAATTTTGCAGAAGAGGTATCAGGCTCTTAACCACTTGAACCTATGGTTCATTAAAGCATTACTCCTAGCAGCAAAATAAGACAGTCTTACCTCCCAAGACAAGACGAAATACACAGTACCACCCATGAGATATTAGTTGAAAAAAATGTCAAATCTGAATATAGTTGACCCTTAGAGCTAAATTTTTGTTTACAAAAATATGAGATTTAGAGAAACAAATGTCACCATGAAGAAACAAGCAGAAAAATTGATACTGTGATAGTTTCTAAATCATTTTCTTCAGTAAGACAGTAGAATTAAAAATTAGAATGATGGAGGGGACAGTGCTTTGGATTAAAAGATTCTGAGAGACATAACCAAATGCATTGTGTAGATCTTATTTGGCCATTGTTTTGAACAATTAAACTACTATCAAAAGACATTTTTTATATAATCAGGAATTATGAATATAATGGATCATAAAAGAAATCAAAGAATTATTATTAATTTTTTTAGGATTGTTAATGTCATTCAAGTTACATAAGAAAAAAAATTTTAATGCATACTGAAGTATATAAAGGGGTGAAATGACTTTGAGTTCTGAGATTTGTTTTAAAATACTTACTCAAAATAGGAAGGGGTGCTACGTAAAGCTTGGATGGCAATATCTAAGAAATTGTAACCTGGGTGTAGTTTATGGGTATTTGAAACACTCTCATCTCTTTCATATATGCCTGAAATTATTTATGAAAAAACATGACTGTGGCCTTGTGAGCATCCTCAGCACCCAGATGATAGAACCGGAACTCAAGTATTGATTTGAGGTCATGTAGGTAATAAGGGGAGAAGGCAATGGCAGTCCACCCCAGTACTCTTGCCTGGAAAATCCCATGGATGGAGGAGCCTGCTAGGCTGCAGTCCATAGGGTTGCTAAGAGTCGGACATGACTGAGCGACTTCCATTTCACTTTTCACTTTTCACTTTCATGCATTGGAGAAGGAAATGGCAACCCACTCCAGTGTTCTTGCCTGGAGAATCCCAGGGATGGGGGAGCCTGGTGGGCTGCCATCTATGGGGTTGCACAGAGTCAGACATGACTGAAGCAACTTAGCAGCAGCAACAGGTAATAAGAAGGCCTTCCCAGGTGGCACTAGTTGGTAAAGAACCCGCCTCCCAATGCAGGAGATGTAAGAGATGCGAGTTCAATCCCTGGGTCAGGAAGATTCCCTGGAAGAGGGCATGGCAACCCACTCCAGTATTCTTCCCTGGAGAATCCCATAGAGAGAGAAGCCTGGTGGGCTATAGTCCATCAGGTTGCAAAGAGTCAGACATGACTGAAATGACTTAGCACAACACAGCTAATAAGGAACAGAGCTGTAATTAGAATCCTAATTCCCAATCTAATGTTCTTCCCATAATATCTCCCACTGTGTTTTTCTAGAATCTGTTCAAGAGCCACTGACTTTGGCTGAGGATTTTATGTTGGAAGCAAACAGCCACCACTTTGTTCATAAATCTTGCCCTTTTCTTTGAACTGGAAAAGAAAGCTGTGGTTTAACAGTAGGTGTCTGGGGGGGAGATGGTTTCCAGCCACCGAGTTAATGAATGATCAAGCATTATTAGTAATGAATTTATTCACTGGTTAAAAGTGTACAAGACTCCGGTTTCTGGCCTTTCTCAAGTCACAGCCAAATCTCAGGGATCTCATCAGATGCAAACATGTTTCTACTTGTTCTCAGTTCTGCTTTGAACATCAACTACCCTGTCTCAAGTATGAAAATATGAAATTCTTTAATGTGGGTTAAAAGAAAGTCACATAGTCGCATATAAGCAAATCCATGGGGAAAAGTTCACATTCAGATAGTGTCTATAATTTTCTTTGCCTCCATAATTTGGAGAGGTCCCCTCTGGATCAGCAAAGAGTTGGGAGTACTAACACCGCTGAAACAGAACTATCTCTATTTTCAGTAAAATGGCACTAACTGGCCTTACTGCCTACTGCATGGGAGGCACCTTGTGAGTGACTTTCCAAAATTTAAAGCATTCAGGTCAACCTAAGTTTTAATTAAAAATAAAACAGTCTAGAGAAATGATTTTAGAAAACTCAAGGTCTAAGAGAACACCGAATGTCTATTGTTTACTTTCCGTTCTCCAGAAACTCAGGGAGAATGGCTGCAGAAACACCATGTACTTGTGATTCTATAACAATAAATTAAATTTCTAGGCTGGCACCCGAGAGTTTGAACATTATAGAGTAGACATAAGGGCGAAATCTCTGTTTGCATTGGATAAGAGGTGTCTATGCATAACTTGTGAGGAAATTTGTTAGGATGTGGTTTTACAGGCGGTACATGTCACCAAGAAGAAAACACAGGGTTTGTTAGTTGAAGATGTTGAAAAATTATCACTGCACTGTAAGCTCCAAGACAAGCCATGGCTACCTTACTTATAATTGTTAGTAGCACCTAATACAAGTTCTGGCCTAGAGCAGATGAGCAAGTGAATGAGTGCTATAAATACATTGGTCTTTCCCAAATTTTGGCAAAGGTAGCTAATTGTACAGGTTTGTACAATTAGCTACAATTGTACAGGTTTGCCCCTTCTTTCAAAATCATTCCATTTCTAATCCAGATGCTTACCAGCTGAGCTTGGGCTTTTGAGATCTCCTCTTCCCAATCTAGCCCCAACAGATATTTCTGCCCCAACCAAAGTAATGATCAATAGTTAGCCTTGCTCCTGGTAGGCCACAACCATCAGCAAACACATACAGAAGGAATGAGGCAGCTGTACTTATTACCTTCATTTTCCCAAATGCTTAGGAATTCTGTTTAGCCAGAAACTCCATTTGTGATGATTCATACTTATCCATACTTTATATATAAAGTCGACTACTGACATTCTTTGCTAACATATCCATACTCATGTGAATGGGTATGTTCTTAAAAGGAGAATCCGACTTTATTAATCCCTTCATTTTCCAGCTACCCTCCTGTATTAATTACCTCAACTGCCATAAATACCATCACACTCTAGGTGGCTTCAACAATAGAAATTTATTTTCTTAAGATTCTGAAGACAGGAAGTCTGAGATCAGGGTATTAGCATAGTTGGGTCTCAGTGAGGACTCTCTTTCTGCCTTTGCAGGCAGGCACATTCTCACTGTGTCCTCACGTGATGGGAAGAGAGCTCTGTTGGATGAAGGTGCTATGCTTATGACCTCGCTCCATCTTATTTCCTAAGTTCCCTGCCTCCCAATATGGTCACATTAGGGATGAGAGTATTAACATATGCATCTGGGGGGACAGTGCCTCTGTATCATTTCTACCATCCATCATTCTAGTCATTTGAGTGTCTTTTTTGAGTACCAAAGCTTAAGCTACAATATGCCTCATGTATTACCATAATTGGTCTAAAACCAGAATGCTCAATATTGGAGATTTCCGATGACTTTAATTTTTAAGTCTTTTACATTTGTTTCACAAGGACTCAGAGAGACCCGACATATCTTTAATTCACAGAAATGTTGTCCTAACAGAGCAGCAATCGAGTCCGGTGATTTGAGGAACCAACTGTATCATTAGCATGCATGTTCAATCATCGCCAACTCTTTGCAACCCCGTTAGACTCAGGTTCAAATCATGGCTTATGACTTTGAGGACTTTATTTAGTATCTTCGAAGTCCACTTTTCTTATCTGAAAGTGGGAATAATAATACCTAACTCAGTGGACTGTTATGAGAATTGAAAATAGACATGGTATAAAGTGCTTGGCATGATGCTCAGTACATAAGAAATAATAACGGTAGATATTAAAAAGTCAACACTTATTGAGAATTTACTGTAATTGACATTCTACTAAACTCCTTACTTTCATTACCTAAGGTAATTCTTATAGTATATTCCTAGGAGGTAAGGTGAGGTATACCCTATATTCTAAAGAGTATATCCCTATTAATTCCATTTTACAGAATAGAATTGAGCCCAATATATATATATTTTTTTATCACTCTGTTGTTCTACCTCTGAAGGCACACGGCAGTAAAGTCCTTGGGGACTATGTGATGTTTGGACTCCATTTGAGGAAATGCGTTCAGTTCAGTTCAGTTCAGTCACTCAGTCGTGTCTGACTCTTCGCGACCCCATGAATCGCAGCACACCAGTCCTCCCTGTCCATCACCAACTCCCGAAGTTCACTCAGACTCATGTCCATCGAGTCAGTGATGCCATCCAGCCATCTCATCCTCTGTCGTCCCCTTCTCCTCCTGCCCTCAATCCCTCCCAGCCTCAGAGTCTTTTCCAATGAGTCAACTCTTCGCGTGAGGTGGCCAAAGGACTGGAGTTTCAGCTTCAGCATCATTCCCTCCAAAGAAATCCCAGGGCTGATCTCCTTCAGGATGGACTGGTTGGATCTCCGTGCAGTCCAAGGGACTCTCAAGAGTCTTCTCCAACACCACAGTTCAAAAGCATCAATTCTTCGGCACTCAGCCTTCTTCACAGTCCAACTCTCACATCCATACATGACCACTGGAAAAACCAAAGCCTTGACAAGATGGACCTTTGTTGGCAAAGTAATGTCTCTGCTTTTCAATATGCTATCTAGGTTGGTCATAACTTTCCTTCCAAGGAGTAAGCATCTTTTAATTTCACGGCTGCTGTCAGCAAAGGAAAAAGAGTAAATGCATAGACTGTTATCAATCAAGTATTCTTTCTGCCCCTTTCTCTCTCCTCTCTTCTGGGTCTCCCATTATGTATAAGGTGGTACACTTGATGGGTTTCCCAAAAATTCCTGAGAATCTGTTAAATTTTTTAAATAATTCCCTTTTTATATTTCAGAATAGATATTTCAATGGACCTATCTTCAAGTGTGCCAATTTTTAATCATGCTGCTCAAATTTGCTATTGAATCTGTCTAGCAATTTTTAAAATTTCAATGGTTATACTTTTCAACTTCACAATTTCTATTTGACTTATTTTCTTCCTAAAATTTGCATCACTTACTTGCTATAAGCAGAATAATTCCTCTTCCCCCCAATGATGTTCATGTCCTATTTTATGGTACTTTATATGGCAAAAGAGACTTTGGCAGGTATGATTAAGGATTTTGTGATAGGGAGAATATCCTGGATTATCCAAGTGGGTCCAATGAAGTCACAAGAGTCCTTATCAGAAGGAGGTAGGAGGTCACAGTCAGAGATGGAGATGGGACTATGGAAAGAAAGGTCAGATGCTAGATACAAGGCCACGAGCCAAAGAATGTGGGCAGCCTCTAGAAGCTGGAAAAGACAAAGATTCTCCCTTACCACCTTTAGAAGTTCTGTTGACCTGTTTTAGATTTCTGACTTCTAGAGCTATAAAATGATGTTTTTCTTGTTTTAAGCCTCTAAGATTTTGATAATTTGTTACAGAAGCAGTAGGAAACAAATACATTATTGATATTCTCTATTTGGTTGGACATCATCCTTATACTTTGATCGTTAGAGATAATAAAAATTTGTTCTATGAACATATTTATAATAGGTGATTTAAAGTCTATGTAAGCCCAGCATCTGGCTTTTCTTCAAGGTAATGTCTATTGACTGCTTTTGTTCCTGTGTTTAAAAATATTTTTCTGTTTCTTTGCACATTTCATAATTATTTTGTTGAAAACTTGACATTTTAAATAGTGTGCAACCCTAGAAATTATATTTTCCCCCATTTCATTGTTGTTGTTCTCACTGATGTTTTTGTGTGCTTATTTAGTGACATCCTTGGACTAATTCTGGGAAGTCTGTTTTCTTTACCACGTGTGGCCACTGAAGTCTCTGCTTAGTGACTGGCTAATGACTGGACAGAGATTTCCTTAAATGCCTTTAACCAATAAGTCTGCCATCTTCCATCCTCTTTTGAGTGTGTGTGTGTGTGTGTGAGAGAGAGAGAGAGAGAGAGAGAGAGAGAGAGAGAGAGATGTGTGATGTGTTGAGGTACAACTCTGCCTCAGCCTTCACTTCTGCTTACACTCGGACTGAGATAATACATCTCTCTCCACTCTTTCCTGGGCATGCACACAGCCCAGCTCATGTGCATAGCCTTCAAGATCCTAAGATTTTTCAGAGCTTTTTCAAATCCCTCTAGGGACATCTTATTCCTCCAATTTTCCTTTTAAGTTTTTTCACCACCTCTTGTTTACCCCAAGCTGATATTAACTCCTCATGTAGATTTCAGTGTTAAGCCATTGATGCTGACCATTTTTGACAAACGCCCTGAGATTGAAAGGCTTTCCTCACTAAATGACCTCTGATTCAAATCACATAAAAATTAGCCCATGGCATGGGACTTTCCTGAAGAGCTGCCAGATCGGTCAAATAGTGACAGTGCTGTGAGGATGGGACTTTTTGAGGGGCCCTATCCAGCCCTGGGATTTCTTTGGAAGGAATGATGCTAAAGCTGAAACTCCAGTACTTTGGCCACCTCATGCCAAGAGTTGACTCACTGGAAAAGACTCTGATGCTGGGAGAGATTGGGGGCAAGAGGAGAAGGGGATGACAGAGGATGAGATGGCTGGATGGCATCACTGACTCAATGGACGTGACTTTGAGTGAACTCCGGGAGTTGGTGATGGACAGGGAGGCCTGGCGTGCTGCGATTCATGGGGTCACAAAGAGTCGGACACGACTGAGCGACAGAACTGAACTGAACTGAACTGAACTGAAACCTGATATGCCTCCTCCTATGGTTACAAGGCTATTGGTCTTCAAGGCTAACATGGAACTGGGGAGAGAGAGCGAGAGAGGTGGAAATAGAGTAAGGTAAAATGTCACAAAGCTCATTGTTCTTAATGAGATCCAGTCATTTTTCTTAGACAAACATTCCTTGTACGTATGAAAGTCCTTTATTAATTTCCAGAGTTTTGAACATTTTGATTTTGATCATTTTTGTCAGTGTTCCTATTGCTTTGTGGAAGAGCCAATGTCTGGAGTTCCTTACTCTGCCAGATTCCAAAAGTGCTTCTCAAGGCTTTATTTTGGTAACAGATTTTTCCCTCCCTACTCCTGATGAGAGTTGAATCTAGACCCTTTAATTTCATTGTAAAAAGTGCCTCACTAGATATATAAAACTGCATATAATTAGAGATAATCTATTCCCTATCCAAGCCAATTTTTTTTATTCTTTATAGAATAATGCTGTATGTATTTGATCACCAAAGTGAGACAATTTGAGACCATAGATGGTTTTGCAATCACCTGAGTGAGACCATAGATGATGTTCTATCTCCAAAACAGTCTATTCCTGGGACCTAATATTCTGTTCCTATTTGTTTTGATTAAATATTGTTGAATCTTCCCCTCAGTCTAATATAGAAATAAAAACCTCCCTAAAAGGCCACATTTAAAACTGAATAGATTTGGAGGAATGATCTCTGAACTATAAGAAGATACAAATTGGGACTCTAGATGAACAAAGGGGTTGGAAGAACTTAAGAGAGGCTAAAGGAACAGAAACCAGTGTACTTACTTCACAAATTTGATTGGGTATCCACTTTGCAATTTTATCTGGGACCATGGATCTAACAGAAAATATGGTTCTTGGATCCCATTTTTCCTTTCCTGTTTTCCATTTCAATCTGAGACCATATTATCTCTTTGGGGGCAACTCAACTTACATTTTAATAAAAAGCAACATGCCCTGAAGCAATACTTTAGACAGTCAAGGTCTAAGAGGGCATTGAAAATCCATCATTCACTTTTCCTTATCCAGAAACCTCCCTTTTTCTCGGAAATTCAGAGAAAATGATTATAGAAATGCCATGTTCTTCAGATTCTTTAAATGTTGATGAAATTATCACCTCTCATTTTCCTGCCTGCCCTCCCCACCCCTCATCCACCCCCTCCACCTCCATTTAACAGTTCAGTCAACACACTGCTGTCACGGTCAGTCAGTCAGTAAGTTCAGTCGCTCAGTCGAGTCCAATTTTTTGCGACCCCATGAATCGCAGCACGCCAGGCCTCCCTGTCCATCACCAACTCCTGGAGTTCACTCAAACTCATGTCCATTGAGTCAGTGATGCCATCCAGCCATCTCATCCTCTGTCGTCCCCTTCTCCTCCTGCCCCCAACCCCTCAGCATCAGAATCTTTTCCAATGAGTCAACCCTTCGCATGAGGTGGCCAAAGTATTGGAGTTTCAGCTTTAGCATCAGTCCTTCCAATGAACACCCAGGACTGATCTCCTTTAGAATGGACTGGTTGGATCTCCTTGCAGTCCAAGGGACTCTCAAGAGTCCTCTCCAACACCACAGTTCAAAAGCATCAATTCTTCAGCGCTCAGCTTTCTTCACAGTCCAACTCTCACATCCATACATGACCACTGGAAAAACCATAGCCTTGACTAGACGAACCTTTGTTGGCAAAGTAATGTCTCTGCTTTTGAATATGCTGTCTAGGTTGGTCATTACTTTCCTTCCAAGGAGTAAGCATCTTTTAATTTCATGGCTGCAATCACCATCCACAGTGATTTTGGAGCCCCCAAAAATAAAGTCTGACACTGTTTCCACTGTTTCCCCATCTATTTCCCATGAAGTGATGGGACCAGATGCCATGATCTTCATTTTCTGAATGTTGAGCTTTAAGCCAACTTTTTCACTCTCCTCTTTCACTTTCATCAAGAGGCTTTTGAGTTCCTCTTCACTTTCTGCCATAAGGGTGGTGTCATCTGCATATCTGAGGTTATTATTTCTCCTGGCAATCTTGATTCCAGCTTGTGCTTCTTCCAGCCCAGCGTTTCTCATGATGTACTCTCTGCATATAAGTTAAATAAGCAGGGTGACAAAATACAGCCTTGACGTATTCCTTTTCCTATTTGGAACCAGTCTGTTGTTCCATGTCCAGTTCTAACTCTTGCTCCCTGACCTGCATACAGGTTTCTCAAGAGACAGGTCAGGTGGTCTGATATTCCCATCTCTTGAAGAATTTTCCACAGTTTCTTGTGATCCACACAGTCAAAGGCTTTGGCATAGTCAATAAAGCAGAAATAGATGTATTTCTGGAACTCTCTTGCTTTTTCCATGATCCAGCGGATGTTGGCAATTTGATCTCTGGTTCCTCTGCCTTTTCTAAAACCAGCTTGAACATCTGGAAGTTCATGGTTCACGTATTGTTGAAGCCTGGTTTGGAGAATTTTGAGCATTACTTTACCAGCGTGTGAGATGAGTGCAATTGTGCAGTAGTTTGAGCATTCTTTGGCTTTGCCTTTCTTTGGGATTGGAATGAAAACTGACCTCTTCCAGTCCTGTGGCCACTGCTGAGTTTTCCAAATTGGCTGGCATATTGAGTGTAGCACTTTCACAGCATCATCTTTCAGGATTTGGAATAGCTCAACTGGAATTCCATCACCTCCACTAGCTTTGTTCATAGTGATGCTTTCTAAGGCCCACTTGACTTCACATTCCAGGATGTCTGTCTCTAGGTCAGTGATCACACCATCATGATTATGTTGGTAATGAAGATCTATTTTGTACAGTTCTGTGTATTCTTGCCACCTCTCTTAATATCTTCTGCTTCTGTTAAGGTCCATACAATTTCTCTCCTGTATCGAGCCCATCTTTGCATGAAATGTTCCCTTGGTATCTCTAATTTTCTTGAAGAGATCTCTAGTCTTTCCCATTCTGTTGTTTTCCTCTATTTCTTTGCACTGATCACTGAGGAAGGCTTTCTTATCGCTCCTTTCTATTCTTTGGAACTCTGCATTCAGATGCTTATATCTTTTCTTTTCTCCTTTGCTTTTCACTTCTCTTCTTTTCACAGCTATTTGTAAGGCCTCCCCAGACAGCCATTTTGCTTTTTTGCATTTCTTTTCCATGGGGATAGTCCGACTCCTGTCTCCTGTACAATGTCATGAACCTCCGTCCTTGGTTCATCAGGCACTCTATCTATCAGATCTAGTCCCTTAAATCTATTTCTCATTTCCACTGTATAATCATAAGGGATTTGATATAGGTCATACTTGAATGGTCTAGTGGTTTTCCCTACTTTCTTCAATTTAAGTCTGAATTTGGCAATAAGTTAATGATCTGAGCCACAGTCAGCTCCCAGTCTTGTTTTTGCTGACTGTATAGAACTTCTCCATCTTTGGCTGCAAAGAATATAATCAATCTGATTTTGGTGTTGACCATCTGGTGATGTCCATGTGTAGAGTCTTCTCTTGTGTTGTTGGAAGAGAGTGTTTGCTATGACCAGTGCATTCTCTTTGCAAAACTCTATTAGCTTTTGCCCTGCTTCATTCTGTATTCCAAGGCCAAATTTGCCTGTTGCTCCAGGTATTTCTTGACTTCCTACTTTTGCATTCCAGTCCCCTATAATGAAAAGGACATCTTTTTGGGGTGTTAGTTCTAAAAGGTCTTGTAGGTCTTCATAGAACCATTCAACTTCAGCTTCCTCAGCTTTACTGCTTGGGGCATAGACTTGGATTACTGTGGTATTGAATGGTTTGCCTTGGAAATAAGGCTGAGATTGTCTTACACTTACCATACCATAACAGAATTCTGTGCATGGAAGGGGCTTAATAAGATTAACAGATAATGTGATTTCTGGTTGTTGATCACAATTCATGAACAATGGGGAGGCCCTTGTGACAACTGCCATGAGTTTACCATTCAACTCCAAGTCTAGACCAAGTCAAGCAGCATAGAAGCTTCCCAGACTGTCAGAACTTACGAATATCTTGAATCTATGGACAGAATAGGTACGATGGACTCTGGTCTCTCTTCTATTATTCTCCCCTCACTCCCTCTGTTCCAGGCACACTCACCTCCTTAAGTGAAAAAAGTAAAAGTGTGCTCACTCCTGTCCGACTTTTGTGGCTCCATGGACTGTGGCCCGCCAGGCTCCTCTGTCTATAAGATTTACCAGGCAAGAATACTGGAGTGAGTAGCCATTCCCCTCTCCAGGGGATCTTCCAGATCCAGGGAGCAAACCCGGGTCTCCTGCATTGCAAGCAGATAGTTTACCTTCTGAGACATTAGGGAACATTCTTAACTCCTCATATAAAACTGCTTCTGGGTTTATGCTGTTCCTTCTGCTGGGAATGCTCTTCCTCACACATCCATATAGCTCCCTCCCTTTCTTTGTTCAAGTCTTTGATCAAATTTCACCTTCTCCCTGACTGTCCTATTTAAAATGATGAGCCTTTCTCCTCCCCTTATCAGCATTTCCAAGCTCTAATTTTGGTTCTCCCAACTCTATTTTTTCCTATTACTTTTATTGCCTTCTAACATGTAATATAATTGGTATATTTAAAATGTCTTTTTCCTTTCCTGCCCCTCTAGAAGGTAAATACCAGCAGCACAAACATCTTTTCAGATTTTATTCACTGATATATCCTCCATAATTAAACAATGCTTGGCACATAGTAAGTAATCAGTAAATTTTTGATGAATGGAGAAACTTTGAATGAGGGCTCTGTGACAGTTAATTTTACCTGTTAACTTGGATACCTGGCCATTTGGTGAAACATTATTCTGGCTGCGTCAATGAGGGTTTTTCTGAGTGAGGTTCACGTTTGAATCAGTAGATTGAGTAAAACAGATTTCCCTCCCTATCGTGAGTGAGCCCCATCCAACCCATTGAAGTAATGGACTAAGACATTAATTTCCTTTTGCCTCAAAGTCCTCATCTGTAAAATGGAGACAGTGAAATCATAGCACCAACTGTTAGGATATTGTGAAGATTAAATGAGTTATTGTAGTATCAATATTAAATGATGTATGATTATATGCAGAATGGTATGAATAGGGCCCAGAATATAATGAGCCCTTCATTTTAGCTTCTATTATTCTGGTCTCATCACTTCAGTTTCCTGGACCATGTAATGGGAAAGTTGGACTACAAGAGCTCTGGGTGTCCCGCCCACTTTGAACACTCTAGGATTCAACGACTCCATTTTTTCTTGGTATATCTCCTGCAGAATTGGGCAGTGCCCTGTCTCCCTAGAAAGCTGTCCATTTCCACTAAGGCAGGCAGCCTTTCTGAGCCCTCTGTTCTCGCTCGTATTTCCTTCCCAGGTGCTGACTCACTGCATTGATTAAACAGGCTGCCACAGCTCAGTCCTTCCCTGGGACTGGCTGTCCTAGTGGAAGGTATCTTTGTTCTCTTGGGCTACAAGCCCCCCTTTCCCTCTTTTCACCAGGAGAGATTTTAATATAAAGTATAATGTGTGCTGTTTATGCTTTCATTGAGGCGTGCATTTATTCCAAGACGATGCTTCCTTTAGTTAACGGTCGCAAAACCGTGATGTTATAAAAGGTGATTTTTTGACTGTGCCTACTTAAAGGTACAGAAAAGCCACTCTCCATAATTACCTTCAAATTCAGAAGAGAATTCTACCTTATGAAAAACTGAAAAAAGTGAGTGCCTTTATTTATCTCCATCTGGCTTTGAATGGGCTCTATAAAAATTGTATTGGTTCATGCTCAGAACCAAAAGGAACAAAATGGTTCCTCATGGGCTTCCTACTTTTCTTTTTTTTAGAACATGCAATACAGTTCTACCTCTAGATGTACTCCCTTTGTTCAGCATTATTGCCTCTGCCACCTGCCTTGAAATGGCTCTTCAAGGGTTTTGATAAATCAGTTGCAAAGGTGTCTGATTTCACTGGAACATCTATAAGTGCCTTTTCTGAAAGGCTCCTTTTATGCCACCTAGAGAAATTCACCTCTGTGAGTCCTAGGAGAACCCTAAAATCAGCTATAATATATCAGAAAGAAGAGAAAATTATTTTTCTCTATCTATGCTTTGGAAAGACATTGAGGGCATTTCCAAGGAAGGAAAGCAAGTAATGAAAGGAAAAATGATCATTTTGAGAGAGACTTCTGCAAATGCCTTTTTCTTTTCTTTTTGATACTGTGAAGCTAAGAAATTTACATGTGACCTTGGGGACCTAGCCCAGCATTCATTCATTCAACCCTGCTGAAGTGTTTCCCCTTTTCACTTAAGACAGCTGAGTGAGGAGACTGAACGGACACTGATCCCCCAACCCCAGCAACTGATGCTGACATTTGTTCTTTGTCAGGTCACCTCCAGGAGCACAGGGCAGAGCTACAGGATAGATGCCCCTGGCAACGTTGGAAGGAACTAAGGGAACCATCTTACTCTCTAGGGTTCTCAGGGCATAATGGTATGCATAGGTCCACCAGATCATTCAGATCAACTTACAGATTACTGGTGTCCAGGAGAGACCCACAGAACTTTAACCAGTGGCTTTTTGTTATTGTTCAGTCGCTCAGTCATATCAGACTTTTTGTGACCCCAGGGACTACAGCATGCCAAGCTTCCCTGTCCCTCACCATCTCCTGGAGCTTGCTCAAACTCTTATCCATGGAGCCAGTGATGTCATCCAACCATTTCATCCTCTGTCATTCCCTTCTCCTCCTGCCCTCAATCTTTCCCAGCAGCAGGGTCTTTTCTAATGAGTTCAGCTCTTTCCATCAGGTGGCCAAAGTATTGGATCTTCAGCTTCAGCATCAGCCCTTCCGATGAATGTTCAGGATTGAATTCCTTGATTGATTGATTGATTTCCAGGATTGACTGGTTTGATCTCCTTGCAGTCCAAGGGACTCTCAAGAGTCTTCTCCAACACCACAGTTCAAAAGCATCAGTTCTTCAGTTCTCAGCCTTTGGTCCAACTCTCACATCCATACGTGACTATTAGAAAAACCATAGCTTTGATTAGATGGACTTTTATTGACAAAGTCATGTCTCTGCTTTTTAATATGCTGTCTAGGTTTGTCATAGCTTTTCTTCCAAGGAGCAAGTGTCTTTTTAATTTTATGGTTGCAGTCACCATCTGCAGTGATTTTGGAGCCCAGGAAAATAAAAGTCTGTCACTGTTTCTATTGTTTCCCCATCTATTTGCCATGAAGTGATGGGACCAGATGCTGTGATCTTACTTTTTTGAATGTTGAGTTTTAAACCAGTTTTTTCACTCTCCTCTTTAACTTTCTACTATAAGGGTGGTGTCATCTGCATATCTGAGGTTATTGATATTTCTCCCAGCAATCTTGATTCCAGCTTGTGCTTCATCCAGCCTGGCATTTCTCATGATGTACTCTGCAAGGATTATACCAAGCTATCTAGACATTAAAAAACCAGCCAATTCTGGCTGGTCTGTGATTTTCCAACTGATGAGTCCCTGAGGATAAGACCAGAAAAACAGGGAGAGATGGCATTTTCTCCCTGAAGGAAACAGAAATCAACTATACTAAAAAGCTAATAATTTAGGGCTAGGAAATTAGGCACTCCATGAGACTAGAAGATGGAGAGACTGTCTTCTTTCTCAGCCCGGGCTTCTGAGGTGGGGAGAAAGCTTGGCCACATAGGCACATCACGGCCTTCATACACGAAGTAAAACTAGACAGCACCTCAGCACTAAGCTTGTGTTAAGCTTCATTCATTGATTAACCAAATAGCTAATCTATTTGTCAGGAATTAGCATAGCATTCAGAGAAGGCAATGGCACCCCACTCCAGTACTCTTGCCTGGAAAATCCCATGGACAGAGGAGCCTGGAAGGCTGCAGTCAATGGGGTCACTGAGGGTCGGACACGACTGAGCAACTTCACTTTCACTTTTCACTTTCATGCATTGGAGAAGGAAATGGCAACCCACTCCAGTGTTCTTGCCTGGAGAATCCCAGGGACGGGGGAGCCTGGTGGGCTGCTGTCTATGGGGTCGCACAGGGTCGGACACAACTGAAGCGGCTTAGCAGCAGCACAGCATTAATGAAGTAAAGGTATAAGATGGTTGTGCACATACATACACATATATATACATATATATACACACACATATGTATCAGATTATAATCTGAAAAAATAAATTAATACTTAATAAATCTTAATTTTAATAGTAAAAATTCTAATGAAAAGAGGAAATAGCCTTTGAGTTAAAGAAGCCACAGAGACAAATTAGAAGTCAATGGATAAGAATGTATAAAAAGGCAAAACTGTGGCTCTACTATGTAGGCTTGACTTAAATAGCTGTGGTAGGAGTTGTACAATTAGGCAGATATCCCCAGGGAATGCTTCCACCACCACCACCACCACCACCCCCCCCACCACCCTGCCCCTGCTCCACCTAGCAGAAAGTCACACTCTCCTTTACACCCACACTGTATTTCTGCATGGGCCAGAGGATCAAAATTTGGACTCACCACAAAGAATATGTTCAAATACTTGAGAATAATCACAGCTCTTTTCCAAGAAAAAGATACACTCTTTTTCCAGCAAGTCTGTGCTGAAATAAGACGACCTCTTGGCAAGACAACAATTCCACATCTTAACCTCCTACCCCAGAGGGCCAACCCAGCCTCTTTCATGACTGACCATTCAGAGTACCTTTTGACTAATAGTCTCCACTCTCTGCCTTCTCTGAGATTTGTACTTTCTGAAATTGACTGCAAGTCAATGCCTACCAAAAGCTCACTTTAAGGAGCTGTAATTTGCTAGAAAGGATCTAATGGGCATAAGAAATGTCTTCTTTCTTCCAGGTCCTTTAAGTGGATTCCCTATCATAAAGCAAAGTACGTTCCCTATCATAAAGCAAAGTACGGGGAACACAATACCTTGGCTTCCTACAAAAATGGCATTGTGGATTTATACAACTCTTAACTTCTGCAGATAGCAGGCCCAAGAAACATTTCTTAAACTACATTTCTGTCTTTCCTTTTACATTTTGCAGACGGCTTTGTCCATTAGATGACCAATGTCTCTTATACAAAAATCTACAGTATAAATTCCTCTTTCAGTGGGGTTCAAAGCAAAAGGTTTGTCTCTACAGAGTGATTCTGATATTTTCTTGTTATCAGATAATAAGCATCACATGACTCACCACTCCCCTTCTTTCCTCAGTTTCCAGGAAATTCAGGGACAGAATTCAGTCAATGAATTTGCCTATGGTAAAGTCATTTCCTTCTGAGGGATAAAGAGATTTGTACCCTCTTTTCCCTTCCCTTTATTGCTTTATTTTGTGCAGTATGTAATTTTTGAAGTGGTCTCAAATGCCTCTGTAATATGTGGGGGATAAACTTTAAACCAAAACAGATACAATTTCTGATCCTTCTTGCATTAATTCAAGCTTCTGTGAAGATCCAACATCAGGGGTAATATCTCCTTGAGTGCTTATTCAAACACTATTCGGCATTGGGGAAAAGTAAATTGTGTTTTACTTTCTTGGAGATGCAGCCAATAAAACCATTTGTGCATCAATAACAATTAGATCTTAACTGTAAAGATATGTGCCAAGAAACCTTCTGCTCCCAAAGGACCACGTTTGGGTAATTTAAGCCTCAGATTCATTTTGTCATGTTCCATGAAAGTCATGCTGAAATGGATTCTAACATTCAAAGTGATGAGGCAAACGTATGGATCCTGAGCTTATGTCAATCCATTGAAGGCTCTTTCCATTAATTAAAACCAGACATACAGAACAGAAATGTTATGTGCTTCCTGTTTTATTATATTCTTATTGCATGTAATTATGTGTGTAATTCAGAATTATAGAATAATTATTCCGTAAGATTAGCCATTTCGTGTAACTCAAACAATTTCAGGCTCTTTGCTCATCTCTCTTGACACTTAGAATAAAGTCTAAATGAACTCCCTGTCATGGCTGACAAGTCCGTGGGACCTAGCCCCTGCCTGGCTCTCCAATGTCAGTTCTTTCCACTACCTCTGACTCACTTGGCTTATTCATACTGCAATCCCTTTCTGTTTCTTTAATTTTGTAATCTCTTTCGCATCTCAGATCCTTGTGTGTTTACTGTTCCCTGTGTTCTCAGTTGCTTATTATGTCCGACTCTTTGCGACTCCTTGGACTGTAGCCTGCCAGGCTCCTCTGTCTGTGGGATTCTCCAGGCAAGAATACTGGAGTAGGTTGCCGTGCCCTCCTCCAGGAGATCTTTCCAATGCAGAGATCAAACCTGGATCTCCTGCATTGCAGGCAGATTGTTTACTGTCTAAGCCACTAGGGAAGCCCTTACTGTTCCCTAGTCTTTCCTTTATTCTCCTATCTCTCTCTTTCAATCTCAGCTGAAACAACATTGCTGCTTCTGAGAAGATGCCAGATCATTACCTATCACAACACTGTCTTATTTCCATCCCAGCTCTCATTGCATCTGTTAATTCATCATCTCTCACTCCCAGCAGACAGTAAGCTCCATGAAGACAGTGCCTTATATACATGTATATCCTTGTACCAAGCTCAGAGCCTTGTTCCTCTCCTTTGTTTATTTTGTGGAGTGATACAATTTGATCTCTCCAACTCTCCAAGACAGAACAACCCACAAATTAGAAATTATATTAGCACTAGAACATCCCTTAGAGTAATCAGGTCCCTCACCTCATAGGGAGAGAAATTTAGGCATCAAGAGGTGATGTCACAATGGTGAAACTAGATCAGGCTCTACTTACCTTTCAATAACTTATCTATTTCCTTACTACACGTCACCTTTGGTCTTTCGATAGGTGAAACTTGGTCCATTTAGGGTGTTCTACTTGTGCCAGTTGCCCAGAGCTTTCCTGGTTTTAGCTCTATGTTTCAGGACAACCCTGAGTCCGGGGCAAATTACATGCTTGGCCACCCTAAAGAGGCCAGGGTGTGTGTTGATATATCCTCCCTTCTCCCAGGTGTATGTGTTACTACAAGTAGGATAATAAAAAGCCTAAGACATATGTGCTCAAACTGACTGAGATGGATATGTCCTTGAGAGCCATAACTAGCAACAGATCATTGACAGATAATCAACATGTCCAATGTCAGCAGACAAGCTTTGAATTCAAAAACGTCCCCTTTCTTATCAAGAGTCTAGTTTCCAATAGTCCATTCTCCTTGGACAAATATGTCCTAGTCTGCTTAGACTGCTATAACAAAATATCATAGATTTTGTGATTTAAGCAACCAAAATTAATTTCCTTAGTGTTTTGGAGGCTGGAAGTCCAAGATCAAGGTTCAGTGGGATCAGGTTCTAGTGAGCACTCTATTCCTGGCTTGCAGATAGCTGCCTTCTCGCTGAGTCCTCACCTGCCTTTGCTCAGTGCACATGTGTACTGCTGCTAAGTCGCTTCAGTCGTGTCCGACTCTGTGAGACCCCATAGACGGCAGCCCACTAGGCTCCTCTGTCCCTGGGATTCTCCAGGCAAGAACACTGGAGTGGGTTGAGTGGGTTGCCATTTCCTTCTCCAATGCATGAAAGTGAAAAGTGAAAGTGAAGTTGCTCAGTCATGTCCCGACTCTTAGCAACCCCATGGACTGCAGCCTACCAGGCTCCTCCGTCCATGGGATTTTCCAGGCAAGAGTACCGGAGTGGGTTGCCGTTGCCTTCTCCGCACATGTGTAGAGAGATCCATCTCTCTCTTCCTCTGCTTATAAAGCCACCAATCCTATCAGATTAAGACCCCATCCTTATGACTTCATTTAACCTTAATTATCTCCTTAAAGATCTTATCTCCAAATACAGTTACATGGGGGTGAGTAGGGCTTCAACATATAGCAAAACGCTACCATATTTCTAAGTGGTGATCACATCAAGTCTGCAGCCTGTGAATTTATGTGGCGGTGTTAGCTTCTGGCTTCAGGTTCCCCAGCACCAGGAATGGTCGCCCTGCAGCAGTGGGTTGGAGCCCACCTCTTACAGGCCAGAGAAGTCGGATGAACAGCGTTGGGAGGGAGAACAGGGAACTTCAGTGGAGCCTGCCCCCGAGTGGCATATTGCTGACAATAGGGGCAGTGGCAGCCCTGGGAACCTTTGCCACCTGCAGTCCAGACACAGTTTACAACCACAGTGGGTACTGTCTACTGTTGCTAGTGAAGGGTGAGGGTGAGGTCTGTGACAAGCCCAAACCTCTTTCTGTTCTCTGTATCCTTTCCCCTTGGCTTTGTTATTCATGAGGGAAATGAAGCCCCAAGTGTAGACTCAAGCCCTGGCACAATGTTTTCATCCTCCTTAAACATCCATCTGGCTAAGCAATGTTTTTGTGAAGTGCATCTCAAAATTTCTCGGGCATGGGAATTACCTGGGGGTCTTGTTAAGATGTAGCTTCTGATTCAATGAGTCTGGATGTCTGATGAGCTCCCAGGTTTGCTGATGCTGCTGGTCTGAGACCCCACTCTGAGTGGCAGGGCTTCCAAAGATGTTAACAAATCGCCACACAGACTCTCCCTAGATTGGTTTCTGGAGCTGGAAGTGGCCTGATAATTGTGCGCATAGATTTCTCTTCCCTGCAAGCCTTGCTACTGTTCTCTCCTTTGCTTACTCTTAATATGACCTTCACCTGCAAACCCAACTTCTCTTCCCTAGATAGCCCCTGACCCTTTCTCCGCCTCCCTGTCTGATTCTCCAGGGAAGAGCATATTTTTGGAATTCAATTATGACTCATAGGATTTGGGCAGGACTCTGGGAAAAAACGTGAAAACAGTTAATCCCAAGCCGATCCCAGATTGCTGCCCAGGCTCCAGGAGGACCCAAGGGCAATGCCAATCCCAGAATATCTTCAAAGTGTTTTGCCCAAAAACAATCACACAGCAGCTCTTGGGATCCCACACTAGAATGGCATACCTGAGCACGTGGGGCTTATTTGAACTTCATTTTAACGTCTTCAATGAAACAATACACCCATAATTAAACTGACACAGAATTCTTAGGTCTTGATGAGTCAAGGACTTTAAGGAAATGCATCCAAATTAGACAGTTTTAATAATTTCCTAAGCACAGTGGTCTGGAGAAACATCCAAAAATTAGATTTTCCAGCTTCTATATATGGCATTGGATATTTTCTGAAAATCAGATTTTAAGAGGAAATAAATCTTTCAGCAGGACTTCAGCCAACCAAGTCTTAAAATTTGGAAACTGTCACCTTCAGCGCCCCAGGTCCCTCCCCCGACCATACACCTCTTCAGAACCCCTTCTGTTACCAACACTCAGTTTCTCATTCTTTTTCCCATTGCTTACAGCTTGCTCTCAAGAAAATCATTTATACCTGCATATGAATTTGAACTATTGCTCTTTGTTTTTCTCCTGCGGGTGTGTGTTTAAACCTCACCTCTGACTATAGAAAGGACATGATTCCCAGAGATTATCATACTGAGTGAAGTCAGACAAAGAAGGAGAAATATTGTATGATACGCCTTATCTGCAGAATCTAAAAAGAAATGATATAAATGAACTTATTTACAAATCAGAATTAGACTTACAGACTTAGAGAACAAACTTATGGCTCCAGGGGGGAAGACTGGGAGAAAGGGATAGTTAGGGAGTCTAGAATGGGTATTTAAAATGGATAACAAGGACCTACTGTATAGGACAGGGAACTCTTCTCAATGCTGGGGATGGGGGAGGTGTGGAGTTTAGGGGAGAATGGATACTTGTGTATGTATGGCTGAGTCCTTCTGCTGTCCACCTGAAACTATCACAACACTGTTAATAGGCTATACTCCAATATAAAACAAAAAAAGGTTTGTTTTAAAAAGGACTTGGCTGCTTAGCAAATAATTTCAGGGAGTAGGCAGCTCATAGCAGGTGACCTCTTGGCCCTGTCTTTGAAAGCAGCAATGAGCATTGATTCTTATTTGATATATTGTGTCGGTGCCTTGGAGTAGTGTTCTCAGGCTGCCATAACAAAATGCCACAGACCAGGTGGCTTAAACAACAGCAGCTTATTTTCTCACAGTTCTGGAGGCTCAAAGTCCAAGACCAAGGTGTGGGCAGGTTTGTTTCTCTCGAGGCATCGCTCCTTGGCTTGCAGACGGCCCCCTTTTGTGTCCTCACATGGCCTTTTCTCTGTGTACAGGCACCCCAGGCACCTCTTCCTTCTCTTATAAAAACACCAGACATATTGGATGAGGCCTTCACACTTATGACCTCACATAGAGGGCTGGGGTTTCAATATATGAATTCTGGAGACACAACTCAGTCCACAATATGATTCTGTTCATGCCCTCGTCACTCATATGACTGGTTAGTGTTTCCTTTTGGAAAATAACTGAGTCTACTGCCTGTTGTTTCCCAAACTTCTGAATTTTTTGGCTTGTGGACTCCTGGATGAGTTGGTTGATAGATTCCACCTCAATTAAATCATCAAAAGATAAGCGCCAGCTTGTTTCTATTGCTTTGACTCAAACCTCCTTTTCTCTTTAGGATAAAGAGAAGGGACAGAGAAAACACTGGAAACAGCAATGTGGTGTATCACTCCCCTCAGACAGTCTTCCTGCCAGTTGCCTCTGTTTGTTAGGGACCTGTTGAGTTAATAGGCACAAAACCAAAGAAGTTGGTAAAGATAATTGTATAGGTCAGTGCCTGTCTGTCCTTAAATCCATGCTCTATGCTTCATCTCCCCTGTGTTTCAGGGAATCTTATTTCCCAGGGTCCCTTGCTCCCTGGCTCCTAGGTAGGTCCAGTTAATGAGATGCACTGGTGGGAGGCTGGATGGTGGCTGGAGAGATGTCAAGGTATTCTCCCCCTTCTGTCTCTCTACTTCCTGTCAGATCTCTGGAAATAGCAGTATCTCTTCCAGTGTCAGTTCATAGAGGGCCCCTTCCTCTCAGAGGGCCCCACTTTTGAACTCAGTGACACCACCTTCTATTGTGCCTCCAGCCCCACAGGGAGTAGAGAAGCAGCTTCCTGCTGTTGATCATCTCTTGAGTTGACTTCCTGACCCCTTATTACTTTCTTAGCTCTCCCACTCTGATAGACCCAATTTCCCCAGTCAAATTCCTTCTGCTCAGAATCTTAAAATGGTTCCTGTTTCCTAGCTGATATAATGTTCATTGTACCTACTTTACACAGTAAGAGTTAAATGAGAGAGAGAGCGCTCAGCATATAAGTGCTTAAAATACAGAAAATGCTAAAAGAAACTGCAGAGCCATTAATGAAATTTGTCATTTTATAAGAGTAATTTTAAAAATAATGAATTTCATCTATAAAATATTATTCAGAAATAGAACCATTAAATATAATTCTATGTATAATTCACCAATAATTCAAATCACCCCTGAAATGGTTTCATATTTCTAAGTTTTGTCTTTTCTAGAAAGAGAAGGATATAATAGATGAGACCCTGGATTTGGGGTTTTAAGGTGTATGATTTTGAGTTTCTCATTTTGTTTAATGGGCCTCAACCTTTACATCTGTAGACTGAGATGGTTCAGTGTGACAGTTTTTAAAGCTCCTGGAGCCCTAACTATTTATGATTCTGTAACTGGTGTGAGTTACTATTCATCTTTGGGGAGAGTGGGGAGTGGAATAACATTTTTCCTTTACAAATAAAATGGCAGAGACTCTGAAGATTCACATGGCTAGGCTGGTAAGAAATCCAGATTTTTTTCTGAGGATCTACTCATCAAATATTTCTAAGGATGACCCCCCCATTCTCTAGCAGGGTTGGCTAAACTGGTCCACGCATTAATCCAGAACAGCACAAGATGTGAATTGGCAGAGAGGTAAAGGCTGAGTTGGGGAGAGGCATTCCTGACAAATGACTGTGCAATGAGGTGAATGAGAAATCAGTACATCTTCTGCTTCTGATGGGAGGACCTCAGCCTGTTAGTCCAAATGATGTATGTGGGGAAGGGAAGAAGTCAAGTTTGAATATGCAATAAAGAATATTAATTCAAGAGTTTAAAGACAAGCAAATCTAGGCTGATATCTTCACACTGTCCTTTATCAGCAAAGTACCTTTGGGCTAGTAATTGACTTCTTCAAACCTTGGGCCCCTTATCTGTAAATTCTGTCTAATGCAACAGTGTTCAACTGAGTGCAATTATGAAGCCCATCCACTCCAGGGACAGTGTCTGAAAACATTTTTGATTGTCATAACTGAGGATAGAGGGAAGTTACTGGCATATCTGGGATGCTGCTAACCAGTCTACAAACACACAAGACAGCCCTTCAAATGAAGAACTATCTAGCCCCCAAATGTTAATAGTACCAAGGCTAAGGCTAAGAAACCCTAGTCTAATGGTAGCACCTACTTTTTTTTAATTGCAGTATAGTTGCCATACAATATTATAGAGTTTCCGGTGTACAACATACTGGTTTGACATTTATTACAAATATTACAAATATTATATATTACAAATATTACAAATTGATCATCATGGTAAGTTTGATAACCATCTGTCATCATACAAAGTTATTACAATATTATTGACTGTATGCCCTATGCTATTCATTACATCCTCATGAATTATTCATTTTGTAACTAGAACTTTGTACCTCTTATTCTCCTTCACCTATTTTTTCCAACCCCATACTCAGCTCCCCTCTGGCAACCACTAGTTTGCTTTCTGCATGTATGAGTCTATTTCTGTTTTGGTTTTTAGATCCCACATATAGGTGAAATCATATGGTCTTTTCTTTCTCTGACTTATTTCAATTAGAGTAATACCCTTTAGGTCCATCCCTTGCTGTCATAAATGGCAAGATTTTCTTATTTTTATGGCTGTGTAATATTCCATATATAGGGCTTCCTTGGTGCTTGGTGGCTCAGTCAGTAAAGAATCTGCCTGCAAAGAAAGAGATGCAAGTCCCATCCCTGGATTGGGAAGATCCCCTGGAGAAGGAAACAGCAACCCTCTCTAATATAAATATGTGTGTGTGTGTGAGAGTGTGTGTGTGTGTGTGTGTGTTGAGCTTAGTCACTCAGTTGTGTCCAATTTTGCTGGCAATGCAGGAGACCTAGGTTCAGTCCATGGGTTGGGAAGATCCCCTAGAGAAGGGAAAGTCTACCCACTTCAGTATTCTGGCCTGGAGAATTCCATGGACTGAATAGTCCATGGGGTCCCAAAGAGTTGGACACAACTGACCAACTTTCACTTCACTTCATATATATATATATATATATATGGATAATAAGATGTGGTATGTGTATATATTATATATATATAAAAGATGCAGTATGGGTATATATATAATATATACATTTTCTATATTATACTATGCATTATATATTATATATACACCCATACCGCATCTTCTTTATCAATTTATCTACCAATGGATACTTAGGTTGGTTCCATATCTTGGCTGTTAAAAATAATCCTGCAAAGAACATAGGGTGCGCATACTTTTTAAATTAGTGTTTTCATATTATTTGATAATTACCCAGAAGAGGAATTGCTAGATCATATGTTAGTGCTAATTTTATTTAAAATGGAACCTCCATACTGTTTTCCATAGTGACTCTATCAGTTTACATTACCACCATTGCACAAGGGTTCCCTTTTCTCTTCATCCTCCCCAATACATTATTTGTGATCATTTTGATGACAGCAATTCTGACAGGTGTGAGGTGATACCTCATCATGGTTTTAGTATGCATATCTCTGATGATTAGTGATGTTGAACATCTTTTCATGTGTCTGGCCATCTGTATGTCTTTCTAGGAAAAATGTTTATTCAAGTCCTCTGCCCATTTTTTAAATTGAATTGTTTCCTTTGATTATAAGTTGCATGACTCCTTTATATATATATTTTTTTAATTTTATTTTATTTTTAAACTGTACATAATTGTATTAGTTTTGCCAAATATCAAAATGAATCTGCCACAGGTATACATGTGTTCCCCATCCTGAACCCTCTTCCCTCCTCCCTCCCCATACCATCCCTCTTTAGCCTCTTTTAGATATATTATTTGCAAATGTATTCTCCCATTCAGTAGGTTGTCTTTTCATTTTGTTAATGATTTCCTTTACTAGGTAAAAGCTTTTCAGTTTAATGTCATCTAGTTTGCTTATTTTTGCTTTTCTTGCCTTTGGTGACAGATCCAAAAAAATATTGTTAAGCCCAATGTCAAAGAGCTCAAAGAACCCAATAGCAAAGAGCTACCTACTATTTCATGTAGTCGGAGGACTAGATAATGGGTATAAGCATCAGTGCACTCTTGGCAAGAAAGCAATTCATAAGATGCCACTAGTAAGCCCTTCAGTTCAGCTCAGTTCAGTTCAATTCAGTCGCTCAGTCGTGTCCGACTCTTTGCAACCCCATAAATCGAAGCACGCGAGGCCTCCCTGTCCATCACCAACTCCTGGAGTTCACTCAGACTCATGTCCATTGAGTCAGTGATGCCATCCAGCCATCTCATCCTCTGTCGTCCCCTTCTCCTCCTGCCCCCAATCCATCCCAGAATCAGACTCTTTTCCAATGAGTCAAATCTTCGCATGAGGTGGTCAAAGTACTGGAGTTTAAGCTTTAGCATCATTCCTTCCAAAGAAATCCCAGGGCTGATCTCCTTCAGAATGGACTGGTTGGATCCCCTTGCAGTCCAAGGGGCTCTCAAGAGTCTTCTCCAACACCACAGTTCAAAAGCATCAATTCTTCGGCGTTCAGCCTTCTTTTACCTGACAATAATTACTCTAAATTAACATTTCTAATCAAAAGATGCAGAGTGAACGGATGGGTAAAAAATAAGAAACAACTAAATGCTGCCTATAAGAGACTCACTTCAGCTTTAAAAATACACACAGGCTCAAAATGAAGAAATGGGAAAAGGTATTCCATGCAAGTGGAGACCAAAAGAAAGCAGTAGTAGGTATACTTATATCTGACAAAAGAGGCTTTAAGCCAAACATGGTAACAAGAAACCATTGTTGTATTAAAGGGGTCAGTTCATCAAGAAGATGTAACAATCATAAATATATAAACACCCAACATCAGAGTACATGAATATATTAAGCCAAACTAATAGATCTGAGGGAGGAGATATACACAAATAAAATAAGAGTAGAGGACTTCAACAGCCTTCCCTGGTAGCTCAACTAGTAAAGAATCCTTCTGCAATGCAGGAGACCCCGGTTCAATTCCTATTCCTAGGTCAGGAAATTCCTCTGGAGAAGGGCTAGGAAACCCACTCCAGTAGTCTGGGGCTTCCCTGGTGGCTCGGATGGTAAAGAATCCACCTGCAATGCGGGAGACCTGGGTTGGATCCCTAGGTTGGGAATATCTCCTGGAAGAGGGCATGGCAACACACTCCAGTATTCTTGCCTGGAGAATCCCCACGGACAGAGGAGCCTGGTGTGCTACAGTCCATGGGGTCACAAGGAGTCAGACATGACTAAGTGACTAAAAACAAGTAGAGGACTTCAACACCCTATTTTCAAGAGTAGATCATTCAGACTGAAAATCTATAGCAAATGTTGGACTTGAACCATTTTTTGGACCTAATAGACATGTATAGAACATTCCACTAAATAGTACCAGAATACACATTCTTCTAAAGTGCACACAGAAGATTCTCCAGGATAGATCACACAAAGGTAACAAAACAAGTCTTAGCAACTTTAAGATTGAAACCCTACCAAGTATCACAAGGAAAATCAACAAATAAATGAAAATAAAAGCACAACTTACCAAAACTTATGGGATGCTACAGAACAGTTCTAAAAGGGAAGTTTACAGCAGCAAATGCCTGAAATAAGGAAAAAGATCTCAAATAAACAACCTAACTTTACACTTTAAAAAACTAGAAAAATAAGAATCAACTGAACCAAAGTTAGTAGAAGGAGGGAAATAACAAAGATTAGCGCAGAAATAAATGCAATAGAGACCAGGAAAAAAATAGAAATGGCCAATGAAACTAAGAGCTGATTATTTGAAAAGATAAATGAAATTCAGAAATCTTTAGCTAGACTAAGAAATAAAGAGAGAAGACTCAAATAAAATCAAAACTCAAAGAGGATGCATTACAACTGATACCATGGAAATACAAAGGATTGTAAAAGACTGTTATAAATGATTATACACCAACAAGTTAAATAACCTAAAAGAAGTAGACAAATTCCTTGAAGAAAAAAAATACAATACACCAAGACTAAATCACTAAATAGAAAATCTGAACACATTGGCAACAAGTAAGGAGACTGAACTGATAATCAAAAACCTCACAGCAAAGAAAGCCCAGGATCAGATGGTTTTGCTGGTGAATTTTACTAAACGTTTAATGGAGAATGAATGCCAGTACTTACTAAACCCTTCCAGAATTCTGAACAGGAAGGAACACTCCTAAATTCATTTTACAAGGCCAATGTCACCCTGATACCAAAACCAAACAGGGACATCACAAGTAAATAAAATTACAGGCCAATACTTCTGATGAACATATATTCATCTTTCATGTGAAACTGCTGCTGCTGCTGCTGCTAAGTCGCTTCAGTCGTGTCTGACTCTGTGCGACCCCATAGACGGCAGCCCACCAGGCTTCCCCGTCCCTGGGATTCTCCAGGCAAGAACACTGCAGTGGGTTGCCATTTCATTCTCCAATGCATGAAAGTGAAAAATGAAAGTGTAGTCGTTCAGTCATATCCGACTCTTAGCGACCCCATGGACTGCAGCCTACCAGGCTCCACTGTCCATGGGATTTTCCAGGCAAGAGTACTGGAGTGGGGTGCCATTGCCTTTTCCACATGTGAAACTGATTATCTTCAAAAGGATTGTAATAGAGGTCCAGTTGTTCTCTATCCTCTCCAACACTTGGTACTGTCAGTTCTTCTAAATGTAACCATTCTTAAATGTGTATCCTGTGTCTCTTTGCCTTAGGAGGAGAAAACTGTTTCCAGAGACCTCCTAGCAGACTTGCTGTATAGACCATGGCTAAGTCTCATGCTTACACCTTAGCAAGTCATGGTACTTTCAGTCTCTGGAGTGGGAGAGGCTTCTCCAGCAAAAGAGAAGGGAAATGGAATGAGTGTTAGTTGGACAACCAGTAATGCTTCCCTGTTATACCGCGGTTCACTGGGTTAGCTCTATTGCAAGCTGCTGAATGCAATGATAAGGACTTCATAACTAAGTTCCTTTGAAGAAAATAGGAAAAATCAAAGCAGACTTAAGTTTTGAGCTTGAGTTATTAGAGACAGGTGACATTGGTGGGAAAGGTATGGAGCCAGGTTTGTTTCTGCAAACATTCTTTGCAGAACCTGACCTCTTTGATCCCCTGCCTTTTCAGTGTTTCCTAGGATTTTGAAATAGTAATACAATTCAGTCTTCCTGGGTCTTTCAAGAACTTTGCAAGTCATCTGGAGGAGACAAAATGACCCCTACCTTGGAAAAATTGGAGAAAATGTGTGGACCAGAATTGGTAGTGAAAGTGTTAGTCATTCAGTCACGTCTGACTCTTTGCAACTCTGTGGACTGTAGCCCGCCAATCTCTTCTGTCTATGGAATTCTCCAGGCAATACTGGGGTGGGTAGTCATTCCCTTATCCAAGGGATTTCCTGACCTAGGGACCAATCCCAGGTCTCCTGTATTGCAGGCGGATTCTTTACCATCTGGGCCACCAAGGGAGTGATCACCGTGTTAATTCAAGCAAGAGATACAGCAAGATTTCATGCCCTCCCTCCCAAACCCTTTGAGTCCTGATGAACACTAGGCCTCTTTCATATAAAAGCACTGACATTTGAATGAAAACCTCAGGAAAAGCTAAGGTGAAATTCTTTCAACAATTTCCTGTGTGTTCCCCAAATTTTAAGCCAAGGATTTGCAGAGAAAGACTGCACCTACCTTGCTACTACATTTCAAGTCAATCATCTCTCTCTCTTTTCAGGATGTTTCAAATGACGGTGACAATGTAATGTAAAAAGCAATCATTACAGTTCATGTCACATTAAAAATATGAACATAAGAGTAAATGATCTCTATTAACCAGAGTTCGATCTCTAGTTCTATTTATGCAAATACAAAGGGCTATTTGGATTAGTAATTATGTTTTTGGCATTTCTTGGTGTTTCAAATTACTTACTGGAAACAGCCTGCTGAATTCAGATACTGGATTCTAAATTCCTTATTCTTTTATAAGCCATTGCTCAACATGGATAATAGAAATGCTGTTACCAGTAAGAAGCAACTTGAAATGGAAAGAGGTTCGTTGGAATTCAGCATGGATTTTAGGATTTTGGTAATAGCTTCTTGAAAAACTTAAGTGGACTTTGCCTGTGACTGAGATGGACTTGGAAGTTTTAGTTTATTTAGTTTACTTTTTTCCTTCGTTTTCACTTCTGTTATTATGAAATTATTTCTGGGGAAAATCCAGGATTTTTTTTCAAGTCTTGTGAAGGATATATTTGCTTTATTTAACTTACTGCAGTATGCCTCAGATCAGTTTTCAAGTTTCCCATCATGAATAATGCCCTGTTAGCTCTGTGTGTGTGCATGTGTGTACAGAGAGAGTTTCAAAATTGCCTCGAAAAGATGCTTAATATCCAGCCAGAAATGAAGGATGAAAGCCAATTTCTTGACAGGGAAATGGATAATTATGAACATACCTATAGCACTGTGGGACTTCCTTCTCTCAAATCCCCTGGAAACTTGTTCTCAGAGCCCAGAGGGAGATTTTTGTCCCCCACTCAGCATGCCCTCTTCTAACAGGCAGACTCTGGGATAAGGAAAAACATCCTTCCTCAAGCGGTCCTCTCTCTACCTCCTGTTTATGATAATGGCAGCTTGGACTCACTTTAATAATCTACTCTGAGAGGCATGTGTGTGTGACTAGCCTCTGCACAAAATGAAAAACTGTAATATCACTCTTTTCCTCCCATTACAACTGGGTCCAGTTTCCTGGGTGAGAGAGAGTGAGGCTTCTTAATCATTGGAGCATCAGCTCTAGGCAAAATATTAATGCCATTGCATTTTAATTGTTGTCCCTGTTTTCTGCTCCTGTCTCTTCCCCAGTGTTCTGAGCATACACATCCTCATTCTCCTTTCCCCTATTACTAGGGGTCTATTCAAGTACCCTTTCCTGTCACAGGTCCTAGTGATGACATTCCCAGATTAGACACACCCTGCTGAGGATAAGAAGGGCTATACATAATCCCCAGCCCACTAGGGAGCTGTAAGTCCTCCCTTTTATCTCAGAAGCATAAAAGAAAATCTAAATGAAAGTGAATAAGAGAAAACTATTGCAGGGGTAATGTTGAATCTGCTTTAATTTACAAAAGAAAGTAATTTGCAAACTGCTTTTCTTTAAATGTGATTAGCGACAAATTACTCCTGACTCAGCCCTCCTGCTGACTATGTCCATCTGCCTTTCCAGATCCTCTGTCCACTCTTCCCTGTCCTGTTCTGTGCTCTGGGAATGGGCACTTTTGGATTACTTCACCCATGTAACCTTGACCTCTGGCCAATGGAGACATCAGGGTACTGGAGGGCAGGAGGAAACAGAATGTATTTGTTGTCATTCTTTCTTTGCTGCCTGAGCTCCTCTTCCCAAAGCCACCCAACTTCTGGCAGGCAGTCCTCTTCCATATCTGCAGCCTGAGTTGCAGCTATAACTCTCTCAGGGATCCAGGCATGGTTTCCTCCCTCCTCATTCCAGGGGAGCAAAGCGAGGACATGGAAAAGAGACCTCCCTCTTACTAAGCCCAGGGTACTTAACCAACCCTTATCATTTCCTCTTAGCTTTGCTCACACCTTTGTAATAACTCCCAGTTGAGTGTGCCATCATACTATCACTCTCTGGTCAGAATCCTCACAAACCATGTGGTTAAGAACTCATTCAATAAATTTGTTACTACTCCTAAGATTTCAGACACTTACTAGGACATTCTTGTTGATAGCATAAAGACCGAAAACCCTTGATGACCAAATGGAATAGCTTTCAAATGGAGGATCTCAGCTTTTTGCAACTAAAAGTGAGCTGCTGCTGCTGCTGCTGCTGCTGAGGCTGCTTCAGTTGTGTCCGACTCTGTGTGACCCCATAGACAGCAGCCCACCAGGCCCTGTCCCTGGGATTCTCCAGGCAAAAACACTGGAGTGGGTTGCCATTTCCTTCTCCAATGCATGAAAGCAAAAAGCAAAAGTGAAGTCGCCCAGTCGTGTCCGACTCCCAGCGACCCCATGGACTGCAGCCCACCAGGTTCTTCCACCCATGGGACCTTCCAGGCAAGAGTACTGGAGTGGGTTGCCATTGCCTTCTCCAAAAGTGAGCTATTTGGGTGCAAGATACACATTCTTCACCAATACTACCTATATGGCACACTTCTTCATAAACTCTCAAGACACTCCAAGGAACACATACAAACACATAATGATTATAATTTTCACATTCTAAAAATATAACTATCACTATTTGCCAGACTTTAGGACAAGAACAGTCATGGTCTAAATTTGTATCTTATGTAAACTAGTTTCATAATCTAAAATTTAAAAGCATGATGTGAAAGTCACTCAGTCGTGTCTGACTCTTTGCGACCCCATGGACTATATACAGTCCATGGAATTCCCTGGTCCAGAATACTGGAGTGGGTAGCCTTTTCCTTCTCCAGGGATTGAACCCATGTCTCTCACATTGGGCACAAGGGAAGCCAAAGAATACTGAAGTGGGTACCTTATCCCTTCTCCAGTGGATCTTCCAGACCCAGGAATTGAACTCGGGTCTCCTGCATCACAGACAGATTCTTTACCAACTGAGTTATCAGGAAAGCCCCTGACAAAAGCATGATACTGACCTTAAAGTCACATGGACTTCATTAGAGGCTTAGATCTGCTGCTAGCTACTGTATATGTACACACTAGTATAGAAGTTTTCCATACCTTAGTTTCCTGAAAGGAAAATGATACAGTGTTCTCATAGAATAGTTGTAAAAACTAAATGAGATATTTGTCCTGCTGTTTAAGCATGTGGTGGTGGTTTAGTTGCTAAATCTTGTCATACTTTTGGCAACCACATGGTCTATAGCCTGTCAGTCTCCTCTGTCCTTGGGTTTCCCAGACAAGTATACTGGAATGGGTTGCCATTTTCTTCTCTATGAGATCTTCCCAATCTAGGGATTGAACCTAGGTTTCCTGCATTGCAGGCGGATTCTTTACCAACTGAGCCACTAGGGAAGAGTGCCTGTTGCATAGTTAATGCTAAGCATTGGGTTGGCTACAAAGTCCATTTGGCTTTTTCTGTTCCCTCTTATGTAAAAATACAAATGAACATTTTGGCCACCCCAATAAATATTGGCTAAAACAAACCTACAAAGACCAGACTGTGGTGCTTCCATTAAGCTTCTTGAAGGTAACAGCCTGTCTTGACATCTTTGTATTCTCCTCAGTAGATGTCCAGTATATATTGAGATGGATAGATGATGGATGATGGCTAGATGGATAGGGGGATGATGGATGAATGGTGGATGGATGATGGATGAGTGGATGAGACTGACCTCAAATGAAAGTTTCTTCAGGCTACTTAGAGTTTACTTGGAAGAGAGACATTAAGATTTCCAACGAGTCCTTTGGATCTCTGGATGTGAAGGTTTTTTTCAGCTTAATTCATTCAAATCATGGATGTACTCCCTGTGTTTGCAGATTATTTTTTTCATTTTTCTTTCAGTAAGAAGTTTAAAATCTCTCCTCCACGTTGTGCAATCTTCATTTTAGTTATTTGGGAGCTTCCACAGGTATTTGTTCCCCTTGAGGATTATTTTGTGTTCCTTTCAGAACAAGGGTTGCAGTTTCTGCCAAAGCTAACAGCAGGAGGAGATCATTAGTTGACTAAATATTTCCACAACAAAAGTTGGGAAATTTAACCTTGAGGGTATTGGTATTTCCAACCATTCTCTATGGATCAACAATTAGGCCAAGTTCATCTATCAGTTATGAAACAGCCCAGGAAGAATTTGGACTTTTATTTGCCAAGCAGCAAAATAAATAGAAAAGTATCAAAAATACCACACAAAAGCCCAGATTATCTGTTCCTACATCTATTACCCTCTTAACCAGTCAGAAGTTACTTAATCCAATTACATTTTTTGTTAACCACAATGTGATAGGCATGCTGTATACCTGTTAAAATAGTTCTTTTGCAACAAAATTTGGTTTTAATTAAAACAATCCCTATGACTCATTTGAATTATTTGACATAAGTAATTACTTTTTCCTTTTTTGATCAGAATGACATGACTGACAAAGGCTTAATCTCCAAAATATACAAACAGCCTATACAACTCAACAACAAAAAATTGAATCAAAACACTGGCAGAAGACCTTAATAGACATTTCTCCAAAGAAGATATACAGATGGCCAGTAGGAACATGAAAAGATACTCAACATCACTAATTATTAACATCACTAATTATTAGGGAAATGCAGTCAAAACTAAATGAGATAATCACCTCACACAAGTCAAAATGGTCATCATCAAAAAATCGAGTATGAAGAGACGGAAACCCTCCTACACTGTTGGTGAGAATGCAAGGTGCTGCAGCCCCTGTGGAGAACAGTATGGAGGTTCCTCAGAAAACTAAACATATAGAGTTTCTATGTGATCCAGAAAATCCACTCCTGGGCAAATATGTGGAGAAAACTATAATTGAAAAAGATACATGCACCCCTATGTTTATAGTGGCACTATTTACAAAAGCCAAGACATGGAAACAACCGAAATATCCATCAGCAGATGAATGGATAAAGAAGATGTGGTGCATATATACAATGGGATACTCAGCCATAGAGTACTACGGCCATAAAAAAAGAATGAAATAATGCCATTTTCAGCAACATGGATGCAAGTAGAGATCATACTAAGTGAAGTAAGTCAGAAAGAAAAAGACAAATACCATATGACTTCATTTATATGTGGACTCTAACATATGGCACAAATGAATCTATTTATGAAATAGAATCATGGACATAGAGCACAGACTTGTCGTTAAGGGGAAGTGGGGAGGGAGAGGAATGGACTGGGAGTTTGGGGTTGGTAGATGCAAACTATTGCATTTAGAATGGATAAACAACAAGGTCTACTGTATAGCACAAGGACCTATATCCCATCTCCTGGGATAAACCATAACAGAATATTTTTTTAAAGAGGAATGTATATATGTTTATAACTGAGTCACTTTCACTTTGCTGCACAGCAGAGATTGGCATACAATGTAAATTAACTACTTCATTAAAAAATGAAATAATGAAATATGGCACAAATGAAACTATACAAAACAGAAGCAGATCCACAGACACAGAGATCAGATTTGTGATTGTAAAGTGGGAGAGGGGTGGTATGTAAGGGATAGATTAGGAGTTTGAGGTTGGAAGATGCAAACTGTTGTATTTAGAATGCATTAACAATGGTCTTACTGTGTAGCACAGGGAATTACATTCAATCATAATAGAAAAGAATATTTTAAGAAAGAATGTATATATATATGTATAACTGAGTCACAGCTGTACAGCTGAAATTAGCATAACATTGTAGATCAACTATATTTCCATTAAAAAAAAAAAACACTTATACAACCATACAGTGGATTTCTATTCAAGAATAAAAAGAAATGAGCTACTTTACCTGCTCCAACATGGGTGGGTGAACATTAAGAACATTATTCTAAGTGAAAGAAGCCAGATACAAAATTGCATTTATATGAAATTTTTTAAATGACAAAATTACAAGGGCAGAATCGAAGGAGAGGATACAAGATTGAGCGCAAAGGTGCACATGGAAATATTTCAGGGTGATGTTAGTTACATAAGTGATTGTCAAAGCTTACGTAACGGCACACCCCAAATTTTGAATTTTGCCTTTGTAAGTTTCATTTCAATAAATTTGACTTTATGTAAATAAAGTAAAAATAGATAATATGTCCCTAAAAGTGAATAGTTATGAGGTTTAGAGATCATCTATTTAAAGCATTCAGCCACACTCTTGCTCTGCTTGGTCCTCTCTGCTCCTCCTCACTCACAGAAGAAAAGAGAGAAGTCAGGATAGTTACTCAAGTACAAAGCAGGAAGTTACAAAAAGCAGTTTGAGTAAAGTTAAAAGTTAGATCTCAATGGTGAAATAAAACATCAATGTCAAGAAGAAAGGGCAGGAACTCAAGCAGAGAGGAGGCAGAGGTGTGGTATCAGCAAAATTTCTGTATTGATACTAAAGCCATTTAGCATTGGAGCCATAGGAGAGGCTAGGAAAAGGATCAAAGGCAAGAGAAGTCACTTTTTACAGCACACACACTGTGCTCTAAGCTGGATGCTTTACTCACATTATCATACTTAAACTATACAACCATCCCATGAGGTAGGGATTTATTCAGCTATTTCTTCCACTATTACCCTCACTGTGTGGAGAGTGAAACTGAGGCACAGAGAGGCAGTGAGCAGGTTTCTTCTGACCTCAGTTCCTTTGCTTTCTGGATTAGGTGGCAGAAAATTACTTCATCCATCATCCCCAGAGTATATACTTCTTTCAGTCAAGAAAGCAACTAGGGACTTTCCTGGTGGTCCAGTGGCTAAGACTCCTCACTCCCAATGCAGGGGGCCCAAGTTCCATCCCTGGTTGAGGAATTAGATCCCACACGCCCCAATTAAAGATCCCGCATGATGCAACTAAGACCAGTACAGCCAAATAAATAAAAGCAACCAGCCTTGGATAAGAATTATTTACTTCCATTTCAGATTCTGAGTTTGGGTCAGGTGCCAACCATGGTCCAGACAATACTGATGAGGACAGGGAGGGAGAGAATGTGGTCCATCTGAATAAACATAAATGCTCTGCTGAATCCACATAGGTGGTCGAGGGGTGGGGTGCAGCAGCAATTTCAGGAGGCCCCATTCAGTTTAATTGTTAAGAAAAATGAACCAAAATGATTAATAGATAACTTCATGTGCCCTCAGTGTCACACTTAGGCATTGTTTCCCTGGCTATTTAATCATCTGGGTAGGAGCTGGCACGCTATGAACATCAGCCATATGTATGTGTACATAAAATTTTACTGGAACAACCACATCCATTTGGTTATTGCCTAAGGTAGTTTGGGGGCTACAGGATCCGAGTTAGTAGCTTCAGTAGAGGTTGTATGACCTAGAAAGCCAAAAATACTTGCTATCTAGACCTTTAAAATATTTGCTACATCTGTGACCTGGGAGAATCTGCCTGTGTTTGAATTTTCTATTTACTAGTATTTGATTGACTTCCCTGGTGGCTCAGATGGTAAAGTGTCTGCCTACAATGCAAAAGACCTGGGTTTACTGACTGGTCAATTTCTGTAAGATAGAAAACCAGAAGGCTATAGTTTTATTGCTCTGTAAGTCATTAACCAGTTTTATAACTTATTAACAAACTCATTTCAGTATCCCCTTGACTGAGTGACTGTATAAATTCCCTTCCTGATTCTCATCTGAACCAGATTTGCCATCCTAATGATCTCCTCATGAATTAATAAGCTGAATAGATTTTTGATTCAGATTCTTTCCATTTGGTGTGAGTCATGTTTTTAACTTTTGTAACATTATACTTTGACAACTCCAAGGGACACCATTGAATACAATATGAATGGTGATAATTCTCAATACAGGAATGGTAATACCACACAGCCAACTCTATTTGTACCCACTACAATAAGCTGAAGCTCCAATACTTTGACCACCTGATACAAAGAGTTGATTCATTGGAAAAGACCTTGATACTGGGAAAGATTGAGGGTGAGAGGAGAAGGGGGCAACAGAGGATGAGTTGGTTAAATGGCATCACCAACTCAGTGGAATGAGTTTGAGCAAGCTCCAGGAGATAGTGAAAGACAGGAAAGCTTGGTGGGGTAGCAAAGAGTCATATATGACTTAACTGAACAACAATAACAATATTGTAGCTCATTTAATCCACACAACAGTCCAAAAAAGTATGTTACCTTACAACATGGAGAAATTAAGGCAAATAACAAAGAAGAAAGTAATTGGAATAAACATCTTGAACACACAGAATCAAAAGAATAGCTAAGCAGCCGATCCCCAGGGCTCTGTCCTGTCCACAGGGACTGAGACTCAGACATGAAAGAGCCTACCGTGTCTAAATATACAAGCACCTTGGTTTTGGAAGACTGTAAACCTTGATCAGGCAGGGAGCTGGCCTCATTTCTTCTACCCTGTAAAGTGAAGCAGAGACTTCAATGTTCTCACCTTTGTGTCCCCGTGTTTCTCAGCACAGTGCCTGCTACATGGTACATGCTCGATAAAAGTTTATTGAGCTAAATTACCAGCAGGTTGATGGGGATGATAAGGAGATATGACTGGCAAAAAAAAGTCCAGATTGTCCACAGAAATAGTAATATATCTGATCTGCTAGGCCAGTTGGAGGCCAGGTTAGGAGGGAGGGGGCTTCAGTGGTGGCCTAAGGCTACATTTCCTCTTCACCAACTATAAAATAAAATGAGGATAACATTTGCCATAGTCTGAGCATGCCGAAGTCATTTTGCGTTCTCTTCTTTGTCAATGGAATCTTCCTCTGCTTCTGGGAGGAGCTGGGAGATAAGACCTGTTCCCCTAAGTCCCTCGGGGCACAAAGCCGGCCAGCTTTATTGAGTTACAGGAGCTGTCTACCTCCATTGCATTGACAAGTCGTGCCAGGCCTGTGCACACATCCTGAGCCTTCTAATCGCTTTAGTTCCATCACCTGGACATTTTATTTGAAATTGATTTTTAAATGTCTGAGTAATTGAGGTTTATGTGTAGTTGCCTCTCTGCCACAGAGGTAAGCGGAGGCTGCTTATATCCTCATTAAAGGCTGATTAAAAGTGCTTGCATTACTGGAGGCCCCAACTGATGCCATTCCTCAGGGATCCCACCCGAGAACAGCTTCCGTACTTGGCAGGTATGACAGTCTGCAGAGAAGAACTTTGCACCCACTGTGTGTCTTCAGTAAATGACCAGCTCTAACAGGTGGAGCTTCCCCAGCGGCTGAGTGCAAAAGAATCCTCCTGTCAATTCAGGAGACCTGGATTCAATCCCTGGGTGGGGAAGATCCCCTGGAGGAGGAAATGCCACCCACTCCAGTATTCTTGCCTGGAAAGTTCCTTGGACAGAGAAGTCCAATGGGCTACAATCCATGGGGTCACAAAGAATCGGAAATTACTGAGCATGTAGAGAGAGCTCTAACAGGAGGTTATTTTCCAGACCTCCCATGGGTTCCATCTCTGTTGTTTAATTGCAAAGACATGCCTGACTCCTCTGCAACCCATGAACTATAGCCCACAAGTCTCCCCTGTCCATGGGATTATCCAGGTGAGAATACTGGAGTGGGTTGTCATTTCCTTCTCCATCTTGCAGACCTCCCATGGGTTCCATCTCTGGGACACATATAAACCATCAGGTTCTGGGGCAGCCAAAATATCCACTTTTCCCCAAAAACATGGGACTCTTGCTGAAGTCAATCTTACAAGCAAATTTTTGAAGTAGGAAATCTAATATCTTTTGATGCTGATCTTTTAACCTTAGGCAAGTCCTGGAGCCTCTCTCTCTCTCTTCTCCTCTTTCCTCTTCCACCCCCCCACCCCCCGCCCACCCCAACCAGTGCCCTACTCACCATGTGTGTGTGTGACACTGGACGTGTTCTTTACCAAAAATATTGGCCTTCATTTTTGGCACAGACCAAGGAACAAAAGAGACTAATAGGAAGGGTTGTGATCTTAAAAATGTCCTCTGTCTTCCATGCTCTTGAGAGTAGCTTTGCCACTGACCATTCCAAGAGAAATAGAGTGCTAGGGTTGAGGTGATAACAAGCTCTGATGCTGAACTCAGAAAGACCTGGATTGGGGACTTCCCTGGTATTCTATTCCAGTGGGTAAGGCTCCACACTCTCAATGTAGAGGGTCCAGGTTTGATCCCTAGTCAGGGAACTAGATCCCAAATGTTGCAACTACAGGCTGGCACAGCGAAATCAATAAATAATATATATTTTTTAATAGAAATACTGGGTTTGAATCTTGGCCCAAACCATTAAAATATAGATAGTCGTGAGCAAAATTCTGAATCTCTCTTGGTTCATTTTCTTCATCTGTGAAGTGGGTATATCAAAACCTACTTCCTAGAGTAAGCATGAAGACATAATGAAATAAAGTGTACAAAGGAATGGGCATAAGAAAAGAGTTCACTCAGTGTGAGTTTCTTTTTCCCTGAAGGGATTGTTCAGTTCAGTTCAGTTGCTCAGTCGTGTCTGACTCTTTGCGACCCCATGAATTGCAGCACGCCAGGCCTCCCTGTCCATCATCAACTCCCGGAGTTCACTCAGACTCACGTCCATTGAGTTGGTGATGCCATCCAGCCATCTCATCCTCTGTCGTCCCCTTCTCCTCCTGCCCTCAATCCCTCCCAGCATCAGACTCTTTTCCAATGAATCAGCTCTTCGCATGAGGTGGCCAAAGCACTGGAGTTTCAGCTTCAGCATCATTCCCTCCAAAGAAATCCCAGGGCTGATCTCCTTCAGAATGGACTGGTTGGATCTCCTTGCAGTCCAAGGGACTCTCAAGAGTCTTCTCCAACACCACAGTTCAAAAGCATCAGTTCTTCGGTGCTTAGCTTTCTTCACAGTCCAACTCTCACATCCATACATGACCACTGGAAAAACCATAGCCTTGACTAGACGGACCTTTGTTGGCAAAGTAATGTCTCTGTTTTTCAATATGCTATCTAGGTTGGACATAACTTTCCTTCCAAGGAGTAAGTGTCTTTTAATTTCATGGCTGCAGTCACCATCTGTAGTGATTTTGGAGCCCCAAAAAATAAAGTCTGACACTGTTTCCACTGTTTCCCCATCTATTTCCCATGAAGTGATGGGACCAGATGCCATGATCTTCATTTTCTGAATGTTGAGCTTTAAGCCAACTTTTTCACTCTCCACTTTCACTTTCATCAAGAGGCTTTTGAGTTCCTCTTCACTTTCTGCCATAAGGGTGGTGTCATCTGCATATCTGGGGTTATAGATATTTCTCCTGGCAATCTTGATTCCAGGTTGTGCTTCTTCCAGCCCAGTGTTTCTAATGATGTGCTCTGCATATAAGTTAAATAAGCAGGGTGACGATATACAGCCTTGACGTACTCCTTTTCCTATTGAACCAGTCTGTTGTTCCACATCCAGTTGTAACTGTAGCTTCCTGATCTGCATATAGGTTTCTCAAGAGGCAGGTCAGGTGGTCTGGTATTCCCATCTCTTGAAGAATTTTCCACAGTTTACTGTGATCCACACAAAGGCTTTGGCATAGCCAATAAAGCAGAAATAGATGTTTTTCTGGAACTCTCTTGCTTTTTCCATGATCCAGCGGATGTTGGCAATTTAATCTCTGGTTCCTCTGCCTTTTCTAAAACCAGCTTGAACATCTGGAAGTTCACGATTCATGTACTGCTGAAGCCTGGCTTGGAGAATTTTGAGCATTACTTTACTAGCGTGTGAGATGAGTGCAATTGTGTGGTAGTTTGAGCATTCTTTGGCATTGTCTTCCTTTGGGATTGGAATGAAAACTGACCTTTTCCAGTCCTGTGGCCACTGCTGAGTTTTCCAAATTGGCTGGCATATTGAGTGTAGCACTTTCACAGCATCATCTTCCAGGATTTGAAATGGCCAACTAGAAGTCATCTAAAAAAATAATAACAACCCACCACCTGGCCTTGCAGACTTTTTAAGTCTTGCATTTTCCACTATGGATCATGACCTCTAAATTCTATGAAAGGACATTAACAAAATTCTGAAGGAAAAAGGAGGATTAAGAGGCAGGACTCTGATATCTCCAACCTTTCCTAGAACATACACTCTCTGGAGCAGCTCACTCTTTATCCATTTATATACCAAGGTTCTATGTAACTCTTACTTTGAAAAATTCACACTACTTTGAAAAGAACTGACTACCATTATTCTATTAGAAAATTCATGAAGTCCACAAGATTCAAGTAAAATCCCCATTTCCCATCACACTGCAGTGTACTCTGACCATACCAGCAGGCAGAAGCTCCTTGGCATGTATGCAGGGAAATCTCACAACCTGTCTGGACTATTGTATTACTAAAGCTTTTGCAATAGAAAAAGGAAGATGCATACAGATCCAGATAATAAGGGCTAAATCTCTAGGACTTGAAGGTCCCCCTCTTCTTTTAAGCCAAAACCTAGAGCAGCAGAATTCTCATTGTTTGGTCTTTTCAAAGTTGTTCCTAACACATTGTTAGTGTCTATTCCAGCACTTTGCACTGAGCTAGGCATTTGGTAGGAATTCAAAACATCTTAGTCAAAAGACCAGTCAATCCTAAAGGAAATCAACCCTGAACATTCACTGGAAAGACTGATGCTGAAGCTCCAATATTTTGGCCACCTGATGCAAAGAGCTGACTCACTGGAAAAGACCCTGATGCTGGGAAAGACTGAGGGCAGGAGGAGAAGTGGGTGACAGAGGATGAGATGGTTGGATGTCATCACCAACTCAATGGATACGAGTTTGAGCAAACTCCGGGAGATAGTAAAGGACAGGGAAGTCTGGTGTTCTGCAGTTCATGGGTCACAAAGAGTTGGACATGACTGAGTGACTGAACAACAACAAAAGTCAATAGAAGAATCTCCAGTCCAAGTAGATCAGACCTGTGTCCTCATGGCCTGTGCTGCTCTGCCCTGAAGGATCCAGGAAGTGTATGGTATGCACTGAATGTATGCCAAGAGAACAAACTAAGTCAAGGAAAGCTGCCACAGGTGGGAAGTAGCAGGCAGGACCTCACAAAGGGGATGAGATTGAAATGGGCTCTGCCAGAGGGTTAGGTAGGACCTGGGAGGCCAGATAGAAGGTAAATGATTCTTGGTTGTATGCAGAGTCAGAGCAAAAGTAAGGAGCAGGACTAAGCAGAGTATGTAAGAAAAAGATGACCAGGCTATGAGTGAATGGGATTCAAGAGAAATAGAAATATACATCTCCCTAAATGATGCTATAAAATATTGGGTCCCTGTCCTCACTTCTGATCAGAGAATTCATAGTTACCATTAAGAAGTGCAAATATGGATCTCCTTCTACAGTATTTAGCCACAATCTGTGCCCCTTCCCCAGTTGAAAAGAAAGAAGTGGGCGCAGACGTTTAGTCCAATAAATTTTTTGGACCTTTGTATGTAGACACTTTAAAGTGGGCTCATTGAGCCCAAAGAACAATCCTATTTATCAGTTCAGTTCAGTCACTCAGTAGGGTCCAATCTTTGTGACCCCATGCGATGCCAGGCTTCCCTGTCCATCACCAACTCCTGGAGCCTACTCAAACTCATGTCCATTGAGTCGGTAATGCCCACTAACCATCTCATTCTCTGTCATTCCCTTCTCCTCATGCCTTCAATCTTTCCCAGAATGAGAGTCTTCTCAAAAGAGTCAGTTCTTCGCATCAGGTGGCCAAAGTATTGGAGTTTAAACTTCAGCATCAGTCCTTCCAATGAATACTCAGGATTGATCTCCTTTAGGATGGACATGTTGGATCTCTTTGCAGTCCAAGGGGCTCTCAAGAGTCTTTCCCAACACCACAGTTCAAAAGCATCAATTCTTCAGCGCTCAGCTTTCTTTATAGACCAACTCTCACATCCATACATAAATATTGGAAAAACCGTTGCTTTGACTAGACGGACCTTTGTTGGCAAGGTCACGTCTCTGCTTTTTAATATGCTGTCTAGGATGGTCATAGCTTTTCTTCCAAGGAGCAAGCGTCTTTTAATTTCATGGCTGCAGTCACCATCTGCAGTGATTTGGGAGTCCAAAAAATAAAGTCTGTCACTGTTTCCTTTGTTTCCCCATCTATTTGCCATGAAGTGATGGGACCAGTTGCCATGACCTTAGTGTTCTGAATGTTGAGTTTTAAGCCAACTTTTTCACTTTCCTTTCTCATTTTCATCAAGTGGCTCTTTAGTTCTTCACTTTCTGCCATAAGGGTGGTGTCATCTGCATATCTGAGATTATTCATATTTCTCCCAGTTTTTCTCCTGGCAATCTTGATTCCAGCTTGTGCTTCATCCAGTCCAGCATTTTTCATGATGTACTCTGCATACAAGTTAAATACGCAGGGTGACAAAACACAGCCTTGACATATTACTTTCCCAATTTGGAACCAGTCTGTTGTTCCATGTCCAGTTCTAACTGTTGCTTCTTGGCAAATACAGATTTCTCAGGAAGCAGGTCAGGTGGTTTGGCATTCTCATCTCTTTAAGAATTTTCCACAGTTTGTTGTGATAACCCTATTTATGCATTTATTTATTCATTCAACATAACTATAGGCAATGTTAAATTGTTCTGAGCTGTGGTGATAAAACACTGCATAAATCACTCCAAGTCCCTGTCCTTGTGGAGCTTATATTTACAAGGGGAGAAAAATAAATAAAACTTTATAGCATTAAGACTTGCGAGGTCAGCATGTTTCTCCTTTCCTTGGGGATAGGAGACTGAGGCATGGAGCATTTATACAAAATACCCAGGGGCACCCACCATCCACAGCACACCCATATATAGATGCCTTTCAATTCTGTACTTTTAAACACATGCCTTCTCCTAACTAGAAAATTTCTAGCCTTCTCCCTTGAAGGAGAGGATGAATGAATGAATGAGGAGGAATGGATGAATTCTTTCATCCATTAAGCCAAAAGAACTAGCCAACATCCGCCTAACACCTGTGAGAAACATGTCAGACCCATGCCTGCCCCTAGGATGGTTTTGAGTCTAGAGGTCTTACTTCTTCCTGGAGTCCTGAACACGACTTCATTTTCCCACTTTAGATCAGATCACATCAATGCTTTTAACCCATCTTAGCTCAACTCTAGGTATTAATTTACAAAATTGCTGCTTCTGGCCTGCTGTGGTGTCACAGTGACTTAATGACCTGATTTCATGGTGATTCTGGTTCAGTCACTTATTTGAGCCTTTCAGTGTTCTATGCCTGACCCACTTCTTAAAGGAACATGCTCATAGTCCAAAACAGAAATAAACACTTTAGAGTTGGAATCTAGACAATTAGGGATCAAGGGTTCCCCTTTGCAGGCTCTGTCCTGGGAGTGAGCTTTCCACTCAAGTATCTTTAATGAGAGTTTGATTTGACTGAACTAAACTGAACTTCCAGGAAAGAGATCTTTAAAATAACAAGACAGCAAATCTACCCTTCTCCTTCAGTTCAGTTGATCAGTCATGTCTGACTCTTCACGACCCCATGGACTGCAGCATACCAGGCTTCCCTGTCCATCACCAACTCCCGGAGCCTACTCAAACTCATGGCCATTGTATCACTGATGCCAGCCAACCATCTCATCCTCTGTCATTCCCTTCTTCTCCCACCTTCAACCTTTCCCAGTGTCAGAGTCTTTTCCAATGAGTCAGTTCTTCCTATCAGGTGGCCAAAGTATTGGAGTTTCAGCTTCAGCATCAGTCCTTCCAATGAGCACCCAAGACTGATCTCCTTTAGGATGGACTGGTTGGATCTCCTTGCAGTCCAAGGGACTCTCAAGAGTCTTCTCCAACGCCACAGTTCAAAAGCATCAATTCTTCAGCGGTTAGCTTTCCTTATGGTCCAACTCTCACATCCATACATGACCACTGGAAAAACTATAGCTTTGCCTAGATGGACCTTTGTTGGCAAAGTAATGCCTCTGTTTTTTAATATGCTGTCAGGTTGGTCATAGCTTATTTTCCAAAGAGCAAGTGTCTTTTAATTTCATGGCTTCAGTCACCATCTGCAGTGATTTTGGAGCCCAAGAAAATAAAGCCTCTCGCTATTTCCATTGTTTCCCCATCTATTTGCCATGAAGGGATGGGACCAGATGCCATGATCTTCATTTTCGGAATGTTGAGCTTTAAGCCAACTTTTTCACTCCCTTCTTTCACATTCATCAAGAGGCTCTTTAGTTCCTCTTCACTTTCTGCCATAAGGGTGGTGTCATCTGCATATCTGAGGTTATTGTTATTTCTCCTGGCAATCTTGATTCCAGCTTGTGCTTCATCCAGCCCAGCATTTCTCATGATGTACTCTGCATATATGTTAAATAAGCAGGGTAACAGTATACAGCCTTGACGTACTCCTTTCCTGATTTGGAACCAGTCTGTTGTTCCATGTCCAGTTCTAACTGTTGCTTCTTGACCTGCATACAGATTTCTCAGGAAGCAAGTAAGGTAGTCTGGTATTCCCATCTCTTTCAGAATTTTCCACCGTGTGTTGTGATCCACACAGTCAAAGGCTTTGGCATAGTCAATAAAGCAGAAGTAGATATTTTTCTGGAACTCTGACTTTTTCAATGATCCAGTGGATTTTGGCAGTTTGATATCTGGTTCCTCTGTCTTTTCAAAATCCAGCTTGAACATGTGGAAGTTCACGGTTCATGTACTGTTGAAGCCTGGCTTGGAGAATTTTGAGCATTACTTTGCTAGCGTGTGCAATGAGTGCAATTATGTGGTAGTTTAAACACTCTTTGGCATTGCCTTTCTTTGGTATTGGAATGAGAACTGACCTTTTCCAGTCCTGGGGCCACTGCTGAGTTTTCCAAATTTGCTGGCATACTGAGTGCACCACTTTAACAGCATCATGTTTTTTAGGGGAAAAAAATTTTTTTTTTAGTTAGGCAAAAATTCACAAATTTTCTAATATATATATTATACATACCAAATATGTGTATATAAAAGCTTTTGTATTATGCTTGAGAAACTCTTGAGAAAGAACATAAAAAGACAGAGAAATTGGAAAGCATAAGCTAAATGAAATGGGAAAATATCTTGATAAAAGACATTGTAAGGGGCTTTCCTGATGGCTCAGTGGTAAAGAATCCATCTGCCAATGCAGGAGACATGAGTTCAATCCCTGATCTGGGAAGAAGCCACATGCCGCGGGACAACTAAGCCCAAGTACTGCAACTAATGAGCCTGTTTTCTAGAGCCCAGGAGCCACACCTACTGAGCCCATGACTACTGATGCCTGCTCACCCTAGAGCCCATGGTCCACAACAAGAGAAGCCACAATGAGAAGCCCGAGCACTGCAACTCGAGATTAGCCCCTACCATCTGCAACTAGAGAAAACCCCATGCAGCAATGACAACCCAGCACAGCCAAAAATAAATGAATAAAATTTTTTTTAAAAACAAGACATGCTAAGATGTGCAGTATTTTAAAGAAAAAAAACCTTGTGTTAGACTTAATGTAGAACATTCAAAAATCATTGTCTCTGTCTACAAAGACTGGCCACCTAGCAGACCAGCAAATTCTATAGAAAGCATCAAGGAAGATACTTGGGTAAAGAAACTAAAAGCATTTATTATGTTGAGGTATGTTCCTTCTATTCCTGCTTTCTGGAGAGTTTTTATCATAAATGGATGTTGAATTTTGTCAAAGACTTTCTCTGCATCTATTGAGATAATCATATGGCTTTTATTTTTCAATTTGTTAATGTGGTGTATTACATTGATTGATTTGTGGATATTGAAGAATCCTTGCATTCCTGTGATGACAAACCCACAGCAAACATTATCCCAAATGGTGAAAAATTGAAGTCATTTCCCCTAAAGTTAGGAACAAGACAAGGGTGCCCACTTTCACCACTACTAGTCAACATAGTTTGGGAAGTTTTGGCCACAGCAATCAGAGCAGAAAAAGAAATAAAAGGAATCCAAATTGGAAAAGAAGAAGTAAAACTCTCCCTGTTTGCAGATGACATGATCCTCTACATAGAAAACCCTAAAGACTCCACCAGAAAATTACTAGAGCTAATCAATGAATATAGTAAAGTTGCAGGATAAAAAATAAACACACAGAAATCCCTTACATTCCTATACACTAATAATGAGAAAACAGAAAGAGAAATTAAGGAAACAATTCCATTCACCATTGCAACGAAAAGAATAAAATACTTAGGAATATATCTACCTAAAGAAACTAAAGATGTATATATATAGAAAACTATAAAACACTGGTGAAAGAAATCAAAAAGGACACTAATAGATGGAGAAATATACCATGTTCATGGATTGGAAGAATCAATATAGTGAAAATGACTATACTACCCAAACCTATCTATAGATTCAATGCAATCCCTTTCAAGCTACCAATGGTATTTTTCACAGAGCTAGAACAAATAATTTCACAATTTGTATGGAAATACAAAAAACCTCAAATAGCCAAAGCAATCTTGAGAAAGAAGAATGGAACTGGAGGAATCAACCTGCCTGATGTCAGGCTCTACTACAAAGCCACAGTCATCAAGACAGTATGGTACTGGCACAAAGACAGAAATATAGATCAATGGAACAAAATAGAAAGCCCAGAGATAAATCCATGCACCTATGGACATCTTATCTTTGACAAAGGAGGCAAGAATATACAATGGATTAAAGACAATCTCTTTAACAAGTGGTGCTGGGAAAACTGGTCAACCACTTGTAAAAGAATGAAACTAGAACACTTTCTAACACCATACACAAAAATAAGCTCAAAATGGATTAAAGATCTAAATGTAAGACCAGAAACTATAAAACTCCTAGAGGAGAATATAGGCAAAACACTCTCCAACATAAATCAAAGCAGGATCCTCTATGACCCACCTCCCAGAATATTGGAAATAAAAACAAAAATAAACAAATGGGACCAAATTAAACTTAAAAGCTTCTGCACAACAAAGGAAACTCTAAGCAAGGTGAAAAGACAGCCTTCAGAATAGGAGAAAATAATAGCAAATGAAGCAACTGACAAACAACTAATCTCAAAAATATACAAGCAACTCCTACAGCTCAATTCCAGAAAAATAAATGACCCAATCAAAAAATGGGCCAAAGAACTAAACAGACATTTCTCCAAAGAAGACATACAGATGGCTAACAAACACATAAAAAGATGCTCAACATCACTCATTATCAGAGAAATGCAAATCAAAACCACAATGAGGTACCATTTCATGCCAGTCAGAATGGCTGCTATCCAAAAGTCTACAAGTAATAAATGCTGGAGAGGGTGTGGAGAAAAGGGAACCCTCTTACACTGTTGGTGGAAATGCAAACTAGTACAGCCACTATGGAGAACAGTGTGGAGATTCTTTAAAAAACTGGAAATAGAATTGCCTTATGACCCAGCAATCCCACTGCTGGGCATACACACCAAGGAAACCAGAATTGAAAGAGACACTTGTACCCCAATGTTCATCACAGCACTGTTTATAATAGCCAGGACGTGGTAGTAACCTAGATGTCCATCAGCAGACAAATGGATAAGAAAGCCATGGTACATATACCCAATGGAGTATTACTCAGCCATTAAAAAGAATACATTTGAATCAGTTCTAATGAGGTGGATGAAACTGGAGCCTATTATACACAGTGAAGTAAGCCAGAAAGAAAAACACCGATACAGTATACTAACGAATATATATGGAACTTAGAAAGATGGTAACGATAACCCTGTATGCGAGACAGCAAAAGAGACACAGATGTATAGAACAGTCTTTTGGACTCTGTGGGAGAGGGAGAGGGTGGAATGATTTGGGAGAATGGCATTGAAACATGTATTATATCATATATGAAATGAATCACCAGCCCAAGTTTGATGCATGATACTGGTTGCTTGGGGCTGGTGCACTGGGATGACCCAGAGGGATGGTACGGGGAGGGAGGAGGGAGGGGGGTTCGGGATGGGGAACACATGTATACCTGTGGCAGATTCATGTTGATGTATGGCAAAACCAATACAATGTTGTAAAGTAATTAACCTCCAATTAAAATAAATAAATTTATATTTTAAAAAATAAAAAAAAAAGAAACTAAAAGCAAAACAAATGTCCACAGCATCTCCCAGCTACTATACACACTTGTCTTAGCAAGTGTAACTGTAAGAGGTCCCAAAGAGGACATGGTCCCATCAAGACCTACCCCTTTAAGCACCACACAGATGTACCTGGAGAGCCTCCAAAGTGGTCAACTCTGTGCCCTATAGTGATTCTCAACTGTAAATGGAGTAAAAGCTCAACTCTTCCTCCCAACCTGTAAAGTTTTCAAGGTTGAAATCCTACCTCTCTTCCTCCTGAATAAACTTCTCCTTCCTGAACTGCACCCTCTGTCTGTCCTGTGACTCAGGCTTCAACCACCCCACTCCCTCACCTGCCCCGAGGATATCACTGTCTTTCAGATTCTCTGTAGCTTTTCCTACCTCTACTCTACATTATTCCCACTCACGAAACACTTTCTCTCTTCAACTGTCCCCTTTTCCCACCAAACAAGTTCATACACATTCACCTTGATCCATCATTCAAATTGCCTGGAACTTTAGATAAAATCTCTCTTATTCCCCACTGTCTGACTCTATTGTGAGCTGCTTTTGCAGCATTTAGCAAATTCTGCTCTCTCAGACTCTTATCTCCAGGGTGTGAACCCTCAAAGGACAGTCACATTTCTTACACCTCTTGACATCTCCCATAGAATCTAGCACATTTCTCACTACCTAGAAACCTAAAAGAAATTGACTTCACTGAATTCTGGAGGCCAAGGACAAGCTCAAAAGGATAGCTGTATAATATTATTGATCCAAATGTCCATTAGCAGAAGAACAGATGAATAAACATCCTATAACCACTCAATGAAATATAATACAGCCTTGAAAAGAATGGCAATACAGAAGATTGCAAGCAGTTTGACACACTTTCTATAAACTTAAAAACCAATCAAATAAAATACATGCTTTTATGCATGCCTAAGGATTTAATAGACTGATACAGAAAGGAAAGCAAAAGAAAGGTGAACACAAAATTTGGGCTACAGTGAGCCTGGCATGAACCAACCATGAGAGAGTGTCATTAGCCACAGATTCTGATGACTCCAATGAACCCAAGGTCTGTTTAAACAGTGACAACAAAAGAAAAACTCCTGGCTCTTAGCCACCTATGACCATTTGGAATAGACATTTCTATCCACTTGTGGAACATCTTCATATTTTCTCAGGAGAAAAGGAAAAGCAGATGTAGTCTTTCTCAGATTTTCTCCCAAAATGATCTCCGCTGATCCTCATATGGCATACACATAACCATCCCTTCATCTACATCAGATTTGTACATGTTCTTAAGGAACACATGGGCACAAGAGTCTCAATAAGAGCAAAGAAATCAATTGAGTCACACAGGACGATATTCATGCATTTTTTCATTCAAAAATATTTATGTATCAGGCACAGAGTTACACACTGCAGGCATATGGTGTTCAGAATGGATATGAACCCTCTCCTCCCAGAGCTTAGAGACCAATGGAGAAGAAGGAGGCGCACATAGAAGCACACAAAATGACGACATAATTACATAATTACAGGTTCAAGAGTTCAGTTAAAAAAAAAAGAGAGAGAGAGAGAGAACTGGGAGCCAAGGAGAAGGCAACGGCAACCCACTCCAGTGTTCTTGCCTGGAGAATCCCAGGGACGGCGGAGCCTGGTGGGCTGCCATCTGTGGGGTCGCACAGAGTCGGACACAACTGAAGCGACTTAGCCGCAGCAGCAGCAGCAGGGAGCCAAGAGAGAACAACAAAAGCATTGTCTTTTTTGTTGTTTGAAACAATGCCTTTAAGAAAGGATAAAGAGAAGGATTGATGTTGCTGCAGTGATCTGCAGTTGACGATCTGTGCCCCTGCATGAATACACACATCTGTCAATTTAAAGTGTGTGTATCAGAAGGGGCTTAGCTGAAGCATCATGATAACCTTGTGAAGTTCTCTCACCACCCTCACCAATGCAGTTGATTTTCCTGTTCTCCAATATTCTGATTCCTGCTTAGTTTGGCTGGGGAAGAGAAAGATAGGATACCAGGATACAAAAGTAGGTCAGAGTAATGAAAGTGAAAGTGAAGTCACTCAGTCGTGTCTGACTCTTTCTGAACCCGTGGACTGTAGCCCACCAGGCTCCTCCGTCCATGGGATTCTCCAGGCAAGAATACTGGAGTGGGTTACCATTTCCTTCTCCAGGGGATCTTCCCAACCCAGGGATCGAACCCAGGTCTCTCGCACTGCAGGCAGACGCTTTAACCTCTGAGCCAGCAGAGGAGCCATTATGGGGGGGTGGGGTGGGGAGTGAAAGGATAAGCAAGAAGATAACATGTTCTCATTTACATCCTTAAGATTTTTACCCCAGATGTTGTTGGAAAGATGGAGTGAATGGAAGAAGAAATAGAAGCAGGAAAGCCAATTGAGAATGCAGAGATAAATCTAGAGAATAAGGGAGGTACCAGTGGCTGGGGTATCTGTGGAAAGAGAAAAAGGAGGGCAGGGTTGGGGTATGTTTTGAAGTCAATAAATCTTACTAAAGGATTGAAAGTGAGAGTTAAGGAAAAAAAGAGATACCAACAATGATTCCTAAAATCAAGGCTTAAGAAATTGGATAGTTTATGGTAGTAAGTACTGAAATTTGAAAGAACTGGGTGAAAGGAGGATTCATGATCAGAGAATGCTGGAAAGATGTATTCTGCTTTTGAGAATTTAATTGTGAGATACTTGTTAAACATTCAAATGTAAGTTCAGGCAAGAGGGTAAAATTTTAACTTACTAATTTTGAAGAAATTAGGCCAGAAGACATAGATTTGAGAGCTAAGTATGTATTTTCCTTGTTGTTCAGTCACTGAGCCGTATCCAACTCTTTGCGATCCAATGGACTGCAGCATACCAGGCTCCCCTGTCCTTCACTATCTCCCTGAGTATGCATCATATTTAAAACTTGCACCTTGGAGGAAAAGTTATGACAAACCTAGACAGCGTATCAAAAAGCAGAGACATCACTTTGCTGATAAAGTTCTGTCTAGTCAAAGCTATGATTTTTCCACTAGTTATGTACAGATGTGAAAGTTGGAGCACAAAGAAGGCTGAGCACTGAAGAATTGACACTTTTGAACTATGGTGTTGGAGAAGACTCGTGAGAGTCCCTTGGACAGCAAGGAGATCCAACCAGTCCATCCTAAAGGAAATCAGTTCTGAATATTCATTGGAAGAACTGATGCTGAAGCTGAAGCTCCAATACGTTGGCCACCTGATACAAAGAGCTGACTCATTGAAAAGACCCTGATGCTGGGAAGGATTGAAGGTAGGAGAAGGGGATGACAGAGGATGAGATAGTTGGATGGTATCACTGATTCAATGGACATGAGTCAAGCTCCGGGAGGTGGCGAGGACAGGGAAGCCTGGCGTGCTACAGTTCATGGGGTTACAAAGAGCCAGACATGACTGAGAAACTGAACAGCAACACGAGATTAGGTAAGCACACAGGGAAGCAGAAGAGACCCAAGCTGAAGCTCTAAATAGTGGCCACTCCAATATGTGGAGGTCAGTCATAGCAAAAATAAAAAAGAGAGAGAGACTGAGGAAGAGCTAGGCCTGAAAGGGGAGGAAATATAGGAGAATATGGATCTCAGAGGCCAAGAGAAGACAGAATTTCAAGAAGCAGGGAAGGTCAGCTGTCAAATGATGCTGAGACACCAAGAAAAGTGAGAAAAGAGACATGCCGATTGGCAGTGGTAACATGTGCATCACAGAGTTGTTGTCACAGGATGTGGGAGCCGGAAACCCAACCAGGAGAGTTTGAGGGAAAAAGGCAGATGAGGAAGTGGAGTTCTCTTAGGAATTACACTGTGTGGGCCTGGAGAATCCCATGGACAGCGGAGCCTGGCATGCTATGGTCCATAGGGTCACAAAGAGTCAGACCCAACTGAAGAGACTTAGCATGCACGCATGCATGGGGCATTTCACAGAACAACCAACCATAGCATAGAAAAACAATATATGTTTTAGATTGAACTTTTTTAAGACTGAATTCTATTTAAAAGATAAAAATCAAATGCATTGTAGGAAACTTGCTTGGGTTGTTTTTCAACTAAACCAACATAAGCTATTTGGGAAATAACTGAGGAAATATGAATCTAAACCAGATATTAGTTGACAGTAAAGAATTTTTGTTCATTCTGTTAGGTATGGTTATGTAAGAAAATGCACTTAAGAGATGCACTAAAATATTTATAAGTGAAACGTCATAAGGTCTGATATTTGCTTTAAGGTGTTAAAGCAAAAAATAATGAAGAAAATATGACCAAAAGTTTAAAATTTTTAAATATGTATGGAGAGTACACACAGGTTCATTTTGTAGTTCTTTTATATATATATCTGAAAGTTTTCATAATACTAGTTACAAAACAGTTGTACTGTGAAAGAAAACAGACAGTAGCTAGCGGAAAATGTAGGTCAAGGAAGTTTGGGGGTTTTTTTAATGACTTTTTTACAGAGAAATTTTTGATTCACAATAAAATTAAGAAGAAGGTACAGAGGTTTTCCAAATACACCTATCCCCTCACATGCATAGCCTCCCCCATCTTCAACACTCCACCCGCCCCCCTCCCCCACTGCCAGAGTAATGCATTTGTTACAAGTGATAAGCGTACAATGACATATCATAAGTGCCCGAAGTCCATAGTTTACCGTAGCGTTCACTTTTGATGTTGTACCTTCTGTAGGTGTGGACAAGTATATGACATGTCTATCATTATATCATACGGAGTTTGCCGTATAAGTCCTATGTGCTCTCTGTCCTTCATCCCCCACCACCCCTGCCCAACTATGGAAACCCCTGATCTTTTTACTGCCTCCATAGTTTTGCTTTGGAATAGTATTGTATGTAGCCTTTTCAGGTTGGCTTCTTCCACTTAGTAACAAGATCCTTCCAGGTCTATTCATGGTTTGATAAGCTCACTTCTTTCTAATGCTAAACCCATTTCTGGATAAATGGGTTGTACCAGTTTTTGGTACAACCAAAAACTGGATGTACCAGTTTTTATTTATCTATTCGCCTACTGAAGGGCATCTTGGTTGCTTCCACTTTTTTGCCAATTATGAATAAAGCTACTATAAATATCTATGTGTAGGTTTCTTGTTTGGACATACATTTTCAACCCCTTTAGGTAAATACAAGCAGCACAGTTTGCTGGATCCTATGGTAGATGTTTATTTTTCTAAGAAACCCCACACTATCTTCTACAGTGGCTTTACTAGTTTGCATTTCCACCAGCAGTGAATGAGAGTTCATGCTAATCCCTACCTTGTCAGCATTTGCTGGTATCGGTGTTTGGATTTTGGCCACTCTAATAGGTATGTAATGATATATCATTGTTGTTTCTTTTCTTCCTTTGCTTTTTTGTCTTGTCTGATTGCATTAGCAAGGGCTTCCAATATGATTTAGGGGACAAGCTTGCTTTGTACCAGATCTTAATGGGAAATCTTCAAGATTTTCACCATTAAGTATGTTGTTAGCTGTAGATTTTTTTGTAGATACTCTTTATCAGTTTGAAGTTCATCCCTATTCCTAATTTACTGAACGCCTTTTTTAATATTTTAATTTTATTCAAATATAGTTGATCTGAAAGTGTTTATCATGAACAGGTCTGGATTTTATTTAAATGCTTTTTCTGCATCTATTGATATGATCATGTGATTCTTTGTCATTAGTCTGTTGATATGATTGGATACATTAACTGATTTTTCCAAAGTTGAAAGTCTTGTATCCCTGGGATAAATTCTACTTGGTTGTGGTGTATAATTCTTTTTACACATTGTTGGATAGGATTTGCTAATATTTTGTTGAGGATCTTTGTATCTATGTTATTGAGAGATATTAGACTGTAGTTTATTTTCTTTTAATGTCTTTTTCCAGTTTTAATATTAGTGTAATGCTGGCCTCTTAGAATGAGTTAGGAAGTGTTCCCTGTGTTCCCTGTCCTACTATCTTCTGAAAGAGAATTAGTATAATTTCTTCCTTTAATATTTAGTAGAAGTCACCAGGAAATCCATCTGGGGCTTTGAAAGAAGTTTTTTTTAATTGTTCATTAAAGAAGAAACACTAGACTATTTCCATGATGACAATAATCTGAGAGGGAGAAAGAGAAATTGATGATATAGGAAAGACAGGGAACTATTATGGTTCCAAGTGCCTAAGGAGACTAGAGGGGATTCAATCAGGCTGACACGCCAAATTGGCCTCTGAATCTTGAGAACAGAAAAGAGTCAGTATAAGCAAAGAGGCAAGTGAAGCAGGGGATTTGGTGGTGGAAAAGAAGATACAATTCCTCCTTGTTGATTCTGCTTTCTCAGTGATCCATGAAGTGAAGTCATCAGCTAAGGAATAGTCCATGATGGCCATGGAGGGTAAGAGGAGAAAAGAGCATGTATGAAACAGATAATTTGGAAACAAGAAAGTGCAGTTAGATTGCCAAGTGGTGTTATGGATTCGTTAGAGATGTTGATTCATGAACTGCAGCTGAATAGAGTCAGCACTCTTGGTGGTTTCCACCTGCAGTCTACCTTGTTCACGTGAAGTCATAAAGCTGGTGTTTGGTTCTAATCAGCTTGGAGCTTTGCTACATATGTACACATATATATTAGGGATAATAGAACGAAGGGATTAAGGTGTTTGGAAAGAAATAATTATAAAGATGGACAATGCAATTTACACTATTTAAGAAGTAAACTATGGACATACAAGAGTGAGGTTGTGGAGAGTGAAAAGTATTAGCTCCCTCCGTGGACTGGAGAACTTGAGGTGGCCTCCACGTTTACTGAGCAGATGACACATGTCTGGCACTGTTTGAAGCATTTTATACAAATTAACATATTGAATTGTTTCAGTAACCCTGACTGGTAGTTGTTATTATTGTTTACCTCTTGAAAGTGAAAGTGAAAGTCTCTCAGTCGTGTCTAACACTTTGCGACCTCATGGATAAACAATCCATGGAATTCTCCAGGCCAGAATACTGGAGTGGGTAGCCTTTCCTTTCTCCAGGGCATCTTCCCAACCCTGGGATTGAACCCAGATCTCCCACACTGCAGGTGGATTCTTTACTAACTGAGCCACCAGGGAAGCCCAAGAATACTGGAGTGGGTAGCCTATCTCTTCTCCAGTGGATCTTCCCAACCCAGGAATCAAACCAGGGTCTCCTGCATTGCAAGTGGATTCTTTACCAACTGAGCCATCAGGGAGCAAACTGAAGGAAAGAGAGACTAAGAACTTGTATACACAACCATGCTGTTCAATGCTGGCATTTGAAGCCTAACAGACCAGGTCTCAAGCCCCCATTATACTACTACTAATACAGCCTCATTCACAATTTTTGGAGTCAAAGCTCTGAAGCAGGCAAGTTGGGAGGCTAGGAGGTGATGGTCAGAGAACAACATGCTTGAAATAGGGAATGAAAGAGTTTAGACGTAAGAAAATGAGGACAAACATAAAAAAAGATCACTAGAGATTGGACGGTTAAGAAACTAAAGAGCATAAATGTTAGGTGAACAAGCATCAGAGATACTGGGGGCTTCAGGAAGGGTGACAAGAGTTAAGGAAACAGATTTTTCTACTGTGGGACTTCTGAAAGAGAGTCTTCTTACCAACTTATTTTACAACAGGCCAAAAAAGAGGAGCACAAGTTGGCTTTCTCATATTTATTCACCCTGATAGGCTTCCTCTCAAAACACATAATAATATATTTATAGGAATCTGGTCCAAGAGACAATGTAGAGAAACAAGCTCCAGGGCAAAGCTCAGATCACATCTCCATACACCTAACCTTTATCCCCTGAAAATTGACCAAGAAACAGTTATGAAAATATTCATACCCCACTGAAGAGCAAGCATGTGCCTTTGAAGAATTATTCATTACAAGACTGCATTTTTTCATCTTCCTTCATCTGAGCAGCTTCTCTGTCCACATTCAGCTTTAGTCCAAATGGTGACATGAACTGCAATTCTGACTGCCAGAAAAATCTCAGCTGCAAGCCGTTCTTCTAAAGCAATCCTGGCCAGCTTTCTGGGCTTCAGAGTTTGAGATGAGGCAAATAATCTGCAAAGTCAACATCTGACCTTCTCCCTTACTGAAGCCAACCTGAATCTGTGCTTTCTGAGATTCACTCAGCACCAGTCATTTACAGCTACAGAACTCTGCACTGTCTTATACTTGGGAGACCTGACCACAGGTCAAATAATAAACAAAAACAACCTGCTTTTTTCTCCCCTTTCCTCTGTGAATGGAAACCTTTCAAACTGAACTTTTATTGATTATTTGTTACTGTCACTTGCCATTGTCTGTTCCCAAGATGATGCATCTGTCACTAAATCCACATCTCCCTAAGCCTTGGTGGGAATTGAATTGACATTCAACTGCAAACAGCCCAGCCACTGACCACAGGACAATTTCAGTCACCATAATCCCACATCCAGATTCATTTCAGTCACTTGGAAACAATAGGTGAGTGGTAAAGTTGAAGTCACTGAACAAAGAGGATAATGTTGACACTATCAGGAATTGATTATTCCCTCAAGCCACTCCCAGCCTGCTCCCCTTCCTTGCTACATATCATGTCACCAACTAGAATGCATTTTGCCTCCACAGTTTCTTGTGGTATCAAATTAGCTTTGAATGGCCATTTTTCATTCTGCTGTGCAATAATTACAATCACAGGATAACTCTATGTTATGGCTACATTTTTATTGGAATTTCTAAAACATAATTATCTCTCTTTTATGTTTCCACCAAAGAGGAGCCATAGAAAACCTCTAATAAAAAGTATTGAACTGCATTTCATAGCACTGGGTCAACAGAAATGCCTATCAATAATTTCTAGCAAATAAATCCAATGCTGCTGGTTTCTTCACAATTTTTTTTCTAACAGCAAACCACTGTGAATCAGTCTATGTATCTTCCTATCTATTATTTTGTTAACAGTCATTGACAGTGTGTTGGGAAAACTACACTGAACACAGAATTCAGCTCAATGATCTCAATGAGTTCTGCTGTCAATATAGGATGGACTTCAGTTCAGTTTAGTTGCTCAGTCATGTCCAACTCTTTGCGACCCCATGAATTGCAGCACGCCAGGCCTCCCTGTCCATCATCAACTCCCAGAGTTCACTCAAACTCACGTGCATCGAGTCGGTGATGCCATCCATCCATCTCATCCTCTGTCATCCCCTTCTCCTCCTGCCCCCAATCCCTCCCAGCATCAGACTCTTTTCCAATGAGTCAACTCTTCACATGAGGTGGCCAAAGTACTGGAGTTTCAGCTTTAGCATCATTCCTTCCAAAGAACACCCAGGGCTGATCTCCTTCAGAATGGACTTAGAATTGTCAAAAAGCTTTGTGGAAAGAAAGTCCTCTAATATTCCTCCACAGGAAACTCTAAATCATATTTTGAAATCAACATTGAAAGTGTTAAGTCACTCTGTCCTAACTCTTAGCAACCCCGTGGACTGTAGTCCACCAGCCTTCTCTATCCATGGAATTCTCCAGGCAAAAATATGGTGTGGTAGCCAATCCCTTCTCCAGGGGATCTTCCCAACCCAGGGATCAAACCCAGGTCTCCTGCATTGAAAGCAGATTCTTTACCATCTAAGCCACCAGTTAACACTATTGAGATGCAATCTACAAACAATAAAAAGCCTATATTTGAAATATTCAATTTAGTGAGCTTTGAAAAATATATAAATCTAAGCAACCACCAGCAAAATCAGGATAAAAATATTTCCCATCATCTCAGAAAATCCTGATGTCCTTTTCCAGTCAATGTCTACCCCCAAAGGCAACTGCTACTCTAAATTCTGTCTCCACTGAATATTTAGCCTGTTGTTTTGCCTGTCGCCCATTTTATATAAATGAAATCATATAATATATACTGTCTTATATCATGACTCAGCATGATGCTTGATATTGTTGCTTAGCTTTGATTTTAAGTCCATGTTCTATTCTGAATTAATCTTTTTATATGGTATGAGGGCATGGTTAAGGTTCATTTTCTCCCCATAGGAATAAATAACATTTTCCTTCTGTGTAGAATTATGTTAGTACCTTTGCTGAAAATCCATTAACTACATGTGTGGGTCTATTTCTGGAATCTCTATTATGTTCCACTGATCTAAATATGTATTCATTTTTTGTAGATCATTGAATAATGGTTTTATTGACTTTTCTAATACAAACCATTCTTTTATATTTTGTTCTGCTTTTAAGGTACTAAAATCACAGTGGAACTTTTTTTCCTTCTTCCCTACCCATTGGTCACTCTTCTAACTTGGCTTTGCTTCATCTCAACCCCAAAAGAGCAATCTTTTATTCCAATGATTTAACATATGGAATGCAGACCCTACATTGTCAGAATTCACAAATTCTAAATATGTTCATGACATATTAGAGGATTTTCTAGATTTCTACTTATGTCTCATGAGTTGCTTGATTATCTATTTTATACTATTTTTTAAACTAAATATGTATATTTATAGAATATCACACTGCCTTGATTACTATAGATCTCTGCTGCTGCTGCTAAGTCACTTCAGTCATGTCTGACTCTGTGTGACCCCACAGACAGCAGCCCACCAGGCTCCCCAGTCCCTGGGATTCTCCAGGCAAGAACAGTGGAGTGGGTTAGTTACCATTTCCTTCTCCAATGCATGAAAGTGAAAAGTGAAAACAAAGTCACTCAGTCATGTCTGACTCTTCGCCACCCCATGGACTAGCCTACCAGTCTCCTCCATCCATGAGATTTTCCAGGCAAACATACTGGAGTTGGTTGCCATTTCCTTCTCCAATAGATCTCTGCTGCTGCTGCTGCTGCTAAGTCACTTCAGTCGTGTCCGACTCTGTGCGATCCCATAGACGGCAGCCCACCAGACTCCCCCATCCCAGGGATTCTCCAGGCATCTTAAAATCAGATAACATAGGCACTCCAACTTACTTCTCAAGGTCATTTTAGCTATTCTAGATCTTTTGCATTGCTATGTAAATTAACTTGTCAATTTTAAAAAAGCTGATAGAATCATGATTGTGATTTTGTTGAATCTACATGTCACTTTGTTAAAAAAAAGAAAATATCTACTTCTCCTTTAATTTTGAAGGATGATTGACAATTTTGAAGGAAAATTGACAATAATATTGTATTGTCCAATCCATGAATATGATATAATCCTCCATTTATTTACTCTTCTTTAATTTCTTTCAGCAATCTATTATACTTTTTTACTATAGAGTTTTTGTACATATTGGGATATTTTTATGATACAATTTTTAAATTAAAAAATTTTTTATTTTGTTTATTGTGAATATATAGAAATACAGTTCATTTTTGTATTATGACTTAATGTCCTGTGGTGTCATTGAATTCCTTCATTCACATAGCTTTTTTTTTTTTTTTTTAGATTATTTAGGAAGATAATGGAATGATAGCCTGAAGAGTATCTTTCAGGTTTGATGATGATCAATTCTCACAGCCTTTATTTTTGAGAAAATATCTATAGTTCACTGTTATTTATAAAGGACATTTTCTCCATATATAGAATATGTGATGTCAGGTTTTTCTATTTTCACCTTTAAAATGTGATTCATCTTCCTACTTCTATTTTTTCTAACGTGATCAGCTTTCATTTATTCTTATCATTCTCCTGTATGTATTTTGCTTTGTCTCCTCTCAAGATGTTTTGGTTCTTTACTTTTTAATTTCAGCTGTTTGAGTCTGAGTGCTTACATGTCACTTTCTATTTCTCTTGTTGTGAGTCCATCAAGCATCATAGATCTGTAACCAGTGTTTTTCAACAAATATAGAAAATCTTTTGGCCACTAATTTTCAAAGTTTCTCTGCTGCCGAGATGTTAATTACATGTTTGATAAAGTGTCCGATATTATTCCAAAAGTTCCTAATGTTCTATTAATTTTGTTTTAGTCTTTCCTTTTAGATTCTGTGAAGGCAGATCTAGAGTGAACCTTATTTTAAAATATGGCCCTTACTTGTAAGGTAAGACTTTTCTGATGTCTTAACCAAATGCTAGAGTGTTAACAAGACTTCTTCACTCTAACTGGGCTGAAACTCCAATGTTACCCAGCACTGCTTGATATCTAGAATCTCTATTCTTTTCTCAATGCCATTAACATCCAGTTTTACATATGCCCCACCATGTAATCTCACCCTCTCTTCAATTGAGGATTCATAAGGAATGCCTATGCAAACAAACTTTCACCCCCAGCCCACACCCCCACCAAGGTGCAGCTTTCTTCTCTATAGTGAATACCCTAGAGAATACGGCTCTTTTAGCTGCCCTGAATTCTCACCTTAGCAGTTTCATTTTTCTCAGGGATTGTGGTTTTCCATGCCTGGCATCCAATGCTTAAAAACAATTGCCTTGTATATGTTATTCAATTTTTTTGTGTGTATCTGTGTGTGTGTGTGTGCTGGTTGTTGATGGGGACTAATTTGGTGTCAAATTAGTTTATCATAGCCAAGTGTTAAGTTTCTCTCTGTGTGTATGTGTGTGTGTGGTTTTAAATCAAATTGCCTAGAGAAGAGGTCCCAAATCAAAATCGTTATTCATTTGTTATCTAGTTCTTCAAATCATCTTCATGTAAGTTCAAAAGTATAAGATAAGATGGCCAAAGTGTTCTTATCACGAGAAGAGAAAAGGAAAAACCAAGAAATGTTTTTAGCTTATACCCTCAAAATGACTATGTTTCTGTATATATTCCCCGTCCTCTGCAGCAAAAGAATGTGTAAGTTTTCCATACAGTGACTCATTTTTTAAATTTTTGGTTGTCAGTCTTCTCTAGAAATTCTAAGAGTCTATTGGTCTAAGCAGGACAGATTTACTGCTTTTGTAGTTTCTTTTAGATTTTCAGTAGCATTTTCCCTTTTTGATAGTTCAGGGCCCTCTTCCTTGAGATGTCAGTGCTCCTTCCTAAACCTTATCCAGAATGTTGTAGGAAAAGGAATGAGTGGCTATTTCTTTTGAGCATTTTGTTTGAATAAAAAAAAAAAAATACCAATATTCTTGAAGTATCTCTTCAAACTATAAGAATAAGGACAACATTCTTAACTAATTGGAGTCCTTTCTCTTGTGGTGTTTTGTTTTGATCACGGAATCATTGGATAGATATCAGGACATTTAAGCAGGTTTCAAGTAGGAGCTAATTATGCTGACAGTCACCTACTCATCAATAGACAGTGGAGCAAAAGCCAGCAAAAGACAAGACTCACGGAGTATCTTCATCAGGCCAGATGGTCAAACCAGAAGGTTGAGCCACCTGAACACACTGTATTATTTTATTGCCCATTAAGCAAAGTGAAATTTTGCAGTAATATTTAACAATGTGTGTGTGTGTGTGTTTCTCTCCCTCATTTAAAACCACCAGGCCTAAAGTGTGTCAAATGAAACTTCAACTCAGTGCAGTCTGTGTTCCAGGAAATGTCACTAAGGGTTTTGAAACAGCTGTCACTGTCATTGCAGTTTTACAAGAGCAAGATTCTAGAATTCAAGGATTCCCTGCCCGATCAGATGAGATGCATATATGTGAAATCTCCAGTGCTGATTTTATTTTTACTTCAGCTCCAAGAAGGAGACCATGAAAATACCCCCTAACGTCACCCTTACTAGAAAAAGACATAAACAGAAATTCTAACACTCGGTATCATTTGAGACTGAAACAGAACCCAAACTTCAGCCATTCCCTTTGTGCAGCTACTGCTCTCTGCCTGCACCCAAATGACAATCATGGGATTTATGTTACATACCCCAGACCTCCCTAAAGTCTCTTTCACCAGAATAGAGAATGTTTGTGTCCTTTTCATGTTGATGTTGTCAAAAGGATTGTTCCCAAGACGATGCTCGAATTGGCTTCAGAACTACCATGAAATATCAAGAGGGCTGCTAGGATCTGGATATTCTGTTTCCTGCCACTCTCCATGCCATGTGTTTTGATAGTTCTTCTTGTGCTGCCGCTTCTCTGCTTCCCCTCTTCCTCTCTGGGATGTCAGGGTCCTCACCAGCTGGTCCTCATGGTCACTTCTATCTTCAGCATGAATCCCCTCAGTCATCTTTAAGTGGCTTCAGATACTGCCTTCAGGTAAACGTCTAATGTGTATGAAAGACGGGAAAGTTTTCTATCTTTATACTTTCAGTTTATTGAGTTGGAAATTTAAATTTCTAGCCAAAGACCAAGAGGCTCCAAGTGTCAAACAATGAAATGAAAAAAATAGAAAAAAACTTTTCTGAAATTTCACCCAATTCTCCTGCCCAGAGAATGTACCCAGATTCTGTATTCCTGGGTTTGGATTCTGGCTAGCATCCTAGCTTGGCAGTCCATTATCAGGGGCTATTTTTTCTCCTACCTCATCCTCATCTGTAGAATTCCAGGCTGAAGAGAGAATAAGGAAATGAATGCCTAAGTATGAATTTTATGTGCCATGTTAAAATGCAAAACCTGATTATTCATACTGATGATAACTTCACTGACTGCATTCAAGTTTCTGGTGCAATTTCAATAAACATTCTAGCACCAGCCAGCCAGTGTGATGCTGGTGCTAGGGACACCAAGATGAATGGGATGGAGTCCTTGCCTGTAGAGTGTCCACACATAACTCACCCATCCCCTGTTTGACAATAAGAGTTCTAAAACTTTTTATTAAGTCTGTTTGAGTGTACAAGAGATAGGAATCTGCAGAAAGAAAATCCCTCTGCTGGATCACATTATTTTTATACTGTCAGATGCCTCCCGCCTCCCGCCTCCATCCTAAGAGCTTCTAGGTTCAAATTTGATATGCTACATTTGCCCTATCTCAGTTTTCCAGAGTGAAATTGCACTCATCTTTGTCATCTAATACTCAGCCAATGTTGTGCTACCCGACCACTCTGCTCCACAGCAGAAAATTGCTTCTGCTTTCTTAGAAAATAGAGACCAACATGGGATGCTCTGAAACCATCTTAGGATTTCATAGGTTGTTTGAATAAGGAAAGCAATGCAACTTAAATAGCTGTATAATGCCTGTGCCTGGTTAGCCAGACACCAGTGCTAGGCACCAGAGTGGATGAGGGCATGAATTTCCCATGAAGCTCATGAGGTTTACACCTCAGCAGCCCTCACTTGAGTAGTCTTGGAAGAAGTCCTAATAATATCTCAAGGTCACTATGTAATTTTCTCTCTAAAATAAGGCTATCCACAAATGTGCTTCTGTTCCCACAAAACCTGTGTCTATGATTAGGTATGTGTAAAATCAAATCAATAAGAGGTAGTCTCCATTCTTAAGGAGCCTTTTTACTTTTAGCAAGTGAAAAATAAAAACATGAATGCAACAAAATAAGGGGACTCCAAGTATAAGGCAATGCTTCCATTTTCCCACTGACAATGTTTGATGAATTTTAATCTTTAAATGCTTAGAGGGGTGGTTGAAATGATCAATATTTCATTCCTAATTTTACTTACAATAGATATTTAAATTCATGTTACCTAATACAGTGATCCAGAAATAGTACTTTTTCTATGCTCAAACTTCATGGAACAATTCTATTCAAACTTTTCATATGCACCTTTGACATCATTGTCCTAGTATCCCTTTTGAATCACCTAATGAAGTTTTCTTGCACATCATATTCACTGCTGCCTAAGTTGTTCCAACTACGGCACTTTCTGATTCCATGCATAATTCTGCCACTGGAGATTTATCCTATGCCACCAAAACCATCTAGCATAATATAAGAATGTACTTTTCATTTATCCTGCGGATGTATGTTTGAGATTTGTACAACTTACAATAATGATATTTCTTATCAAACTGATTTTTTTTTAAAGCTTTTTTTTTTTAAAGAAAAAAGTAATGATAGCCACCATTGGCAATGATGGAGATTTTGTCCTCAGGAATACTCACTAAACCTGTGTTGAATCCCTGCTTCCATCGGATGACCTTTATAAACATCAAGCTCCAGCACTAAGTTTGTTTCAGGTTAACAGTAATTTTCAGGATTACTGTTACTGAATCACCTGCAGAGCATTTAAAAGACACTAATATCAGTACCAGGCTTCCCAGGTAGCACAGTGGTAAAGAACCCACCTGCCAATGCAGGAGACATGTGTTTGATCCCTGGGTCTAGAAGATATCCCTGGAGAAGGAAATGGCAACCTGCTCCAGTATTCTTGCCTGGAAAATCACACGGACAGAGGAGCATGGAGGGCTGTCAGCCATGGAGTCACAAAAGAGTCAGACACGATTTAGCGAATAATAAACAACAATGCCAGTACCATACTGTCTTAATTACTGTAGCCCCAGCATTAGTCTTTTTTAAATGCTCTTCAGATGAAAAGACAACCCTCAAAATGGGAGAAAATATTTGCAAATGAAGCAACTGACAAAGGATTAGTCTCCAAAGTATACAAATAGCTCATGCAGCTCTATTAAAAACAAACAAACAAAAAAAACCAACAATCAAAAAACAGGCAGAAGACCTAAATAGACATTTCTTCAAAGAAGACATACAGATGGCAAACAAAGCAAACAGATGAAAGGATGCTCAATATCACGAATTATTCAGTTCAGTTCAGTTCAGTCGCTCAGTCATGTCCAACTCTTCGAGACCCCATGAATTGCAGCACGCCAGGCCTCCCTGTCCATCACCATCTCCCGGAGTTCACTCAGACTCACGTCCATCGAGTCAGTGATGCCATTCAGCCATCTCATCCTCTGTCGTCCCCTTCTCTTCTTGCCCCCAATCCCTCCCAGCATCAGAGTCTTTTCCAATGAGTCAACTCTTCGCATGAGGTGGCCAAAGTACTGGAGTTTCAGCTTTAGCATCATTCCTTCCAAAGAAATCCCAGGGCTGATCTCCTTCAGAAGGACTGGTTGGATCTCCTTGCAGTCCAAGGGACTCTCAAGAGTCTTCTCCAACACCACAGTTCAAAACCATCAATTCTTTCGGCACTCAGCCTTCTTCACAGTCCAACTCCCACATCCATACATGACCACAGGAAAAACCATAGCCTTGACTAGATGAACCTTTGTTGGCAAAGTAATGTCTCTGCTTTTGAATATGCTATCTAGGTTGGTCATAACTTTCCTTCCAAGGAGTAAGCGTCTTTTAATTTCATGGCTGCAGTCACCATCTGCAGTGATTTTGGAGCCCAGAAAAATAAAGTCTGACACTGTTTCCACTGTTTCCCCATCTATTTCTCATGAAGTGGTGGGACCGGATGCCATGATCTTCGTTTTCTGAATGTTGAGCTTTAAGCCAACTTTTTCACTCTCCACTTTCACTTTCATCAAGAGGCTTTTTAGTTCCTCTTCACTTTCTATCATAAGGGTGGTGTCATCTGCATATCTGAGGTTATTGAGATTTCTCCTGGCAATCTTGATTCCAGTTTGTGTTTCTTCCAGTCCAGCATTTCTCATGATGTTCTCTGCATAGAAGTTAAATAAACAGGGTGACAATATACAGCCTTGATGTACTCCTTTTCCTATTTGGGACCAGTCTGTTGTTTCATGTCCAGTTCTAACTGTGGTTGTGACTGGTGATAGAAGCAAGGTCCAATGCTGTAAAGAGCAATATTGCATACGAACCTGGAATGTCAGGTCCATGAATCAAGGCAAATTGGAAGTGGTCAAACAAGAGATGGCAAGAGTGAATGTCGACATTCTAGGAATCAGCAAACTGAAATGGACTGGAATGGGTGAATTTAACTCAGATGACCATTATATCTACTACTGTGGGCAGGAATGCCTCAGAAGAAATGGAGTGGCCATCATGGTCAACAAAAGAGTCCAAAATGCAGTACTTGGATGCAATCTCAAAAACGACAGAATGATCTCTGTTTGTTTCCAAGGCAAACCATTCAATATCACAGTAATCCAAGTCTATGCCCCAACCAGTAATGCTGAAGAAGCTGAAGTTGAACGGTTCTATGAAGACCTACAAGACCTTTTAGAACTAACACCCAAAACAGATGTCCTTTTCATTATAGGGGACTGGAATGCAAAAGTAGGAAGTCAAGAAACACCTGGAGTAACAGGCAAATTTGGCCTTGGAATACGGGATGAAGCAGGACAAAGACTAATAGAGTTTTGCCAAGAAAATGCACTAATTATTATAGAAGTCCAAATCAAAGCTACAATCTGCCTCACACCAGTCAGAATGGCCATCATCACAAAATCTACAAACGATAAATGCTGAAGAGGGTGGGGAGAAAAGGGAACCCTCTTGCACTGATGGTGGGAGTGTAAATTGGTACAGCCACTATAGAGAACAGTATGGGGGTTCCTTAAAAAACTAAAAATAGAACTACCACATGACCCAGTAATCCCACTACGGGGCATATACCCAGTGAAAATAATAATTCAAAAAGACACATGCACCTCAGTGTTCATTGTAGCACTATTTCCAATAGCCTAGACATGGAAACAACCTAAATGGCCATCAATAGAAGAATGGATGAAGAAGATGTGGTGCATATACATATAATGGAATACTACTCAGCCATAAAAAGAAATGAAACTGGGTCATTTGTAGAGACCTGAATGGATCTAAGATTGTTATACAGAGTGAAGAAAGTCAAAGGGAAAAACAAATACCGTATATTAATGCATGTATGTAGAATCTGAAAAAAATTAGTGTAGAGGATCTTATCTACAAAGCAAAAATAGAGACGCAGATACAAAGAACAAATGTTTGAATACCAAGAGGAGGGAGGTGGGATGAATTGGGAGATTAGGATCCACATATATACACTATTGATACTATGTATAAAATAGATTGCTAATGAAAATCTGTTGTATATAGCACACATGTATATATGATACCTTTACAGTGCACACAATACTTATGTACAATATATTTTTATATATGTGTATATATATACACAGAGAAATTATTTTTAATATAATAAAATTTTAATATTTTAAAAGTTACACATTTTCTAAATAAAATTTAGAAAAAGTCAGACTGCCTCAGTTGAGGATTTGAAAATGGAGGCAAGTATGATTTCAGTTAAAAGAATCTGACATCAGTAAATTCACCTGGATAAAGCATTAGGATTCATACAGGCAGAGATATTAAGGGGAGGCAGTCGTACCAGGCAGAGGAAATAAAAATATAATACTCAAAGTCCCCAAAACTGCAGTAGCTTTAGGGGGTAATGAGAATTCCTTTAAAAGAATCAGATCAGATCAGATCAGTCGCTCAGTCGTGTCCGACTCTTTGCGACCCCATGAATCGCAGCACGCCAGGCCTCCCTGTCCATCACCAACTCCCGGAGTTCACTCAGACTCACGTCCATCGAGTCAGTGATGCCATCCAGCCATCTCATCCTCTGTCGTCCCCTTCTCCTCCTGCCCCCAATCCCTCACAACATCAGAGTCTTTTCCAATGAGTCAACTCTTCACATGAGGTGGCCAAAGTACTGGAGTTTCAGCTTTAGCATCATTCCTTCCAAAGAAATCCCAGGGCTGATCTCCTTCAGAATGGACTGGTTGGATCTCCTTGCAGTCCAAGGGACTCTCAAGAGTCTTCTCCAACACCACAGTTCAAAAGCCTCAATTCTTCGGTGCTCAGCCTTCTTCACAGTCCAACTCTCACATCCATACATGACCACAGGAAAAACCATAGCCTTGACTAGACGAACCTTTGTTGGCAAAGTAATGTCTCTGCTTTTGAATATGCTATCTAGGTTGGTCATAACTTTCCTTCCAAGGAGTAAGCGTCTTTTAATTTCATGGCTGCAGTCACCATCTGCAGTGATTTTGGAGCCCAGAAAAATAAAGTCTGACACTGTTTCCACGGTTTCCCCATCTATTTCTCATGAAGTGGTGGGACCGGATGCCATGATCTTGGTTTTCTGAATGTTGAGCTTTAAGCCAACTTTTCCACTCTCCACTTGCACTTTCATCAAGAGACTTTTGAGTTCCTCTTCACTTTCTGCCATAAGGGTGGTGTCATCTGCCTATCTGAGGTTATTGAGATTTCTCCCGGCAATCTTGATTCCAGTTTGGGTTTCTTCCAGTCCAGCGTTTCTCATGATGTACTCTGCATAGAAGTTAAATAAACAGGGTGACAATATACAGCCTTGACGAACTCCTTTTCCTATTTGGAACCAGTCTGTTGTTCCATGTCCAGTTCTAACTGTTGCTTCCTGACCTGCATACAGATTTCTCAAGAGGCAGATCAGGTGGTCTGGTATTCCCATCTCTTTCATAATTTCCCACAGTTTATTGTGATCCACAAAGTCAAAGGCTTTGGCATAGTCAATAAAGCAGGAATAGATGTTTTTCTGGAACTCTCTTGCTTTTTCCATGATCCAGCAGATGTTGGCAATTTGATCTCTGGTTCCTCTGCCTTTTCTAAAACCAGCTTGAACATCTGGAAGTTCACGGTTCACATATTGCTGAAGCCTGGCTTGGAGAATTTTGAGCATTACTTTACTAGCGTGTGAGATGAGTGCAATTGTGCAGTAGTTTGAGCATTCTTTGGCATTGCCTTTCTTTGGGATTGGAATGAAAACTGACCTCTTCCAGTCCTGTGGCCACTGCTGAGTTTTCCAAATTTGCTGGCATATTGAGTGCAGCATCTTCACAGCATCATCTTTCAGGATTTGGAATAGCTCAACTGGAATTCCATCACCTCCACTAGCTTTGTTTGTAGTGATGCTTTCTAAGGCCCACTTGACTTCACATTCCAGGATGTCTGGCTCTAGGTGAGTGATCACACCATCTTGATTATCTGGGTTGTGAAGATCTTTTTTGTACAGTTCTTCTGTGTATTCTTGCCACCTCTTCTTAATATCTTCTGCTTCTGTTAGGTCCATACCATTTCTGTCCTTTATCGAGCTCATCTTTGCATGAAATGTTCCTTTGGTATCTCTGATTTTCTTGAAGAATAAAGTCATGTTTTATTGATGAGCAAAGTTACCTGCCAGCTTATGGAGATGACCATCACTTCAAAATGACTTATTTGGTAGCTTTGAGTGTGGACAAACTAACATAACATCTGGAAATGATCAACCAATCATCAAGGGTGCTATTTACCAATCATCAAGGGTGCTATTTACCAATCATCAAGGGTGCTATTTACTGCTTTACCCATGACATAAAGGCAGTTTCCTGACTGGAGAGCTCTGAGTTCATGGGTAATGTCATCCTTTGGCCATCAGAGTATTGGAAATTTGTCTCCTTTCCTGCCTCTTTGCTTTGGTTTATAAGACCAGTTGACAGCAAATGATAAAAAAGCGAGAACTGATCAGCCTAAATATCTAAATTGAGAAAAGTCACATCAAGCTTAGTCACTCTTAACATGACAGCAGATGTTCCTAGTTGAATTTCATTTAGAAAGAAGAAAAAGAAAATAAATGCTATGGGAGATCTATATATTGATTTTCTTTGTAAAGAGTAGAGACAAATAAGAAATAAGGTTGAAAGGGGTTATAGTTCATAATGAATCTTAGTGTCCAACTCAATTGGCTTCATCTGCAAGAAGGAGTTAAAAGGACAGTTCAAGCTTTAAAAAGGTAAAAACTTGAAACATAAAGGTAATGTATGTTTGTAAATCACTTTACAGTTTCAAAGTCTTTATTCAGTCTTACATGATGTACTTATTAGTTAATGAGATGATCTGTCAAAATTGCTCTTGCCATTTCCAGGAAGAAACAGAGATCAGAGAAGTTGAGCGACTTTTCCAAGGTCACAGGGAAGGAGGAGACCCAAATCCCCCAACTCTCAGTTCTGTGCCTTTCTACCACCCATAACAGATTTGTACAGTTTTTCAGTTTTTATTCTACCAGTAGGACTAATTTAATGAATACCCAGAAAGGTAACCTGTCAAAAGGATGAGAAAATGTAGGAATAATCATTTTCAATAAACTAAATGGTTTGTCTTTATTGTTAAAATTTTTTTATACTTATTAAAGAAATATTAATGGACTGAGAGAAAATATCTGCAAATGATGTGACCAACAAGGGCCTAATTTCCAAAATACATGAAGAGTTCCTGCAATTCAATAACCAAAAAACAGATAACCCAATCAAAAAATGGACAGAAGACCTGAATAGACATTTATTGAAAGAAAGAAATGAAGACATTTCTCTATGAAAAGATGCTCATCATCACTAATTATCAGAGAAATCCAAATCAAAGTATAATAATGTACCATCTATGCCATTCAGGATGGGCATCACTAAAATGTCTACAAATAATACATTCTGGACAGGGTGTGGAGAAAAGGGGATCTTCCTACACTGTTAGTGGAAATGTAAATTGGTTCAGTGACTAGGGAAAACAGTATGAAAGATCCTCAAATAACTAGAGTTGCCAAACAATCCAGCAATCTCACTCCTAGGCACACACCCAGACAAAACTGTAATTTGAAAAGATACTTGCACCCCTATGTTAATAGCAGTAATATTTTTTAAAAAACCAAGACATGAAAGCAACTTAATCTGTCAATTCATTGATAAAGAAGATGGATAAAGAAGATGTGGTACATCTATACAACAGAATATTACTCAGCCATTAAAAAGAATAAAATAATGCCATTTGCAGCAATATGGATGGACCTAGAGATTATCATACTAACCAAAATAAGTCAGAGACAAATACCATATGATATTATTTATATGTGGAATCTAAAATATGACACAAATGAGCATATCTATAAAACAAAAACAACTCACAGATACAGAGAACAGACTTGGGACTGCCAAGAGGGGTGAGGATGGCAGAGGGAAAGATTGGGAGTTTGGGATTGGCAGATGCAAACTATTACATATAGGATGGATAAACAATAAAGTCCAACTGCATAGTCACCAGGGAAACCCATTGTATAGCACAGGGAACTATACTTAATATCCTGTAATAATCCATAATGGAAAAGAATAGGAAAAATAATATATATATCTGAGTCACTTTTTTGTACAGTAGAAATTAAACACAGCACTGTAAACCAACTATAGCTCAATAAAATTATAAAATTATTAGATAATATAAGAGATAAATACAAATCACTATAGTTCTTTTAATAATACATTTTCACTTTGCATTTTTTATATATCCTTCAGTCCATTTTTCTATTTACAACTTTTTTTTTTTAAGTGAAATCCTGGGCTTCCCAGGTAGCTAAGTGTTGTGAAGAATCTGCCTGCCAATGCAAGAGACCCGGGTTCGATCTCTGGGTCGGGAAGATCCCCTGGAGAAGGAAATGACAACCCAATCCAGTATTCTTGCCTGGAGAATTCCGTGGACAGAGGAACCTGGAGGGTTACAGTCCATGGGGTTGCAAAGAATCAGACACGACTTAGCAACTTAACAACAACAAAAGTGAAATATAATATTGTTTCACTTTTAGCATAGCATGAACACTTGTCCTTGCTTTTATACAGATTTCACAAATATTAATGGAACCATAATAGCACTCATTTTTGAAATGTCCACCATATTCCAGGCACAATGCTATAGCCACAGATAGAAACTACAATGACCTAATTAGGCAAGAGTTGTACCATTAAAGAAATAAGACAGTCACCTCCCTGCAGGAGAGGGTATTGTAGAATTCACCCTCCAGGGTTTTGCTAACCTCACTCTCCTACATAATATAGAATCATGAGCATATTCTCTGGTCTATTCAAACATTCCCACAGAGTTTAACATTCAGATTGTTTCTAATATTGCTTATTACAAATGATAGTGAAATAAATATTTTAGGACTGGTAATATTTTCTCAATACTAATACTAACCAAACTTTTCCATAGGATAAATCATAGAAATAGAATTCTATGGAGATTAAAGAACATAAAAAATGTAATGTGATTTGCCATTTGCTTCCAAAGTGTTAAAATAATACCCATTTATATTCCCAGCTAAGAATCAGAATGCCCATTTCACAGAACGTGTGTCTACATCAAAGTTTAGGTTAATATTTCCTTACTTTTTCCCATCTGCTAAATTATTGGTTAAAAAAAAAGTGACTTTTTTTTTCACAGTGAAGAGTCAACTTACTGGATAAGACCGTAATGCTGGGAAAGATTGAAAGCAAAAGGAGAAGAGAGCTGCAGAGGGTGAGATGGTTAAATAGCATCACTGACTCAATGGACATGAGTCTGAGCAAAGTCCAGGAGATAGTGAAGGACAGGGAAGCCTGGCATGCTGCAGTCCATGGGATCACGAAGAGTCAGACATGACTTAGTGACTGAACAACAACAATGAGGAATAACTGATATACAAAAAATGCACATATTTTATGTATGCAGTTTTATAAATTGGGCATACACATAATCCCATGATACCCTCACTAAAATCAAAGTAATAAACCTATACATCACCTCCAAAAATTTCCTTGCATACCTTTGCTTTTTGTGGGTTGTAAGAATACGTCCCTTGTGGCTCAGCTGGTAAATAATCCACCTGCAATGCAGGAGACCTGGCTTCGATCCCTGGGTTGGGAAGATCTCCCTGGAGAAGAGAAAGGCTACCCACTCCAATATTCTGGCCTGGAGAATTCCATGGACTGTACAGTCCATGGGGGGTCACAGAGTCAGACACGACTGAGTGACTTTCACTTTCAAGAATACTTACCCTAAGATCTACTCCCTTCAATTTTTAAACGCCATACTGTTAACTAGAGGCATGATGTTGTACAGAAAATCTCTAGAACTTTATTCATCTTGCAAAACTATAATTTTATACCCACAGAACAACAATTCTCCATTTCCTGCTCCCTCCATTGCCTGGCAACCACCATTAGATTTTTTGATTCTATTTGTTTGACTATTTGAACTTCATATAGTGGAATCATGCAGTGTTTATCCATCTGTGATGGATTATTTCACTTAGCATATCTCCCAGGTCTGGTCACGTTATTGCAAATGGGAGATTTCCTTCTTTTTTAAGGCTGAATAATATTCCATTGTGTGAATATACCATATTTTGTTTATCTATTAACTTGTCAACGAAGGAAGAGAATGTGACATATACATACACTAGAATATTTCTTGGATTGTTTCTGTATCTTTGACTATTGTGAATAATGTTATAATGAACCTTGACGGGCAAGTATCTCTTTGAGATCCTGATTTTGACACTTTTGACTATATATCCAGTAGATAATCACATGAAAGACAATAAAATGAGACCCCCTATCTTAAACCACACACACAAATCAACTCAAAATGGATTGAAGACTTAAACACAAGACCCCAATATATAAAATTCCTAGAAGAGAACCTAGGGGGATATCTACATGACATGGGTCTTGGTAATAATTTCATGAAAATGACACCAAAAACACAGGCAACCCAAACGAAAATAGATAAGTAGGACCACATCAAGCTAAAAACTTTCTGCACAGCAAAGGAAACAATCAATAGAGTGAAAAGGCAACCTGTGCAATGGGAGAAAATAACTGCAAATCATACTCTGATAAGCGGTTAATTTCCAAAATATATAAGGAAGTTCTACAACTCAATAGCAAAAAAAAAAAAAAAAAATCAAACAACCTTATCTTACAATGGGCAAAGGACTTGAATAGACTTTTCTCTAAAGACACACAAATGTCCAACAAACATATAAAAAGGTGCTCAACATCACAAATTATCAGGAAAGTACAAATCAAAACCACAAGGAGGACTTCCCCGGTGGTCCAGTGGTCAAGAACCTGCCCGCCAATGCAGGAGACAAGGATCAGGAAAATTCTGCATGTTACGGGGCAACTAAGCCCGTGTGCCATAATTACTGAGCCCTCATGCCTCGAGCCTGAACTCTGCAACGAGAGAAGCCACCACAATGAGAAAGCAGCAAAGAGTAGCCTCTGCTGCACCAGCTAGAGAAAGTCTGTGCGCAGCAAGGAAGACCCAGTGCGGCCAAAAAAAGGAAAAAGAGACTACAGTGAAATACACCTCAAACTTGTTAGGATGGCTATTGTAGGGGAGGAAATATCTTTTTCCTCTACCCTTCTACATTCTTGACTGGGACCCCTGTAAAAAAAAGACAGATTAACAAGAGAAAACTGTACCACTTTATAGTAAGCTTTATGTGACATGGGAAATTTCATAAGGAAATGAAGACCTAAAGAAATGGTTAAAGGTGAGTGTTTTTATGCTTAGGTTTGGTGAAGAGCTGTGGAAACAGATGATAAAGGACAAAGGTGAGCTCAGTATAGTAAACTCGGGAAAATTTAGCAAAAACCATTCACTCAGATTCCTCTCTGCGTCCCTTTATCTTCGAAGATAAGGATGCTGCTTCTCTGAATATAGGAGGGCAGCTGTCACATGAGGGCTTTACAACCTGCTTCAGGGGAAGGTCAGAAAATCCTTCCTGTCCATGCCATTTCTCAAATTCTTTCAGCCTGAAATACTGACTCTGCCAAGTTACCATATGTTGGGGTAGTGTGTCCCGAACCCCATCACTATTATAAACAAAAACAAAAGATTCCAGTGACTGATTCATGTTGATATTTGGCAGAAATCAACACAATTCGGTAAAGCAATTATCCTTCAATTAAAAAATAAATAAACTTTTAAAAAAAGATAGCAAGTGAGGATGTGAAGAGGGAACGTTTGTACACTGTTGGTGGGAATGTAAATTGGTGCAGCCACTGAGGGGCAAAAAAGTTATCGAGATTATACAAATAATTAAAAATAGAACAACCATATCAACCCGCAACCCTGCTTCTTGGTATTGCTATTTATTTAAAAAATATATATTCTGACCTAAGTTGCCAGCATCAGCACTTGCCTTTTCCTCCCACACATACTTTTATCTCTTTTACTTAGGATTTTTTTTTCTCTACTTTTCTTATCATTGTGAACAAAAATCGTTTGCTAATCCACTATTTGCAAGGTTTTATGGATGATGCAATTTGAGGACAGTTCGATATATCATGCAGCCACCAGCCTGGAAGAACTTAATGTTTAGTTGACATAAAGGAAGAAAACTGGGGAAACGATTGCCCAGAGAACTCATAGTGCTCCTCACTCCTCCTCTCCCTCTCCTCTCTTCTGTCAAGGGCAAATTTCCTCCCCTCCCCTCCTCCAACCTCCTTCCAAACTGCTGAGTCACGTTCCTAAATAACTATGAAGCAGATGCCAAATGCCAGGAGATTATGTATATATATATGATTACGTATTTTTCTAATTGGGAGAGGGTGAGTGTGAGAAGGGTGATTGGGAGGTCTGCTCATCATCTAAGTAAAGGTTCTGGAAAACTCCTTAGTATAATAGATGCTATTCATAATAAGAGGTTATTAGAATAAGCTCAGAAGCTTTCCCTAGTGAAGTATAGCCCTTAAGAAGTACAGATTATGCCAAATTCAATTGCAAATTGGAAAGCGTCTATAAGGCCACTGGAGAAAAGATGTTGCTGGGGGTAGGGAAAGGTTTTCCTAACTGTCGTCATTACAGAAAGCAAGGACAGTAAGTGGGGCTATTATGATGATTTAGCATCCCAGAGCAGCCTGGGGAAGATAAGCACCCTTGCTTTTACAAGGGCATGGATTGGCACACAAGAATCAGCCACTGAAAGAGAAATTACCTAAATATGGAGTGACGTTACTTATTTCGCTGTCTTTGGATGGTGATGGGATGTGAAGGGAGGACCAAGTCATTTAGAGTAGAAATGGGGAGACAGCAGAGTCCAGGGTCTGTGGCTGTACTGAACGAGTGAGGGAGCCTCTAGGGAACAGGCGAAGGAGTCAGGGATGATGGGCAGAGGCAAAGGAAGGAGAACAGGCTGACGAATTCTAGTCTGAGTGGGGAACAGATGAAGACAGGGATGCACGCCTTTGTGAGGGCGGGTCTCCCAGGGGCCCATCACAGTGCGTGGCACAAGGTCATCCCCACCATAATCCCTTGTCTCCCTCCCCTGTCTCTTAGTTTACAAACTTTTACTCATCTTTCAAGTATCTGGTTGCATGTTTTAATTCTCTTTTCCTTAAAGAAGCCTTTTCTGACCCCCAGGGATAGGCTTGTTACCCCCTTAGGACCCTACCCCCATAGGATGCTGTATGTCCAGCACCATGACAGCACGTTTCACACAGTATCTTCACGCTTTCATTGTCCTTCGTCCTCTCTAGACTGTGAACTCGTAAGAGTATGAGGGTCTTGTACAGGTGTCCCCTAGGGCTTAGCACATTGCCTGACACATAAGGGCTTAAGAAATACGTGTTGACTAAGTGGAGTGGTTTATGCAGCTCAGTTGTTCTCTCTATAACCCACTTCTGTGACCACAAGGGTGTGAGCAGCCCAAGGGGGAGGTCTTATGGGACCTCATATTCACCCCCGAGTTCCTGCTGTTCCTCCTGGGACCTGGCAGGCACTCAGCGATGTTGCTGAACCAAACTGAACTTGTGGCAGGTCAAGGATGTGATGGGGCAAACTTTGGCAGCTGACTACCTACTTTCCTTTTCCTTTTAAAATTCAAACGCCAGATTTTCCAAAGATTACAAAGCAAAGTTCTCCGGACAGTTTGCGCCTGGTTCCCCAGGTCTGGTGAAGCCCACAGATAGGGAGTGAGGAGGTGCTTTAAGAGACAGCCATACTAAAGTGCCCCTTCCCACAGATAAGTTTTGCCATTATTGATTTTGCACAACGTTTTTGTTTTGCAAAGAAAGTGCTGAGCAAAACCAGTTTTTAGGTATGGTCATTCTGGCTTATTTGATTGTATAATTAAAAGTCCAATTATTTTGGCTGAAGGCTAGATTCTATTCAGTGATGTGATCGATATTAGAGAACTCAGGATAATGTAAAAAATCTGGTGAAAAATTAGTGTGGAATAGTAAATTCAAATCGCTGAAGAGCTGAAATTTTTTAGTAATTTTAGGAGACCTAAATATCTTTTAAAAGATTAAAAAAAAATTTTTTTAATTTAAAAAAGATAAGAAGAACTCTCCTATATCTTCATAAAAATGAATGTGAGTCAGACCTGAGTTAATGATCTACACATTAGCCAAGGTCTGGATGTGAGATGCAACATCTGCTATCCTTTCAAGTAATTGTATACTCAGAAATGTACCTAATTAACTAACGGATCAGTCTCTGGCATTGACATTTCCAAGGATAAATCCTAAAAGGGGAATAAGAAGATTGTTGGAAAGGAGGAATGCACAATTATATAATGTTAAAAAAAATGCTTAGATCAAGCTCTTTGTAGGCATGAGCCATAATCTTGTATACTTGTGTGCTTAGATTTTTTATTTACTTCTTAAGCAATTTACTATTGTTAATCATACAAGTGGGCTTCCCTGGTGGCTCAGACAGTAAAGATGCTGCCTTCAATACGGGAGACTGGGTCAATTTTCTTACAAAAATTCAAACAAATAATTCTACCAAAAGATCGTCTTTGCTACTCCAATCTCACAGTCTTCTTCAGAAATGATTTTATGCACTTTGGTGTATATATATATATATATATATATATATATACACACATACATACACACACACACACACACACACACACAGGAGAAGGAAATTGCAACCCACTCCAGTATTCTTGCCTGGAAAATTCCATGGACATAAGAGCTTGGCAGGCTACAGTCCATGGGGTTACAATAGTCAGAGACTATTTAGAGACTAAACATCACCACATATATATACACATATATATGAACACCTTGTTCTACATATTCATATGTAGATATGCTTCAACTTAGAATTATGTATTTTCATTTGCTTTTTATATAAACAGCATTATATTGTGAATTGTTTTATGAACTGCTTTTTATTTCAAACGACTATGTGTATTAAGAGATCTTTCTATGACAGTATACATAGATACCCCATTCTTTTTCATTACTGTACAATGCTTCATAGAATGGATGTGTTATATTTCATTTAACTGTACCTACCTGATGGGACATTTAATCATACACAATTTGTCACTATAATAAGGAATATTGCAATGTATACCTTGCATTGTGTACATGTGGAAATATATTTCTAGGAAAATCCTTAGATTTAAAATTGCCAAATAAGAGGAAATACATATTTAGTTTTGAAAACCATTGTGAACTTGATCTCCAACAGAGGCTATGTCAATCAATATCAACACCAACAACAGTGTATACGAAAATCTTCATGGTCTTCTTTTCTCCCTATCTTACTTCTTTTCCTCCTTGTTTTCCAAATTGGTGGGGTAAAACTGACATTTCATTGCTGTGTAATTTGTATTTTTCTAGTGATAAGTGAAGTTTTCTATCCTTTCATGTTTCTGGTCATTGAATTTCTTTTTCTATATACTACCTGCTCATATTTCTTGGCCTCTTCATCATTTTTTCTTATTAATAGAAATTCTTTATATATTTCAAGTATTTACCCACAACCCTGAAAGAAAATGTTTGCAACATATACGGTATTGAATTTTGTTTAGTTAATCCACATAAAGTCAAATTAATGAACTTCTGTGTTTACCTTAAAATCTTCCACGTCCCAATATTTATTTTTAACTCTTTCCTATATTTTCTTAAATGATGCTTATAAATTTTTATTTTCAATATATCTGGAATTAATTTTGCACACTGTTTTAGATATGGATCTAATTTTCTTTTTTCTCAGATGGCTAGCCAGTTGCCCCAAAGTCTTTTCTCAGTTATGTGAAGCATTATCTCTAGAATATCTTTATCCCTAGTTTAATTTATCTCTGGATCCTTATGTATTCCACTGAACTTTTTAAAAAGTCTACCTCCATCCCAATACCATATCTTATTCATTGTTATAGTTTTATAGCATATTTTGATGTCTAACAAGACATATCCCCATCACCATTTTCCTTTTTCAAAAAAATTAACTCATACATTTTCTATTCCACAAAGATGTTAGAATTAATTAGTTGAGTTCTATAGAAATTTGATTGGGAATGTACTAAATGTTTAATTTACGAAGAATTTATTTAGTCTTCCTAAGCACAAACATGGCATATTTCTCTTTCATCAAGTCTTCTTTTCCATCCTTCAATAAGTTTTATAATTTCCCTCATGTTCATATTAGAAAAGTATACTTTATAACTATTACCAATGTATAGAAATAGATACTTAGATGATAGATGAACAGTATCCACTGAACTTGCTAAATTTTCCTGAGTTCTAATGGAAGATTCAAAATTACCTAACAACTACTTAGATTTTCACTTAAATTCCAGATAGTATCAGTTGTATCTCTTTCTTTTTAGTAATTATTACCTATTTTCCATGTCTTATCGTATTGTCTAGAACTTCCATTATAATGTTGAATAGTAGCAATAATAATAGCCAAACTTCTCTTATTTCTGATTTTAATAAGAATGCTTCTAATATTTCAATATTAAGTGATATGTGTGCTAAAGTACACATACACTTAAAGTGTATGTGTACACTTAATATTGTGTACACTTTACACAATATTAAGTGATATGTAGTGCTAAACTACACTAGTCTTTGTGTAGTTTGTGTCCCACAAAGGAAGGCAACCCTGTGCTGGGGTGGGGCGGGGGACGGGGCAGAGGGAAAGAGGAAGTTTGGCTTCAGTCTCACAGGCAATATTGGAAAATAATTAATTTTGGAAAGTTTCCCAATCTTCAACCACATCCTTTCAGCACTCTGTGAAGAGAGCCCTCATTAATAAATTCTACCACTTCTTAATGTTCTAAATTCTTTTCCCATGAACCCATGGACAAATAAGCATCATTCCCCTTTTATTAAAATCACCAGAATTGACCTCATATGTTGTTCCGTCTATATTTCAGATCTGTTAGCACTTCAACTTAATGCTTTAAAGCACTCTGATGGCATCATTGCAGGAGCCCTCCAGACACCATTCCCAGTCTCCAAAGAATCCCTCCTCCACCACTGTTATGACTCTTGAATTTTTTAAAGAACTCTCCAAGCTATGTCCAGATAGACCTGATGGTTATCTCCCTGACTCTGGAGAATCTCTGTTCTTCACATCTCACTATTCTAGGCAGCTAGCTTTGATGTATACATGACCTATTGTTTCAAGTTATCTATCAGGGAGATTCATTCTGCATGTGTATCTCATCACTCACTGTATGCCTGATAGTACACTAGAATATTTAGTGGATAACAAAGACATAAAAGACATTGCCCTTTTTCTACAATTACTTAAAAAATGCAAATAAGACCTGTTTCTGTGGCTAGAAAATTCTTCTTGGAAGAGGGGCATTCTTGAATTAGGTCCTAAAGAGCCAAACCAACCTAGTTCAGTGTAGAAGGTCTGGAAATGTGTTGATTTTTTCTCTTCATTAGTGTGTCTTGGCTACAATCTGACTGGGATACACATTACTATATATATGTCTCTCCATATTGAAGCCCTCTCTGTAAACCACTTCCACATAATCAGACACTTAGTCCCATACTCTTATCTCCTTCGCATTCATATTCTGACAGGTACCCATCCAGCCTGCTTAGGGCATCGCAATAGAAAGTTTATTTCTATAATAACATTTATCCTCACCTGAATTGTTGCCGGGCCCATCTAAGTGGCCTCTCCACCTCCAATTTCTCATCTCTCCAAGCCGTCAAACACAGCTAGCATCTCAATGTTAGAGAGAAGCTACAAGCATCCCAATCCACTCCTCAGAACCTTAATGGTTCCCCACTGTCTTCAGTATCACACTAATTTTTAAAATCTTGGGTGGCCTTTCCACCTCCTTACTAAGAGCTAGTTTTCTATGATCCAACCACATGTAACTTTTCAACTAAGTCCTATGTTTTGCAGTAGCCTCCTCTCTTATCATTCTAATGACTAATCTAATATCAAAATATTTTCTGTATTATTTCCATCTCTTAGTAATTCCACCTTTCACTGGATTTTACAGCCCACTCTAACTATGTATGGCAATTAAATTATTAACTGCATCACTACTATATTTTTAGAATGATCACAGTACCTAGAACACAAAGTAATAAATTCCTTCTGAATTGAATTAATCATGCTAAAGAATAACTGAGACAATAAGTGGTCATAAGTCTACCTTGGTCTGGGTAAATTTCCATTCATAAGATGTTGTGTTTGTGCTCCAGAAGAGTATGTATAAGCCAGTTTTAGACACTGAGTAATTCAAAATCAGAATTGTCAACTTTTCCTACAATGTGCCTAGACCAATCCTTGTTTATTTCTTTTTCCTTTATTTTTCCCTAGAATATCTACAACATTGTCCTTCCCTTATCTTCAGGGAATGCCACAGCTTCTTTCACTAGCATTCTAATTTTAATTTAAAAAAACCAACTATTCATTTGGAGAATCAGTTGCATTTCTTTTCTTTTCAAATTTTAATAATACTCAGTACAATATACAGTTCTAAGAACAAGACAAACATCCTAAACCCAGAAGGAGTCAGAGAGAACACCTTGCACCTATTTAACTGTCATTCTGGGTGTTATTCAGACATGCTACACAGAGGATGGACACCCCAGAAATGCCAACGACACTGGCTTTTACCCTCGTCCTTCTAACTGTGCCTCAATCCCAGAGAATCCCATAGCCACACATTTGTGTTGTTCAATACAAATGAGAAGGAAATGGTTAAAAGGGACTTCTGAGTTCATTGCTTCTCTTCAAGTATTTATGAACAAAAAGTTGAAAAATATTCACAGCATAAGTGTGTTTAGAGAAGACTAAGAGCAGCAGAAAACCAGATGACACATTCTGGAATGGTAGCAATCAAGGTTCTATTCAATCCTTCCCCCCAACCTCATGCATCAGAATATTTTCATCTTTGAAACTTCTTGCACAGTTGCACAGGTGTATTGAATTCACACTGATCCACCAAAAAAAGGCAAGAAAATTGTTCGTATGTCAACAGCATCTAGAAATTTCAGCAAATTCTTTAAAATGCAAAGATTAAAAATAATCCACTAAGGATTATTTCCTACTATCATAACAATGGTGATGCTTTTCAGCTGTGAATAATCTGTTGCTCTAACCTTAAAGTATTTGTAGAGTGGGGCAAAAACTATGGCTTTTCCTTCACCAGGTACTGGGAAGGTATATGATTAGGCCAGAAGTCAGCAAACTTTCTACAAAAGGCTACAAGTAAATATTATGGGCTTGGCAAGATATACAATCTCTTTTGCAGCTACCCAACTCTGTTTTGTAGCTTGAAAGCAGTCATATACATAGTAAATAAATGGGCATGTCTGTGTGCCAATAAAACTTTATTAACAGAATAGCCAGACAGCCAACAGTCAAAGTTTGCCTTGGGTTAAACTGTATATTCTTTAACTATAGTGATATCTTTCTTTATGATATGTAACCATTGCATCTCCAGTGCCTGGCACACAGCAGGTGCCAAATAAATACTTGTAAATATGAAAATGAATTAATTTTTAAAACATATTTCTTGTCCTCAAAGAGCTTACTATCTAGTTTTTTATTAAGAACAAAAGCAAGAAAATACAGAAGAAGAAGAAAAAGATGACTGTAAATTTAAGCTGCTTGACTCACCAATTCTACCAACTATAATGACAGTTTATATTTTAACTGATCATGTCTTCATATCTTAAGGACTCAGGTTTCCTAACTACTAAGGTTAGGTTTAGGGTTAGGTTATAAAGTCACAGTACTTGATAGCTTTTCAGGTTGCTTTTGTAAATTTCAGTCAGAAACTGAAAAGAAGCCCCATGAAATTTACAAGATAAAAAGGAAGAGAAAGAGAGGGAGACTGAGATTGACCAGATGACCAAATCCCCCACTCTATTCACCTCATCTGTCATTTCTGATATCATGTACTTTTCCCACAGCATGGAAGATAAATAAGACACCATTCCAATCATCAGCAAATCTCTCTAGCCAGAATACTAAGAGGGCTAAGTATTGGAGATACAGCAAGAAAGGAGGTATATTCAGAAAGACAGTGTTACTTTATACAGGATTTTCTTCCTAATGAACACAGTTTACCTCTAGCTAGATCTTGGTTTGACACAAGGTGATGACCAGTGTATCAGTTAGAGTCCCAAAATAAAGTACATGGCACACTCAGGATAATTCCAAAGATAGTTCATTTACAAAGGGAGTATTTACAAAGATGTGGACAGGATCTAGGAAACCCACAAAGGATGTTATAACACCCCAAGGTAAAAAGAAAAGAGTCCAAAGGGGAGAGGGAAGGAAGGATTGTGTTGGCTCCAAAGGACAGAGTCATCTAGAACAGGTCACCTTGTGAGGAGCAGTCACCTTGTGTTGAGCCACAGGGCTAGATGGAGGTCACCTCACATAGAGAGAAACCATTCACTATTCTCACTTTCCTTCTTCTCTCTGATTTCCCCCTGGGGCTCCTGATTGGTTGAACTGAACCATAAGCCAAAGGGCAAGGAAGCCTATTGGTGTGGTCTACACTTCAGTTTCCAGGTCAGAGAGCAGAGTGGGGATGAAAGATACCAGATCTGAAGGGACAAAGAGAAGATGTCCAGCACAAATGGAGCCCAAAGGAGTTGAAAGCTCATTACACTGAGGCTGTCCTCTACGAGGACTAACATCAGGGTGGCACCAGATTGATCACCCACACACTCCCATTTTTCTCCTGAATGAGATTTTCACCACTGTCTATGAGGAAATGAATTGAGCAATTTTCTGTTCCCTGCAGTGTAAGGAGAATCTCTTGCCAACCACTCTTATTTAGCAGATGGTAGGTGATACCGTGAGGCCTGTTTGGCTCCTTGTAAGGCAAACGGCCAGGCAGAGAGCACTGGAGATGGAAGTCCCAGTTCCCAGCTCTGGCTCTGCTCCTAAGTGACTAAGTGACCATAAGGGGGTAACTTCTCTTGGGGCTTAGTCCCATTTTCCTAAGCTAAAAAAAAAAAATAAGTCATTGGATATAATGACCTGTATGTAAGCATCTTAACCTAGAGTTTTCTTGAAATTATGTAAAATTTTTGAAAAAACTGTGCATATGAACATTTTCCACTAGAAAAACACTATCAATTAGGCACTCAGGTGTTGTGCTTAGTTTGTTCATTCTTTCTCCCACTCTCTCTTTAGAAAAATCTCATTGACCTCACAACAGCCTAGGAAATTCAAGAGTCTTTTTCTATTGTATCATTGAGCGATTTGCCCAAGACACCCAGTTAGGAAGTGGCAGAGCAGGGATTCTCACCATGCTCTCTAAACACCAAGATCATGCCCCACCCTCTCGCCTGAGGTCAGACGTACATGGTTAAGGATGTCAACAAGCTGTTTTATTATTAACTGCTCTTACAGGACCAGGGCATCATGAGAGGGCTTTGTCCTAGAGTGAGAAGGCTTGAGAGTTTGGGTGCTGAGGTTCTCACCTGTGCCTCATAGTGTGGGAAAGGTTAGGGAATGGAAATTTTGGACTAAGGGAGTCAAGTCCTTCTGAGAAGAGCTCTGAAGGTAAGAGAGACACCACAGACAGCAGACTCAAAGGCCAAGAAGGCCTTGAAGCTGAGCAGGAGTGCTCCCTCTCTCATTGAACGTGATCACCCCATCCTCTCTGTAGTAGCCTCAGAAGGCTCCAGAGGAGAAGCTCCTCTATCCTGAAGGGAGAACTCATCCAGACTTTCAAGAGAGCAGAGGCAGCAGAAGGTTGGGGTTCTTGGTGCCCTGTGATCTGGCGTGTCCAAGCTTCTTGAACCACCAGAGTCCCATGCCTGGAGCACTCCTGGCTTTTTTTCCACCATCTGGAGAGCCTCTCCACCAGGTCTGGCTGCCCTTTGAAAGCCAAGCTGCTCCATTGTTTATTCCAAATGGGGAGAATGCTTAAACAGCAACTGTGGGCCAAGATGTCCCATCTGGTCCCAAGACACTTTGAGACCAAGAAGGGCTCTTCTGACCTATCCTCTAAGCTCTGAAGTGGGAACAATCCCTCTGTTCAACATGCCAACATGCAGCCTTCTTGCTAGCCTGGTCAGTGAACATCACCTTCTGTGAGACGCCAGGGACACAGTTCCCCTGAAGAAATCTCATTCCAGGGAGGAAAGGATTTACTGGCCTCCCTGAAAGGGCAACGAAGACTTTAGAGTTGATCAGCCCCGCACCTTGGGAGTGGGTACTCCATTGTGCGCAGGCAGCCAGCAAGCCAGGCTCATTTCCTCTGTGCTGGCACAGCCAGGACAACAGCGAACCTTGGCAGCCCTGTCTGACCTGGATCACAGATGTGAAATGCTCTGCATGACCTGGTGAGGCCTCTAGATCTCACTTTGTTCTGCCAGAGGCCTTCTCTGCACAGCTCATCAAGCCCTGTAATCCCTCCCTTGTTGCCTGGCTGCACGGATGGCTTCGGTTGCCTCTGAGCTGCCTGAAGCCTGCAGTCTGCTGCCAGAACTGGTGCCAGAAGCCTCAGTCTAGTACCCAGGGGATGAGAGACTCTGAGGCTCTCCATCTGCATGCCAGGATGGGAAAGAGATTCCTGGCATTGCCCTTCTTGACCTAGAGAAAAATGAAGATCTTTTTGAATAGCCCAACAGTAAGGAATCAGTTGATGTATCAATATATATACTGGCGCCTGATAGCCTGCACTGATGTGGAAGCAAGAAAAAGATTTTCTTTCAGCTCTTTGGCTGATTCCCACAGCTTCCTCCCAACAAAAGTGACTTTGAGATATTTGGGGACTTCATTTCATCTTTAAACTTCAGCACCAGGCTACTCAAATTCTAGTTGACCCTTGGACAATTTCAGGTTTGAACTTCATGGATCCACTTATCCATGTCCTTTAAGCCAACTCTGACCATCCTGTCTGTGAGAGGCAGCAATAAGGACCCAAAGGAAGAGGCTACATCCTCTAGACATTTTCAAGTAGCTGAAAAAACACCCAGAATTTCCACTCCCGTAGGAACTCTTACATGTGGGAAGCAGGAGACAATTTCAAGAATTACCAGTGGAGCATGAAAGTGATGTTTTTAAATGAAATAGCCCAAATATATACCAATAATAGAATGTACACATTCAGTGCAAGAAAACAATACAAGTAACATGACCCAACTGTGACAGCTGAGTTAACTACAACCCTAGGGATCAGTGAAGATCATCTCTAAAGCCATAATGTAGAGTGCAAGGAGTCACAGAAAATATATAGATAATACATCCATATTACATTGAAAGTATGGTGTTGAAATAGACAACTGAATTGAAATAGGATCAAGTCCAATATGTAGATGGTAAAACTGTAAGGAAAAGCAGACACATGATTAACATACTGGCTAGGATGAGTGGTCCCTCTGGGCTTGGGGGAACTGGAACAGGTGCGACTGAGAAGGCACACTGAGGTCCTTCTAAGGGAAAAACGTTCTACCTCTCTTCACTTGAGAAGTAGGTACCAAGTTGTCTGTCATATTCTCTCTCTCTCTGTTTATTGAAGTATAGTTGATTTACAGTATTATGTTAATTTCAGGTATGCGGCAGTGACTCAGTATTTTTATAAAGTATATCCCAGTAAAAGTTTCAGGTAACGGATATAATTCCCATCGCTGCATAATACATTCTTGTTACAGATCCATTTTATGCCTAGCAGTTTGTATCTCTTAATCCTATACCCCTATCCTGCCCCTCCACACTGCCCTCCACCTCTGGTAACCACTAGTTCATTTTCTATATCTGAATCTGTTTCTATTCTGCTATATACATTAATTTGTACTATGTTTTAGACTCCGCATATAAGTGATATCACATTTGTATTTCTCTGTCTGACTTATTTCACAAAACATAATATTCTCTAGGTCTATCCATGTTGCTGCAAAAGGCATGATCTCAGTCATTTTTATGACTAATAGTTCATTGTATAAATATACCACATCTTTACCCATTCATCTGTTGATGGACACGTGGGTTGCTTCTACATCTTGGCTATTGTAAATAGAACAGTGAACAGGGGGTGCAGGTATCTTTTCAAGTTAGTGGTCTGCCTTATTCTTTAAACTTCACACCTATTTTTGCACACATTTTTATGTGTGTACATGTATCTACCTCATCCTCTATAGCAAGTACCATGAAGGCAGTGTTTTACCTGTTACCTCTTTTGTCTATTACCAGATCATCATCATATATGGAAGTGTTCATATACAGCTGATATTTAAATACATATCTTTGAATAAATGAATAAATTCATTACTTAGTGAATATTTTCACGATGCAAATTTTAATAATGTTTAACATAATAAAGCTCATAGACAAGAGCACTTTTGCCATAGGTCTGCGCATGCTGATGAGAAACATAAAGAAAATGGAATGAAGTGAGGGGAGAGGTGTTCACTGTGACCAGGGCCATCCAGGGAGGACAAGCCAGGCAAGGAGGATGGGGAGAGGGGAGGCGGGGGGTAGTTCTAAGTCAAAGGACCAACACAATAATTATTATTATTAACTGAATTTTTACATTGGGCCAAGATCTTATTTGCTATTCATTACAAGCCATTAAGGTAAATGCCATTATTACCTTCATTTCACAGACGAGCTCATGACTTTCAAAGATCTAGGAAGTAGACTCCTGGCCTTGGCTGACTGTCTGACTCTAGGGTAGACACAAGCAGGGGCAGGACGTCACGCCGAAAACTCAGCTGGAGGGTAGGGAGTGGCTCTTCCTAGGCTGGGCTTCAGCGTTCAGCTCTAACCCCACTCTAACCTCCCTCCCCAGCGAGGCCCCAGGGCTCCATGCTCGGAGCCCACTGTGTGTGGGATGCCCGGCTCCTCTGTAGTGAAAGTGAGTAAGTAGCGGATGACTGGTGGTGAATCACCTGCCTCTCATCCGGTGGCACTATTATCTCAGCAGAGATCCTCTTCCTGCAAAAGGCAGATGCAGACTGAGGCACTGGGGTTTTGCAGCTCAGATTTCCAGTGATGCATGAGCACCAGCTGAGGTAAATGGAATTGCAAGCCAAGTCCATACTTAGAAATAGTCATGGAAACTTCCACTCTTCGAAGAGAAATCCTCTTATGTGTCCCAGGGAAAATTAACAATAATAATGAAAAGAATAATGGCAGCAGTTACCCAGTACCAGGCTCTGTACTAAGTGCTTTATATTCTCAGAAGAATGGTGCGCAGTATTTAAAAGCTCCATTTTTCCAACTCACCCAAGCTGATATGACCTGTAATCTATATGCAGAACTCAAATCCTGGTTGATGGCCTATATAACCTGAGTTTTAACCACATCCTTGTACTGCCTCTTGCCATGAAAGGGTCAGTAGATCCCCGGGAAATTGTCAAATCAAAGATGGATGGTATTGCCCTTTACATTAAGGACCCTGGATAGGGATTTAGTTTGGTGTCCTTGGGTCACTTTACCAAGAACTATTTCTCTGTCTTCATCCCCTCCATCTGCTCCTACCTACTTGCCAGACCTCTAGAAAATGTACCTCTCTAAGTTCACCAGATTAGCAGGGACCAGCCTTAAGGTTGTGCCTCTCCTCGCAGAACTAACACGGATGCATGTTAAATCCCTCCCGGGGAGCTCACCATGTTTCCCTGTGCATTAAGTTAAAATGCAGACATGTTTTCATCTTCACTTCACCTTGAGCTTTACTGGCAGTGGTTCCCACTGCCTTAGCTTTCAGTTTCTCTGTTCTTTCTCTGTTCTCATCACCCCAACTCCTGTAAGACTTGAGCAGAAAGTTAATGCTCCGAGACAGATACGCAGGGCACCCAGGAGAATTCACAGCTTTAAAAGCTACTTTTAAAAATCGAGAATAAAATGAAGAAGCAAATCAACACTTTCTGATTGCATCTTATTTGTAAGTTTGGATTTTCTTAACTCGGGACTCCTTTAGAAATCAGATCACATTTGTGTTATGAGAAAAATATAATTGGAAAAAGAGATCCTATAGGTAAAGAAAAAGGATATTCCAGGCTATAATGCAAAAACCCTAGTCCCTCTCCAGACTGTATCTTATATCCCTGAAATGCTAAATTTTATTAAATTGCTTCCATTTTATACATTGGAAACAGAGTCCAAACAGACTCAATTATAGTCCTTTCCAAATTAGGATTCATCTAGTCACCCTGGGCTCAGATGAAATTAGGTCTCTTAGCCCTGCCCCCACCCGCCGTGCCCCCATGCTCACAGCAATCACTCCAGTTCTCCGGTGGGCTTCACGGTTGTGGTCGGAGGATACTGCACCTGGGCAGTTACCCCAGTAGCGGCAATTATCTCCGTGCAGTTTACCCCATGCCCTGTCATTGCTGAAGTTTGTGAAACAAACTCCAGGTAAAAAGAAAACAGACTGAACTGGCCTCAACCTGCCTCTCCTCAATGCCAAAGAGGGCTTAAAAAAGATGTTTTTGGTACCACGTAGCAAGAAAATTGCCGAGACCTTCAGAAGAGTCTCTGAGAGACTTAACACTGATCAGTGGGAAAGCTATAAAAATGGAAGAAGAAAATCAAAAGAGAAGGTCAGACAGTACAAGCAGGGAGTCTCAAGGTGGTGTTAGATGAAATTTTAAAATACTTTGGCTGGTCCAAAAAAGCAGCATCATTGTAAGAATATACTGAAAATATGTACCGTGAACTGCATTGCAAAGAGAAGAGAATTCTCTAATAAATAAATGTTTATAATACTTAGTGTCTCATTGACAGGTGCAGGGTTCTATAATGAAATTTCCACCTTTCCCCACCTCCCCCAGTTCATCACTCTCCTGTATGCCTATGAAATAGAGAGAGACTTGATCTCGTCTACTAAAATTCATTCCTTCCCTTTGCTATCTCTAGAGTTTCCTTTCTAGTCTCTTGATTCTCAGATATTTAGTGCATACAATTAGGAATTAGATGATGTTACTATTGCTGCCCATAATAACAACAGAAGCAACTAAGAATATTGAGTGTTTACTGTGTACCAGGCACTGGTTTTTTTTTTGGCCTCTCATCTTGTTGAAGCATAGTTGGTTTCCAATGCTATGTCTCTGGTGTACAGCAAAGTGACTCATATATATAGGAAGATATATTTTTTCTTCTCAGATTCTTTCCCATTATAGGTTATTACAAGATATCAAATACAGTTCCTTGTGCTATAAAGTCGGAGAAGGCGATGGCACCCCACTCCAGTACTCTCGCCTGGAAAATCCCATGGATGGAAGAGCCTGGTAGGCTGCAGTCCATGGGGTCGCTAGGAGTCGGACACGACTGAGCAACTTCACTTTCCCTTTTCACTTTCATGCATTGGAGAAGGAAATGGCAACCCACTCCGGTGTTCTTGCCTGGAGAATCCCAGGGACGGGGGAGCCTGGTGGGCTGCCATCTATGGGGTCTCACAGAGTCGGACACGACTGAAGTGACTTAGCAGCAGCAGCAGCGGTGCTATAAGCAGAACCTTGTTGTTTATCTACTTTATATTTAGTAGTGTGTGTCTGTTAGTCCCAAACTCTCAATTTATCCCTCCCGCCTTTTCGCCTTTGGTAACCATAAGGAAGGAAAAAAAAAAGCCAGATGGATTAAACATTAAGAAAGACTTTGGTATAACCAGAGAAATAGCAAGTGGGAAGGAATTAAAGAAAGAAAAGATACTTTCCAGAAACATTGTTTTTTGTTGTTGTTGTTGTTGTTGTGTTTTTTTTTTTTTTTCAGAAACATTGTTATAGATTATGAATTGGATCAAATTTAATGTTCTTCAAGGGACACAAGTAAAAATTGAGCTTTCTTTTATAATACTCAGTGCTTTGGGTTCTCAATCACAGCTACATAGAGCATGGGACATATAAGGACTCCACTTTTATAAGGATTACACATCTAAAGTGCTTTATGGTTTCATGTATGAGACCTAACCAGTTAAGCACAATAATCTCATGAGGATAAAGTATAGTAATGTATATTTGCAGGAAGAGAAGAGGGAGGAGGGAGGTGCTTCCAGTTAGCTTAGAAACAAGATGGTATCTCTGATAATTAAGCTATGAAATCAACAAACAGTGAATTTATTCATTGAGCAAATATTTATGGAGCACCTACTGTGTAGCAGCAACTGTTCTACACAAAGGATATAGTAGTGAATGCTATAAACATTTTCTGGAGCATACATTCTAGTAAGGAGAGAAAGAAAATAAGTAAATATATGAATAAATATTTACCATAAAGTCAATTAGTAGCTGACCCAGTGGTTCTGAGCCAAGATCTGCAAGGTCATCCTATGAAGACTGGATATAAACCAGCTCCACAAGCTCACATTTTCACCTATAGGATTTAATGTGTCATCCAACAGGAAGGGAGGAGGTTGGAGAGCTATAGAAGAATGGAAAGTTATAAGAGCCCAATATGAACAGAGCCAACAAAGAAAGAAAGAAACCTGCAAATGAAACATATTTCAAATCAAGTTCTACCACCTCCTAGCTGTGTGACTTTGGGCCAGGTATTTACCCTCTCTGTACCTCAGCTACCTCAACTATAATCATTCCACCTGTATCTTAGAATTTGGGTCTGCATTAAGCAAGGCACTGTTGGGACATCCTTGGTGGTCCAGTGGTTAAGAATCTGCCTTCCAATGCTGGGGACACAGGTTCAAGCCCTGATTGGAGACCTAAGATCCCACATACCAGGGGGAAACGAAGCCCACACATCACAACTATAGAAGCCTGCAGGCCTCAACAAAGAAATGAAGACCCAGTGCAGCCAAAAAAAAAAAAAAAATTTTTAAGGGGGCAGGGTGGTTAAAAAAAAAAAAAGATACTATAAAATATTTACCATGGTAAGCCAATGTTGCTTGCTATCAGTCTTATTGTGTCCCTACTGATGAGGCTACTGCCTCTAGGAGAATCAAGGAAACTCATTGATTTGATGGCAAAGACTGGCTAACATGACAAAAGTCCAGCTTGGTGACAGTGGTCCTTACTGCTGATCACAAGCCCCAAACACTTAGGTTGAGGGTTTGTACGGAGCTCAGCTTATACAGGCATTGATAGAAAATGTCCTCTAAAGATACCAGAATTGGGTGGTCTGTACATTTCTCTATATTCAAAATGCTTCTTGTTTAGTTTTCTTACTAACAGAAAACAAAGAAGTCATTATCAAACACTAACCAGTTGCTAGCATCAGCCCCATGTTCTAGAGAATGCAAGGACAACAATAACAAAAGGCTAAACTCTGCTTCCTGCTTCAAGATGCTCACCTCTTAGATAGGAAATGAGATCTATATGAACTCTTAGGTCAAAAATCCCAAAGCAGCACAGAATCAGGGCGAGCCTTGGGTCCCCCTTTAAGCACCACCGGGGTTTAGTTGCTAAGTCGTGTCCAACTATTGCAATCCCATGGACTGTAGCCTACCAGGCTCTTCTGTCCATGGGATTCTCCAGGTGAGAATACTGGAGTGGGTTGCCATTTCCTTCTCCAGGGGATCTTCCCAACCCAGGAATTGAACCTGGGTCTCCTGCATTGCAGGCAGATTCTTTACTGACTGAGCTATGAGGGAAGCCCTAAGCATCACGGAGGAGATTAAGAAAGCTGTTTCCTCAAGAGAAGACTGGGCCATAGCAAGAAGAAGAGAGGATACTTTTGCAGAGTGCCTCCTAAGTGCCAGCCACCAAAACGCACTGGTCATTTACTCCTCCCACATGCCCCATTGGGATACTTTCTTCAGTCCCTTTTAGAGATGAGAAAACTAAGTTTCAGAGAAGTTGAATGACTGGATCAAAGTCATCAGATACTCAGAGAGTGACCCAGGATACCAGTTCGCATCTGACCTATAACTTTTTGTTATTCTCCCTATTACAGGAAGCAATATATGGTAGCACTGAGAATGTGGAGGGGTCTGCAAACAGAGCTGGGATTTTAATTCATCTAAATGTGTGATTTGTGCAAATTATTTTATCTCATAATGCCTGTTTTCTCAGATACAAAATATGTCTCCTGACGGAAGCCATTGGTAACATTTCCAGAGCCCTTGTAATGGAGAAGAGGCGTTGAATATCACATTATAGTGGGTTGAAGGGTGATCTGAAGTGTGCAGACTGGGGGTTAGCAAACTATGGGCAAATCTGGCCCACTACCTGTGTCTGTAAAGAAAGTCTTATTGGAACACACAGACGCTAACATGTCTCATGGCAACATCTGTCTCATGATGTTCTGAGAATTAAATGACCTAATCCTTGCTTAGCACACAGGTGGCACTCATAAGTGTTGGCCATGATATTGAATACGATGATGCCAGGGCGTCCCCCTTCATGCCAGGGTACTCTCCTCTGCGCTGCCTCCTTAAGACAGCTCTGAGACCTGAAGACTAGAACCCTGAGGCCAAAGCAGCACCTGAGAAGGAAGGCTTAGTGGCCTTGGGGGCAGGGGGGAGATTGGGGCAAAAGCTTGGACGAACACTTCCCAGGGCCAGCACATCCCACCCACCAGCTAGTCGGTTTCCCTGCTCAGAATGGACTTTTAGAAACAATTGTCCTTATAGCCGAGTTCACCATGTTCAGCCCCATCATGCTCTGCCTAAGGGCTTATTCTGGCTGGAGAGGCAGGGGAGGCTCCTACACTGAGGAGCCTGAAGCAGGTAGATGTTGCCTCCAGCTTCCTCACTTCCCGGAGCAGGGCAGGTCTGAAGCACGGATGGCCTGTACTGTGCACCAGAGGTCTCCGCAGGACTGAATTCCAGGTGCCCACAGGTAATCAGCTAACATGTCCTTCCTTATTCCCTTTCCTCTCTCATGCCCCCACTTTCCTACTTGTGCTTCCTGAGATCACGTGAATCCCAGTTTCCAGGTCTGCTTCAGTGGGAGCCCAGCTCACTAGCTCAGCACACATATCTAGGTTAGGTCACCACATTATCCATCTCTTAGTCTTATAATGACAGCCCTGGGACTTTTGAATTGACCATAAAGAAGGCTGAGTGCTAACAACTGTTACTTTTGAACTCTTGAGAGTCCCTTGGACAGCAAGGAGATCAACCCAGTCAATCCTAAAGGAACTCAATGCTGAATATTCATTGGAAGGACTGATGCTGAAGCTCCAACACTTTGCCCACCTAATGCAAAAAGTGGAATTGTTGGAAAAGACCCTGATGATGGGAAAGATTGAGGGCAGGAGGAGAAGGGGGCACAGAGGATGAGATGGTTGGATCACATCAGTGATTCAAAGGAAGTGACTTGGAGCAAACTCCAGGAGATGGTGAAGGACAGGGAAGCCTGGCATGCTGCAGTCCACAGAGTTACAAAGAGTCGGACATGACTTAGCAACTGAGCAGCTTGTTACTCAAACCCCCAGTCTGCTGATAACAGGGACTGGAACTACATCAGCATCACCAGCCAGTTTACTGGGGTTTCAGCTCACCTTGTTCTCCACTGGTCCCAGCTCCACCATCAACCAGACCACCTGTTCAGGTCGGGGTCCTCACACCCTCAGTTACCTGGATGCTCTTCTCAGTGGAAGACTGAAGGAAGCAGTCACTTTCTCTAATAACTCTAAACTAAGGAATGTTTACTCTGAGGATGTGAAAAGAAAATGGATTTCCTGAATCAGCAAAGATTTATGCTAAACAACCTTTTTATGAAATGACCTACCAAGAAAGGAGTCTCACTGTAGCACTTTAAGAGGTTTCTTGGAGGAGGAGAGAGGAGTCATATTCTGTCTCATTAGCTGACTCTAAATACTGAGGAAAGTGTCCCAAGCTGCCAGCTGGACTCTAAGTAAAGTGCAAAACAGCTCTTTGTAAAGTCCTATCACATATCACTGACCCATTTATAAAATATTTATTGAGAACCTACCACAAGCCTGGATAGGCTCTGAACTAGGTAACAGGGAAAGGGTACTGAAAAAATGACCAGAACAACAATAAAACCACAAAGTCTCTGCCCTTATGAAGCTTTACATTCTGTGTTGTTTATTGCTTCATAATAAGTGGCACCAAAACTTCATGGCTTAAAGCAATACCATTTTCCCTAAATTCTGCAGGTTAGCATTTTGGGTAGGGCTCACTTGGGCTGTTCTGCCTGTCTCATCTGGGGTCACTCATACAACCGTAATCATTAGGGACCTCAATTAGGACTAAGCTGGCTTGACTCCCATCTGGAAGGTGGTGCTAGCTACCAGCTGCTTTGTCCAGAGGGCTTCAGTGGGAATGACTTCTGTCTGCTCTACCTGTCCACTCTTTCTCCACTAGACTAGCCTTTGAAGGTCCACAGTATGGTGTCTGTAACATCTGTGGGTCGAAGTCAGTCACAAGGCCAGCCCAGAGATAAGGATTACTCCATCTCTGGATGGAAGATGCTTCAAAGATACAATGGCATGGATACAGTCTGAGGAAGAATGTGTGGCCATTTTATTGCAATCTACTGGGTACTGGAATGGGTGAGAATATATAACAATGCTCATCATAATAGGCACACTGTGATCATTTCACAATATATACAAATATCAAAATATTATGTTGTACACCTGAAGCTAAGATGTCAATTATATCTAAAAATAATAACAACAAGAACCCACAGTGCTTAGAAGTTCTCAATGCTGTCTCCACATAAGAATTACCTGGAGAGCTTTTCAAAAAACTACCAGACCCTCCACCATAGACCCATTAAGTCAAGGATTAAAACTTGGGATTCCACATGATTAGCCAGCTTCCCAAATGAGAGTTAGACTATAAAGAAGGCTGAGCACTGAAGAATTGATGCTTTCAAACTGTGGTGCTGGAGAAGACTCTTCAGAGTCCCTTGGACTGCAAGAAGATCAAACCAGTCAATCCTAAAGGAAATCAACACTGAATATTCATTGGGAGGACTGATGCTAAAGCTGAAGCTCCAATACTTTGGTCACCTGATGTGAAGAGCCAACTCATTGGAAAAGACTCTGATGCTGGGAAAGATTGAGGGCAGGAAGAGAAGGGGCTGACAGAGGATAAGATGGTTGGATGGCATCACCGACTCAATGGACATGAATTTGAGTGATCTCTGGGAGGTAGTGAAGGACAGGGAAGCCTGGCATGCGGCAGTTCATGGGGTCTCAAAGAGTCAGACATGACTTAGCGAATGAATGACAAGAGGAACCTAGAGCAGTGAGAGAATGGTTAAGATGTAGACACTGAGGAAAGATTCTCTCTAAAGAGGAAACCGCGTTAAGACCCAACTGAACCAAGAAAAGCCCCTGAACCTTGGTGCCATTTAAACAGGAGAGGGAAGCAAGTGAAAAGACTCTGAGGCCAGAGGCAGGGAGGAGGCTGGGGTGGCAGGAGCAGATATGGAGGAAGACACATTGCAGGAATGGTCCAGACCATGCAGGCAGTGCCTGGAAAGAATGTTCTGTTCACTTTCCCAGAGTCAAGGTCTTACGGTTGATCTGGTTTATCTGTCATCTCGCTTGGGTTTTGTAGAGAGGCAAAGCAATAAATAACTGATTGAATATTCTGCTTACAGAAGGGCACACGACTTTTAAAAAGTCTTTTTTAAAAAGAACTCACTAATTCTCCTGCAGTTTCTAGGAAAATAGAAAACAAAGCTGGAGGGGTAGGGAATGTGGGATGGGAGAAAACAACCACAAAAAAAAGCATTGCTTCAGAGAAGACAAGTGTGGGGAATAAAGGAACTCAACACCGAGCACTCACCGGCAGCAGGTTCTTCATTTGCAGGAGTAAATAAAAGCCGTGGTCCCAAGTCCCACAGCTGATTAAGAGCTGAGAGAGATAAGGACACAGGGTCCCAGATCCTGCTTTCCTCCTCCATCCTTCCTTGCCACTCCCCTTCCTCACAGTGTGTCCTGGCTGGTGCACATTTAGGAACCACCAGAGGGGTCTTCAGCCTCTTACCCCCAACCCTCTTCTCCAGTAAAGCATCTAAGTAGCTCCGAGGTCCTTGGGAGAAACCGGCTTAGTGTGGAGTTGTTACTTCACACACCTCCATGTGCTTGTACAGGAGACAGCTGCATCTGACCCCACCGTGGAGCCACCTTAGGACATAAGGGGGAACTTCCCTGGTGGTCCAGTGGTGAAGAATCCCCCTGCCAACACAGGGGACATGGGCTTGACCCCTGGTCCAGGAAGATCCCAAATGGCTCAGGGCAACTAAGCCTGTGTGTTACAACCAGTGGAGCCCACACACTCTAGAGCCCATGTTCTGCAGCAACAGAAGCCAACAAAATTAAAACGCTGTGCACCACAACTAGAAAAAGCTCTCTCACAGCAACAAAGACCCAGCACAGCCAATAAATAAATAAATGATATGAAAAAAAAAATGTAAGGGGGATGTGGTGTGGCCAGTATCAGTGTTTCCAGCAAGAAGGAACAGTCCCAGGGAAAAGAAAACTCAGGTGCAAACAGAATTTTAACCCACTAAGTGAAAAATGGTCAGTGTCACCCCACTCCCCAGAAGCTATGTGGCTGGAGATTCCACCAGCCCTTTTTCTGCTCCTACAGGATCCAAGTCAGCCACCGGGTTTTCACTGCACTGAGCTGCCAGCCCACAGCTTCCCCCAGGCCAGGCCATCCCTGAGGCTCTGAAGGAGAATTAAGCAGGAGGAAGAGGGCTGTTCAATAGGCAGAATTGCAGAGACCCCTCTGATTCACCCAGTGAATCAGAGTCCATGGAGTCAGGACCTTGACCTGCTCATTTTTAAACCAGCTCCCCAGGTAATGCTGTTGCCAGTTAATAGTCACAAGTTTAAATGAAAACTTAAATGGAATTCTCAACCCTCCCAGCAACCAAGTGAATTTCTCTCTCATCAGCCTGATAGGAAACCCCTGACCCCAAACCCTTTTCCAAAAACCCCTCCCTTTTCCACTAAATAGGAGGCCCCAGAGCAAGACTGTGAGGCTCAACTTTGGCAGAAAGAGGATATTTCCCCAAGGAGGTGCCTTCAATAAGCTTGAAAAACAATTTACTTTGCAGCCCACACTGCCTGCAGCAGTCTCCGAGCTCTCCATGGATTAAAAGGATCTTGCGAAACTCAAATAAGGAGCCCCCACGACCCGGGGTCTTAGCTGGCTCAAACCCACTGCTATTGGTTTGGACATTGATATTGTTGCTGGAAATCCTAGATCACAGTTCTGGGAGAGGAGAGAAGCAGGGCCCAGGCTTGGCGCATTTCTTGTAGATGAGGAGGTTTGGCCCAAGCTAGTTCTGTTGGAGACAGAATTTAATTAAACGGGGTGTCGTGTCGTGATTGGGGGAGGAAAGGGTGAAGGAAGAGAAGGACATTGACAGGCGGCCAGCAGGGCTGCCCTGATCCACTTCCTGGGCAACCCAGCTCTGTCCAGTCTTTCTGTCTCTCCACTTCTCCCTTCTCTTTCTCCCCTTCTCCCTTCTCTTTCTCCCCCTTTCCTTTGCCCTCTTCTCTTTTTACTTCTCTCTTCTTGTCTCTCCTCCACTTCCCTTTCCCTTCAATTTTCAGCAAACATTTGTCAGGTGCCCCTTCTGTGAGCAGTCCTGTGGATAGCCCTGAAGTGATGGAACCACACCATCAGTGGTCTCTAAAAGCTCCCAGCTCACAGGGAAGGTCCAAAGAATAGGCAAATGTGTTCAGTTACAAGTGGTAAGGCAGGGACACCTAAACCAGGCCACAACTTAAGAAAGTGGTGTCTGAGCAGACATTGAAGTGAAAGTGAAGTCGCTCAGTCATGTCTGACTCTTTGCAACCCTGTGGGCTATAGCCTACCATGCTCCTCCGTCCATGGGATTTTCCAGGCAAGAGTACTGGAGTGGGGTGCCATTTCCTTAATGTCTGAGCAGACATTAGGGAGGTGAATGTGCAGCAGGCTAGCAAAGTGTGGGAGGGGGTGGGTGGAGAGTGCTCCAGGCTAGGATAAGTTCCTGATTCAAGAGAAACAGGTCAGGGACTTCCCTGGTGGTCCAGGGGCTAAGATTCTGTACTCCCAAAGCAGGGGGCCCCAGTTCAATCCCTGGTCAGGGAACTAGATCCCACGTGCTGCAACTAAGACCTAACACGGTCAAATAAATAAGTAAAGAAATAGCATCCCTGAGGGGCTGTGAGGAGCCAGGGCTGCCCTGCATGGTTGTGTGGGTTGCATTCTGCACAGGACACCAGGTCCCAGAGCCACCCTGGAGCAAGGACCTTTCTTTCTCACAGTGAGCCTCCTGTGTTTGTCTCCTATATTGACAGAAATGGCATGCCAGATTCTTCCACTGTTACTCTTCTTCATGATATGCTGGCAAAAGATTGGGACAAGAGCAGTAAAGCAGGAGAGTTGAGCATCTTTCTCTGCTTGTTCTGGGAAGTGCATGATATCCTTGGCCTCTACCCAGCCTGAGGCTCACCAGATCTGACCAAGTCTGGAATTTCTTCCCCAGCACTTTGTCTCTACTAGCTATATCTGGTTCCTCCCTTTTCTTCAGATTAGTCTCTCTTCCCTGAAGTCACCCATGCCCTTGGATTGGACTGCATGGAAATGTTTTATTTCCCAATGATTTCCAGCCAACATTTACCTAGTGATGCCTCATTACCATTTAGAGAACAACCTTCATGATGTGCATCAGGAATCATCCGTTATTCTCTCCCGTCAGGAAAAAGAGGCATTTAATATATTAGTCTTTTTCAGGGTTTGGCTCCATCTCTGATCAAAAGCTCTTTAAACAGATGCACTTAAGAAATGTTTGCATACATTCCTAGTAATTAAAGCTCATTTAACTGGTCAGGGAGTTGACTCTCATCTGGGACAAAGATGGCTTCAAGATACCAACAATAACTTCCTCCACCCTCAGAAATAAAATAAAATCCTTTACCTTTCCTTTAGAGGAAAACTAAAGGTTGCCTCTGAACATCATTTCCCTCACAGTTGAACCCCAGAACAGACTTCATTCTGACTGAAGTAGTATAGACTCCATCTTGCCCATTGGAGTTCTTTGAAGGAAGGGTTACTTGGCAGTAACCTTCAGAATCTCATTCAGAAATAGGATTCTGAAAAATTTAGGAAAAGTAATATGTATTGCTGTCTTTGGGGAAGATGTTTTGAAATGAGGAGACTTCATCTTCTTTGTATAGAAGAACTTATTTCTTTGCAAAAAGAATAAATGGGAGAAGAGACTCCTTTAGATTTTAAAATCTGCACTACCAGAAATGGCAGAAAAGAAAAGGTGCTTTTGCCCTCCAATGGGGATGTCTAATGAGAGATGCATACTCATGCCAAGAGCCTGTCCCCAAGCATGGAGACATGCTAGAAGATACCATAGTCTCAAAGGCATGGCTGAAGGCCATAGACCCAGAGACTGCAAGACCTGGAGGGCTGTCCTGCTCAACTTCTCATTCTAGGGATGAGAAAACAGGCTCAGTAAAGCTAAGTCACATAAGTACTCAGTGGCAGTGCTGAGATGAGTCCCTAACCTGCTGCAAAGAACCTTCTCAGCACCGGTATGCTCCCTAATTCATTGCATTTTATTTCATTAATTTGTGAGGGCACAGCTCTTTGGGGATCCAGAGAAAGTAAATGGCATGGTCCCCATTCACAAATAGAAATAGCTTTTGATTCTTCTAACCATACTAAAGTAATGTCATTACTGTTTTTGAGATAGGCCACTGACCTGATCTCTTTAGACTGTGTTGAACACAAAACCTTTCTTGTCTACAAAGACATAAAATTAGTTCACAACTACTGCTTCCTGAGCATTTACTAGAGTTAGTGGGAGATGGTGGACATGGAGGATGTGAGCTGACAGAGAAGAGAGGTTCTTTCTTCTCCACACAATAGATCAGACACAGGATGTAGTAAATTGGGGGTGCAGACCTGTGTCTGTGTGTGATTTTAGGCTGGATTTTTATATCAGACAGACTGGACTCAAAGATTAACTCTGGTAAAATTTACTGTATGATCTTGGCCAAAGTAAGTAACCTCTCTCAGCACCAACTTCTTCACATCTAAAGTGGGAATAACCTCATCACAGCTGACATGGAACCTTGGTGTGAAGACAGAACAAGGCAGAGATGTGAAGTCGCTGCATCTGAGGATAAAGGAGAGGCCAGTTCCTCATTTAGGAAGTAATTATGATTAGAGAATGTGGAGAAAGGAGCTCTCTACTTTCTATTTTTCCATCTTCTTTCAATTCTCCAGGATTAAGATGTTTGCAACTGTGAAACAGAAGGGAGAAGACAGGAAGGAGACTTCATTAAGGATGAAAAATGGCTGCGATTTTGAAAACAGTCTTGTTGACAGAATGTGAGTACATTTTCAGAATAATTAACAGGAAAGCCAGGACTGAGGAAATGAATTGCTGTTGATACAACTGAGGCTTCCTTCTCTGGTGGCTAAACTGGTAAAGAATCTGCCTGCAATGCAAGAGACCTGGATTTGATCCGTGGGTTGGGAAGATCCCCCAGAGAAGGGAATGGCAACCCACTCCAATATCCTTGGCTGGAGAATGCCCTGGACAGAGAAGCCTGGTGGGCTACAGTCCATGGGGCTGCAAAGAGTCAGACACAATTGACCAATTCACACACATTGATACAACTGCCTTCCAAGTGGCAACCTCAAAGCTGACACACAGTGAGACCTCAATTTCTCAGATTCACAGAAGCACTTTGTGAAATCAGGTCATGGAAGGCCTCTGTTGATAAGCTGCTCACTGCCTTGGGAGATGGAGGAGGTAGATCTGTCCATCATAACAAACTCTCCCAAAGATGGGAATGAATATTTCTTAAGCCCCTACCACCCACTTAGCCTGTACTAGCTCCCTTTGCATGTACAAATTTAAATATTTTGTCAATTTTATAGATTAGGTATAATTAACTCTCTTTACTAATGTTCAGAGAACTTAACTTGCCTAAGGACACATGTGTAGAAATTGACATTTAGAACCCAAGTCTGCCTAACTCCAGAGCTTATGCTTTTTCCTCTCTTTAAGACTGCATTCCATGAAGTGAAGGGGATGTGAAGGGAGGTAGGCTTATGACAGTAGGTGCTGGGGTGACTTTTTTAATGTTATTTCATTTGTGCTAAATTTTAGAACCACCATTGATTGAGTAGTTCAGTGAATGGCAAGTTACTTAACGTGTCTAATGTGTACTTCAGTTTCCCCATCTCTAACTATTTTTGTGATTCTGAAAACATCATTTCCATCCTACAGGGTTGCTGAGAGATTTAGAACCAATAGACCCTATAGAACCACCTATCTTTATCCATGATGCTGCCAGATCTTACCTTCACTGCGTCAAGAATGAGCAGAGATGTCTATAGGATGGATATGTGTGTGTTGGAACAGACAGTATAAAACTCAAGTTCTACATTACTTCCTCTCCTCAGTGTCAACTCAGTCCTCATCACTAATCTGAGTTAAACCAGTGGAAGCAGTGACAGATTTTATTTTCTTGGGCTCCAAAATCACTGCAGATGCTGACCGCAGCCATGAAATTAAAAGACGCTTGTTCCTTGGAAGGAAAGCTATGACAAACCTAGAAAGCATATTAAAAAGCAAAGACACCACCCCACTTACAAAGGTCCATATAGTCAAAGCTATGGTTTTTCTGGCAGTTTTGTATGGACATGAGAGTTGGACCATAAAGAAGGCCAAGCACCAAAGAACTGATGCTTTTGAACTGTGGTGCTGGGAAGACCCTTGAGAATCCCTTGGACAGCAAGGAGATCAAATCAGTCAATCCTAAAGGAAATCAACCCTGAATATTCATTGGAGGGGCTGATGCTGAAGTTCCAATACGTCAGCCACCTGGTAAGAATAACTCATTGGAAAAGAACCTGATGTTGTGGAAGATTGAAGTCAGAAGAAGAGGGCAGCAGAGGATGAAGTGATTAGATACCATCACCGACTCAATGGACATGAATTTGAGCAAACTCAGGGAGATAGTGCAGGACCGTGGAGGCTGGCATCCTGCAATCCATGGGGTCACAAAGTGTTGGCTAGGACTTAGCAACTAAACAACATGCTCCTCAGTCTTTTTTATCCAAGTTTTCTAGAGTCTCCTGACAGCAGGGGAACAGAAGAGCTGAATATGTGATGAGAGTTGGTTAAGACACAAGATCCAGGAGTTGTGAACTTGAAAAAAAATACCACCTTGAGTCTAGTTCTATGGAAACCACAGAGAGAAGCCCCAAATGGCAGGGGACTGCCAGTTCTAACTAGTGGAAGAAAACTTACAGCAGCTATGGTGGAATGAGAATAGCATGCACTCTGGAGACTCCAAGTTCAAATCTCAACTTCAAGATCATTGGCTGCATGGCATTAGGCAAGGATTCTTCCAATGGATAACCTTGCTCAGGGACTCCTTAGTGGTCTGGCCAGAACTTCACTGTTGGCACTCTTTTGCCTTAATCCTCTTTTCTACCCTCTTCTTTCTCAGATGTCAGCCCTGTGTTGAGGTCTGAAGTCTCAATCTGCTCTCTGCTGCTCCTTTCTTCTTTATCCTTCCCAGTTGTTTCTTCCAACAAATCTCTTGTGTACATCTAATCCCATCTTGGTGTCTTATTCTCAGAGAACCTGAACTGACCCAGGTGGTGCTGGAAGTGATCTGAGAAAGCTGGGAATGGGCACAATCACTACCTAGCTGATAATGGGGATCTCATCCTGAGTGGGACATGAGATGTGAACAGTCCCTGGCAGAAGCTGGTGGCCCAATTGTTGAAGATTCATCATGGCGACCTGAGAAAATGTCTTGATGGATAAGGATGCCCTTGCTAGTGTAACAATCCAGGCACTTCAAAGATATGGGGGAACCAATACCTACAAGGACAGCAGAGCTGGATAGACACCAAGAAGTTGTACTGATATCCTGCTGGGGATGAAGAGAAACTAAAAGTGGCCAACAAATAGCTATAGTTGAGTGTGAGTGTCAGAGGGACTATATGCAGAGGAAAAATAGACAATGATACTCAGAGTTTTGCCCTAAGCCTATATTAACTCTTTCCCTCTGTAATAATACAGTCTAAGGAGAGCTGGACTCTGGGGATATCCTACTGAATGTTACGTTGATCTATTACATTGATGTCATCACATTGACTGAGCAGTACAAGCAAGAAGTGAGAGCAGTGCTAGGGGTGATGGGAGATAAACCCTGTGAATTTCAAAGATCTTCCATTTCAGAAAGGTTTCTGGGTGTCTAATGATCAAGAGTATACTTTTGGATTTCCCCTCAAAGTAAAAGACAAATGGCTTCATCTTGCATCCCCTACCACAAAGAAACACAGCATCTGGTAGACCTCTTTGATTTCTAGAGAAAGTACATTCCACACCAAGCATATTGCTCCACCTGTAGACTGGATGACATGGAAAGATGCCAACTTTAAGTACAGCCAAAACAGGAAAGAGCCCTGCAGCACATCTAGGCCGCAATAAAAACATCCCTGTAAATTGAACCATATGGCCCCATGGACCCTGAGGGAATCAGATGTATCTATATAGAGGGAAACATGCTGTGTGGATTTTATAGAAGGCATCAGTGGGAAAACCACAATCCAGGCCCTGGGGTTTGGGAACATGACATCCACAGGGAAACATACACATTAGGATAAACCTCTATTCTCACATTACTGGGTCCTGGTAGAGATGGAATGCTTGACCATGGGGCACCAAATGACCATGTGTCCATAACTGCCCACTATGAGCTTATTATGCTACTCCAATAAGTCATAGAGTCGGATAGATGCAGCAGCAGCCCATCCATAATACAGGAGTGATACATCTTGGACTAAATCAAACAGAGCAGGACAAGTACAAATAATCTTCATAGGCAGGTAGTCCAAAGTCCCACGTTACCTAAGTGGCACCTCTAGTTGCACATATGGCCACAGAGAAGGTCCTATATAGCCAGCAAAAACCCAAGCTTGGATTCTAAGTGGGTCAACTTGGTATGTGGGTGCATGCTGCTGCTGCTAAGTCGCTTCAGTCATGTCTGACACTGCGACCGCATAGACGGCAGCCCACTAGGCTCCTCTGTCCCTGGGATTCTCCAGGCAAGAACACTGGAGTGGGTTGCCATTTTCTCCTCCAATGCATGAAAGTGAAAAGTGAAAGTGAAGTCACTCAGTCGTGCCCGACTCTTAGCGACCCCATGGACTGCAGCCTTCCAGGCTCCTCCATCCATGGGATTTTCCAGGCGAGAGTACTGGAGTGGGGTGCCATTGCCTTCTCCGGGGTGCATGTTAACAACAGGCAATTGCTACACTACAGGAGTGGCCTTGAAAGACAGCAAAGAGTGAAAATTTTCTCACTGGGTGAAACTGTGATCAATGTACTTGGTTATCCACTTTGTGTGGAAAAAGCAGCAGCTCAAGATTAGGACATATTTCTTGGACGGCTGCTCAGAAGCACAGAGGGGAAAAAAATGGAAAGATTGATAACAAGGATATCCGCAGTAGAGATATGTGGATGGACCTCTTGGTGTGGAACCAAAGAAACCTGCATGTCACATTGAAGCCAAATAGAAAGCATACACCATGGAAGAGGCACCGGGCATCCAAGTAGACAAAATGACTCAGCCATTGACATCAGCCAGACTTTCACTTCAACCACTCCAGACCTGGGATGATGGGCACATGAACAGAGTGGCCTTGAGAGCAGAGATGGAGGTCACACATGGGCCCAATATGAGAGCCTCCCACTAAGGCATCCCTTTTTTGTAACTTTTTCTTTGGCTGGGGCATGCGAGATTGGCATCAGCATGCAGGATCTTAGTTCCCGAAGCGAGGGATGGAACCCATGCCCCCTGCAGCGGAAGCACGGAGTTATAACCAGTGGAGCACCAGGGAAGTTCCAGTGTAGCCTTTAATTCACTCCCATGACACTTCATATTTCGCCTGTGCTGCACTTACCACAGCCATAACTAAACCGTCCCCAAATGGAGACTGGGGTGGAGGATCCCCTTCTGGATTAGACATTTCACAGTGTTTCTTTGTGTAACTGAGAAAGCCTTTATGCAGAGGCACTTGTTATTTTCCTTATTCCAGCAGGCCCCAAAGGTTTCCATCTGAAAGGAGGAAAGAATCATAATTGGATTTACTAACTGCAGGAAAGGAAGGAGTGCAGCTTACAGGTACTGCAGAAGTTACTTTTTTTCCTTTCATAACTTGAGAATGTACGGTCCTTGAGAACTAATAATGTCCTCAGAGATGGAGGTATGCATGTGGATCCACACCTATGAAGTTAATTAAGCAGATGTATTTGCAAACCATCCTGCCAGGAAAAGCATGAAGGAAGATATCATCTGTCCCCACCCAAGCCTGTGAGTCCAAGAGCCTCTAGTTTCCTTCCCTTCCCATTCCATCCTGGAACGCCAGCAGGTATCTCCATTTGTCCCACCAAGTTCCTAGCAAACCATTCCTGACACAAGGACTCAGGCTTTGGAAATTCTACCAAAAGACAGAGGCAACTAGGTTGCCAATCACCTAACATTAAGAGGAGTGGAGTTCCTCATAGGAAAAGATAGAGAAAGAGTAGGAATCCATGAGCAGAGAAACAGAGGGAAGAACCAGAACCCCTTTAGGAAGGGGCTTCCCTGTTGGCTCAGATAGTAAAGAATCCACCTGCAATGCAGGAGACCTGGTTCAATCCCTGGATCAGGAAGATCCCCTGCAGGAGGAAATAGTTACCCACTCCAGTATTCTTGCCTGGAGAATTCCTTGGACAGAGGAGCCTGATGGTCCATGGGGTCACAAAGAGTTGGACATGACTGAGTGACTAACACTTTCACTTCACTTGCCTTTAAAGCTACTTTTCATTGGAGTTTTGAAAACCTATTCAGCACATAACTTATTTTTTTCCTTCTGTGTATTGTTTTTGTTTTGTTTTAAATACATATTTTATTGGAAATATACATGCCAGAACATATTTCCCTAATTATACAACTCAATTAATTTTACTACAATGAATATACCTCTGTAACTCCAGCTCCCATGTTAAAGTCAGACTCTCTTCCCATATCACCTACCAGTCACAACCCATCCCTCCCTTGAAGGGATCTGGCCTCCTGAAAGCATGGAAGAATTCATATAAGCCCTCAATCCCACGGAAAATAAGAAAAATTTGACAGGCTTGTTGCAAAAGTCATACATTTAAAGGCATTCAAGAACTGCAGAAACCATGAAGACTGGAAGGAGTGGAATTCAAAGGGGTCATACATGGCAGAGTTGAGCTAGGTTTTGCAGCTGCCCCTGAGGACACTGGCAAATTCTGGGTGTTGGCCAGAGGCTGATAACTTGGATTTGACCCAGGAAGAGGGCTGATGCTGAGACAAGTGCAGGAAAACTGGTGGGACCGAGCCTGGGGCAGACATACAAGGAGGGAGTGACAGAAATGGAACACCGAGGGGCTTCAAACACATGACATTTTTCTACTGAAACATCTACTGAATTTGGAAGATGCATAAAGCAGGGATAGAAAGACCTGAGCCTCAAATCAGAAAAGCACAGTGGAATTTCCCATAGTCTATCGCTGCCTGGGAGAAAAAAAAAGTCACTCTGAGGAAGGGTCCTGAGAAATATGGACAGGAGTAGAAAGTCCTTGTTATGGGCTGAATTACTCTCAGCCGTTCAGTCATGTCTGACTCTTTGCGATCCCATGGACTATAGCCCATCAGGTTCCTCTGTCATTGGGATTCTTCAGGCAAGAATACTGGGCTGGGTTGCCACTTCCTGCTCCAGGGGATCTTCCTGACCAGTGATCAAACACGAGTCTCTTTCATCTCCTGCATTGGCAGGTGGATTCTTTACCGCTAGTGCAATCTGGAAAACCCCATGGGCTGAATTACACCCTCCTAAAATTCGTATGTTCAAGTCATAGCCTCTAGTACCATAGAATGCAACTGTATTTGGATATGGGGTCTTTGAATAGGTAATTAAGTTAAAATAAGGTCATTCGGGGAGCCCTAATTCAATGTGACTTGTCTTTAATTTTTTTTTTTTTTTTTTTGGCCTTTCCTTGAAGCAAGGGGGATCTTCATTCCCCGACCAGGCATCGAACCCATGCCCCCTGCATTGGAAGTGTGGAATCTTAACCACTGGACTACCAGGAAAGTCCTGTAACTGGTGTTTTTATAAGTAGAGGAAATTAGGAGACAGACATATTCAGAGGGAAGACCATGTGAAGAAACAGTGAGAAAGCAGCCATTTATGTGCCAAGGAGAGTGGCCTCAGAAGAAACCAACACTGCTAACACATTCATCTGAGACTCACAGACTCCAGAATTGTGACCAAAAAATGATTTCTTATTTAAGTCACCCAGTCTGTGGTACTCTGTTATGGCAGCCTTGGCAAGGCAACACTGATTATCTGCAACTGCTTTTCCCAGACTACTTACTTATCTGGACACCTCTACAGTCTGCAAATCCATCCTTGGTATCTGGCAGAGGGACACTTCTGTGGGACAGATAAACTAGTAGAATAAGTCTTGGTGGTTATTATTAGGCCAAAGTGACAAAGTCTAAGACTCAAGGAGCCTCAAACTACTACCAGTCTACTTGTCAGTAGACATGCCAAGTCTGAAGCTTCAAAGGTGGGGAATCAAAATGCCAAGCCACAAATCCCCAGAGAGTGGAGTAAAATTTTCTGCCATTAATGAGTTGAAGAAAATTTAGGCTCTTGATTGAAATTCCTGATAGGAAGAAATCAGACTGAGGCTTAGACTTAACAAAACTAACCCAGCTTGAACTCTGTGACCTGTGGCTAAATTAAGTAGATTAGCACCCCACTATTTGCCTATCAAAGGAAAGGGTAAATTTACCTGTCAAAGACAACGTCATCTAGAACTCTACAGTATTTTAAGATATTTAATTAAAATTTACTATGGATGTAGAAATAGAATCATGTAACCAATAGCGAAGGGGAAAAATAAATTATAAAAGTACATCCATAGATGATTCAGAAACACTCAATCCTCATTATTTGTCATAGTTCTGTTCTATAAATCTGCCATGAATACTGAGTGCTGAATACTAAACTGTTTCTCCAAGTGAAAACATGCAGATAGGTTCTTTTCCAGCCTCTGGTAATTTTTTTCAATCAAAAATGCCTTTTACATTATTTGGTTTGATGAACAATAGCCTTATAAAATGAGCCAGCCTCAGGGGCATTGAAAACTTGCTCTTCCATGGAACTCTTTTCCTGTACAAGATTTAGCAAGTGTCTTAAAATTCTTTCACAGACTCATTATCTACAGAACTTCTTCACCTACAAATTTGACATTTTTCATGCCACATTGCCTTTTGAAAGGTGTGAGCCACCAGGAGCAGCTAAGTGTTTCATATCTAGCTAATTGCTACACCCTGAGTAACACGATGGTAAATTTCATTGGTATCTAGCATCACAATAGTGCTATACTTTTTCACTACACTTTTGCATACACAATTCTAGCTGCTTTTCCATCATGTACTACACATATTATGCCCAAAGTCTGTATCACACACCTATTTTTTCCATGAGGTACATCACAGCCTTTTCTCACTTAGAAACACTGGACAGCGCCTTAGCATTATGCTTGGGGATAATTTGAAACTGTTAAGTCACCAAATAAAGCACAAAAGCACCAAAAAAAAAAAAAAAAAAAAATGTAGCAAGTAAATCACAAAAAGTACACTTGCTTACAGTATGAGAGGTAAAACAAAAAGTCAGAGCACTACCTTTTTCTACTTTATCTGGGAGTATGTGCACCAAATGACTCAAACATTTCACCCCTCTGCACATATCCACAAATGACTATGAAAGTGCTGTAAGTATTGATTGGTGGGTTACAAATAAAGTTTAGAAAGTAAGCAGGTTCACAGAAGAAATCCACAAATAATGAGATGTACTTTCTGGGTGTGAGCAAAGACTTCAAAATAACTATTGTTAATATGTTCAAAAGTATAAAGAAAAAAAAGAACAGAAAAGGTATATAATTTCATCAGAGAATAGGAATCAATTAAAAAAATAACCAAGTGTACATAAAATTGGAAACTTGAGGAACAGATTTAACAGAATACTGGATCCAGAGAAGATAGACTCATTTAACTGGAAGAAAGAAAAAACAGGACAAATACCAAGCATAGTGGACATGTGAGGAACATCAAAGTCAGATTGACAGAAGTGAAAGACAAAGAGAAAATCTTGAACGTAGAAAGAGAAAAAAGCATTACCTCCAAAGGAGTATTAAATTTTACAGCTGCCTATGTAATGGCAACTATGGAAATCATGAATCAATTGAATAATATGTTTAAAGTTCTGAAACATGATGATAATAATCCTGACTTCTACTACCATAGATTTTTTTTTTGGTTGCTTCCAGCTTGTGGTTAATATGCAAGTTACTGCTATCAACACACTTAACTGTGTCTTTTGGTGCCACATTTACACTTGGTATGTTTGAGCAGTGGAATTGCTAAATCATGAAATAGGCAGATGCTGTGAACTAAAATGCTTGCCCCTCAAATTCATGTGTTGAACCTAGTGTACTGAAGATGCAGCCTTTAAAGAGCTAATTAAGGTTAAGTGAGTTTATAAGATGTGTTCTGATAGAACTGGTGCCATTACATGAAAAGTAAGAGATAGCCAAGTTCTCTCTCCACCTTGTGAGGACACATCAAGAAGGCAGCCATCAACAAGCCAGGAAAATCTATTATCAAAACTGAAAACAGAACGGCCCTCACAAACTCCAGCTTTGAATCAACCTAATTTCTGACTCTGTGGATCACAATAAACTGTGGAAAATTCTGAAAGAGATGGGAATACGAGACTACCTGACCTGCCTCTTGAGAAACCTATATGCAGGTCAGGAAGCAACAGTTAGAACTGGACATGGAACAACAGACTGGTTCCAAATAGGAAAAGGAGTACCTCAAGGCTGTATATTGTCACCCTGCTTATTTAACTTATATACAGAGTACATCATGAGAAATGCTGGACTGGAAGAAACACAAGCTGGAATCAAGATTGCCAGAAGAAATATCAATAACCTCAGATATGCAGATGACACCACCCTTATGGCAGAAAGTAAAGAGGAACTAAAAAGCCTCTTGATGAAAGTGGAAGAGGAGAGTGAAAAAGTTGGCTTAAAGCTCAACATTCAGAAGACTAAGATCATGGCATCTGCTCCCATCACTTCATGGGAAATAGATGGGGAAACAGTGGAAACAGTGTCAGACTTTATTTTTCTGGGCTCCAAAATCACTGCAGATGGTGACTGCAGCCGTGAAATTAAAAGATACTTACTCCTTGGAAAGAAAGTTATGACCAACCTAGATAGCATATTCAAAAGCAGAGACATTACTTTGCCAACAAAGGTTCGTCTAGTCAAGGCTATGGTTTTTCCAGTGGTCATGTATGGATGCGAGAGTTGACTGTGAAGAAAGCTGAGTGCCGAAGAATTGATGCTTTTGAACTGTGGTGCTGGAGAAGACTCTTGAGAGTCCCTTGGACTGCAAGAAGATCCAACCAGTCCATTCTAAAGGAGATCAGTCCTGGGATTTCTTTGGAAGGAATGATGCTAAAGCTGAAACTCCAGTACTTTGGCCACCTCATGCGAAGAGTTGACTCATTGGAAAAGACTCTGAGGCTGGGAGGGAGTGGGGGCAGGAGGAAAAGGGGATGACAGAGGATGAGATGGCTGGATGGCATCACCGACTCGATGGATGTGAGTTTGAGTGAACTCCGGGAGATGGTGATGGACAGGGAGGCCTGGCATGCTGCAATTCATGGGGTTGCAAACAGTCGGACACGACTGAGTGACTGAACTGAACTGAACTTCTGACTGAATTAAGATGATCTGCTCTGATGTTAACTATCAGTCTAAGGAAAATCAAATTCTTTCTAAAGGAAGATATCTAGAGTCTCAGAATATCTCTACAATTTTTCACACAAAATGTCTGACAAAAAAAAATTATTAACACCAAGAGACCAAACCAAATGACCAAAAAAAAAAAGCCCAAATGACCAAAAACTAAGAGAAAAAAAATAATAGAAGTTTACCATGAGATCCAAATATTAGAATTACCATAGTATTTGAACCAATCCTGATTAATATGTTCAAAACTTAGATGAAAATATAAAATTTTATAACTTCTAATTTATAAAGAACTAGAAAATTTTTAAAGAATCAGATGGAAATTCTGAAACTGGAAAATACGATAACTGAAATTAAGAACTCAGCAGATACAGCGAGAATGTAAATTATCAGAGTCACTATGGAAAATAGTATGAAAGTACCTCAAAAAATTAAAAGTAGAACTATTATGTCACCCAGCAATTGTACTTCTAGCTATTTATCTGAAGAAAACAAAAGCTCTATCATGAACAGATACCTGCACCACCATGATCACTGCGGCCTTGTTTACAATACTGACGTAAAAACAGCCTAAATGTCCATCAGCAGATGAATGGATAAAGACAATTTGGCATTTATATACAATTGAATATTATTGAGCCATTAAAAAGAAAAGGAATTCTGCCATTTGAGACAATATGGATGGACCTTGACAGCATTATGCTAAGTGAAATAAGTCAAACACAGAAAGCCAAACACTGTATGATCTCACTTATATGCCAACTCTAAAAAACAAAAAAGTTACATGATACAGTAAGTATATAATTACTGATATTTCTGGATTTATATTTATCTTTCCCACCTATTTCAAGTCTCTTTTCCTTTCCTATTTTACATTGTTTAGGATTAACCAAGCATTTATTCACAATTCTGTTTCCCTTCTTTATTAGCTTCTTAGTTGTGCCCTCTTTTGTCAATTTTGAGTGGTTATTCTGTCCAGATATTCTGATTATCCTTGGCTTCTTACATTCCAAGTTGTTCTTTTTATCACTTTCTAGGTGATGATGTATATATATGGTGTGTGTGTGTGTGTGTGTGTGTAAAATCTCCACAATACATTATTATTGTATTGTAGTTAGCACTTATTTAGATTTACTACTTTCCTGATAGCTCAGTTGGTAAAGAATCTGCCTGCAATGCTGGAGACTTGGGTTTGATCCCTGGGTTGGGAAGATCCCCTGGAGAAGGGAAAGGCTACCCACTTCAGTATTCTGGCCTGGAGAATTCCATGGAGAGTATAGTCCATGGGGTCACAAAGAGTCGGACACAACTGAGCAAATTTCACTTCATGTCACCGACCATTTTTAGGGATATTTTTTCGGTTGTTTAATTTTAGGTTGGCAGTTATTATCCCTTAGCACTATGAAAATATTATTCTGGTCTCAATAAGGCAGGAAATACAGCACAGACCCAAAGACCACTTCCTCATACATAGACATTATGCAAAAGGCACCTCCCTGTTTTGCACTTAATGAGATCGTGAACACGGAGAAAAGGCATCAGCAACAAGAACATAAATTAAACTCTGGTTAAACTTTGTGACACCTGAAAAGGGGAACCCTACCCATTAAACCCCCGCATAGCACTGCTGAGCACGGCAGTAGAAGCAAGCAGGCTGCGGATGCCTGCTAAACAACTTCCGTACCTGGTACTTGACTAGTAGAGGAAAACTGAAGGGAAAATGGCTTTTAGAGCACATGTACTATGGTTTCAGGAGCCCAATGCTCAAGAAAGAAGGCTGATATAAACAGGTGAAATCATAGTCCTGCCTCCACTTTCCAATTAAGGAATATTCTACCCCTAATCTAAGAAACCCCCACCCAATCAAGGAATTGAAATAAAAAGGGGCTCAGAAAACACCTAAGGATGTGTCTCACTGAGAAAGATCCTCACTCTTCTCTGAGTGCATACTTTGAGAAGTTTTGGCCTTTTAATAAACTGCTTGTTTCTCTCTATGCCTTCCTCTCTGTATCTTACTCCTTTGTGTAGAGCAAGAACTTTGACCTTTAATTTAGATTTAGCCTGCCCAGCATCACTAGGTCCCTCAAGCAGGCTCCCCCACTACCCCTGCCGTGGGCACACACCCACGTGTTGCTCCTGCCCCTTGCTCTCACCCTCTGCCTTTCATTTCCCAGCTGCCAAGATCCTGGAAGCTTTGCAGCCCAGCAAAGAAGGGCAATCCATTGAGAACAGTCTGTAGAGTATCAAGCGATATCCAGATTACCTGTGAAACAGGACAGAAGGAGGAGGGCACAACCTTTAATTAGGCTTGAAATGGTGAAAGATTCATCTTCCAGTAGACCTTAATTTAAGCCTCATTATGCTCTGTCCTCAGTCGCTCAGTCATGTCTGACTCTTTGTGGTTCCATGGACTGTAGCCCGCAAGACTCCACTGCCCATGGAATTTTCCAGGCAACAATACTGGAGTGCGGTCCATTTCCTATTCCAGGGATTCTTCCTTATCCAGGGCTCAAACCTGCCTCTCTTGCATCTCCTGTATTGGCAGGCAGATTCTTTACCACCTGGGAAGTCCAAGCCTCATTATACACACATTGTAATAGATTAGCATGCTAAACAACACACTCACAGGGGCCATGATAGCTTCAAGGCTAACCAAAAAAGGCCAAGAAGCAGGCAGTAGCCCAATTCCTGGAAATCCCCATCCCTTCCCCAAGGTAGTTGGAATAATCCTCCCCCTCATTAACCTATGAAATTACCCAGCCCACAAAAACTAACCGCCCTGTATTTTGAGGACTCTCACATTTTGAGATAGCCCACACTCTGTCTGTGGAGTGTGTTCCTCTCCAAGCCCTCTTGTCTTTTGAGACAGACTGCATTCTGTCTCTGGAGAGTATATCACTGTAAATAAATCCACTTCTTACCCATTACTTTTTTTCTTACAGACTTCTTTCTGCAACAAGACATACAGAACCTGAGCTTCATTAAGTCCTGGATTCAGGTGTGTGATTTCAATTAAAAGACAGTGAGTTCAAGTCCCAATCTGAGTTAGGCAGTTTCACCTGCACTCTGCCTGTCCCTTACCTTAACCTAGGGTTCCTCCATAGGGACAAGATGGCAAAGTAGAAGGATTGAGCTCAATCCTCGTGAGCACACCAAAAGTACAACTAATTGCTGAACTACCATCAATAAAAAGACCAGAACCTACCAAAAATATATTCTACATCCAAAGACATAAAGAAGAAACCCAATGAAATGGTAAGAGGAATGCACGCAGGATATAATCAAACCTTATGCTCCCCAGGTGGGCAACCCACATCTGGAAAACAATTACATCACAGAAGTTCTCCCACAAGAGAGTTCTGAACCTCACAGCAGGTTCCCCAACCTGGAGGGTCTGATATCAGGAAGAGGAGCCCCCAGAACATGTGGCTCTGAAGCCAATGGGGCTTGAGCACAGGAGCTCCACTGGACTGGGGGAAATAGACTCTACTCGTGGAGGGTGTACGCAAGGTCTTGGGTGCACTGAGACCCACGCAAAAGCACTGACCTCAGGGAAGCCTGGGCCAGACCTACCTGCTGGTCTTGGGGCGTCTTCTGGAAGGGCAGGGTGGCTGTGGCTCACTGTGGGGACACTGGCAGCAGAGGTCCTGGGTGATCATCATCAGCTTTAGCTTTCCAGGAGGCTCCAGTGCTGGGACACCTCGGGCCAAACAACAAACAAGACAGGAATACAGCCTCACCCAGCAGCAGACAGCTTGCCCAAAGACTCTCTGAGATAGCCCTCTAGAAATGCCCCTTGACCTGGCTGGCCCTGCTCACCAGATAGCCAAGACGCCGCTCCACCCACCTATGGGTGGTACTGGTCACTCCCACCGGGAAGCCCACACAAGCCTCTAGACCAGCCTTCCCAACCAGGGGGCCTACATCAGCAGGAAGGAAATTACAATCTGGGCAGCCCAATGAACCAAGTCCACAAAAGCAGACCAGAACCTTCCTGGAGAGTATACAGCTGGGACACATAGGTCATCCCCCACAGAGAGCCAGTCCTCCAGGGTCAAGAAACATAACTAACCTTTTGTGTACATAAAAGTACAGAAATTTAGAAAAAAATAACACAGCAGAAGAATATGTTTCAATGATCAAGATGAAAATATTATTCTGTTTTGGGGGGACTTTCATTGTTTCAGTAGAGACATTTGCTGGCATGCTTTGTTGATCCTAAAAGGTTACTTTTTCCTGATCACATTTAATATTTTCTGTTTCCTTTAGTCCTCAGTGGTTTTTCACTGTCTTGTATCTATAATACGTGGTTTCACTTAATTTTATCCTGCTTGGGGTTAGTAGAGATTCTTGAAACTATGGCTTGCTGTCTTTCATCAACTTTGATCAATTTCCTTCATTGTCTCTTTAAATAAGGCTTCTGCCCCCATTTCCTCCTTTCTGCCCTTTGGTGTCTTGAGTTACATGAGTGTTAGACTATATGCCATGCCCTTTATATCTCTTATTCCATTTCTATTCTCTATGTTTTATTTTTCTATGGCCTGAAAGGATGCTTTCTATTAAAATTCCTTCCAGTTCACTAATTACTAATATATTCACCCTTTCCTCTTGGCAGGTAACTGGAGCGGTGGCATAAAACCTCAATCCAGTGAGGGGAATTTATTAACACTTCTGTGAAGCTCAGTTTTAGACTTTGTAAGGCTTGGTCTAGCTTTAATTAAATGCTACTTTTATCTTGCAGTTCTTGAAGAGTCCTACCTAAAGACCTTGGGTACTTTGCATGATGCCTTACCTTTAGAGGGTCCTAAACTTCATTTTTTAAAATCTCTTTTGTAGTGTTAGATTGCTGAAAGTGCCACTTCACTTTTCAACTGCACTGCGCTGCGTCCCTAAAGCACTCTTTCTCCAGCTTTAAAAAAAAAAAAAAAAAGGAAGTGCCTCAGGGGAAAAACTATGTCAGATTCACATTCCTACATCTTGACCTCTCAAGTTCTTATAACCTTAGAATATCCCCAGTGCTTTCAAATAGATTATATTTTAAAATATTATACAACTTTCCCCACCATTCTGGTGAGAGTATTGATCTGTCACCAGTCATATAAATAGCCATCATACCACATTTTTTAAATCATCTAAAAAGTAGATGTTCAGCAAAATCTTCAGTAAAAATTCCATACCTATGTAAACTGGAAGATTGAAAAGACTGAGCAACAAAGCTGAAGGATACTTTGGTCTCCAGTACATTTGAAGAGGGCATAGCCTCCTATTGAGGAGGTATTTCTCCAAAGTTCTAAGTTCAGTTCAGTTCAGTCACTCAGGCATGTCCAACTCTTTTCGACCCCATGAATCGCAGCACACCAGGCCTCCCTGTCCATCACCAACTCCCGGAGTTCACACAGACTCACATCCATCGAGTCAGTGATGCTATCCAGCCATCTTATCCTCAGGGTCACACAACAGACATGGGAGAAACCAAGCATAATTTCTTATGTTAAAAAGAACAACAACTTTCATGTGCACCGCACAGAAGAGATGTAATATCAAAACCTCTCTGGGAATTCCCTGGTGGTCCAGTGGTTAAGACTCCTCACTTTCACTGTGGAGGGCTCAGGGCACATCCCACAGGCTGTGTGGCACAGCGAAATGGTTCACACTATATCCTGAGGCTCTGATTTCTGATGGTCAGAAAAGTAGATGTTTGGCATAAAGAGCTTCCCAAGTGGCGCTAGTGGTAAAGAACCCGCCTGCCAAAGCAGGAGACATAAGAGAAAGGGGTTCGATCCCTGGGTTGGGAAGATCCCCTGGAGGAGGAAATGGCAACCCACTCCGGTATGTTTGCCTGGAGAATCCCAGGGACAGAGGAGCCTAGAGAGCTACACTTCATGGGATCACACTGAGCTGGACATGACTGAAGCCACTTAGAATACAGCACATTAGCACAATGAATTAAATGTGTGATTCTTTCTTGCTATCAATTTGTCTGACAATAATATAACCTCCCTGAGGGCTGGGACAAGGTTGCCTTTTGCACTACCGTAATCTGCTTAAATATTAATAGTTTAGTGCTTAGCATAGAGTAGGCATTCAGAAAATTTTAGCTAGTTTTTTGGAAACAGAGGAAAGAAGAGAAGAGGCACCTTTTAGAGAAAGCACCCCTTAGAGAAGCAACAGTGAAAAACAAACCACAATTATCAAAGATTCTGGAAGCTGAATGTGCTTGACTTGCGTGTCACTGTCAGACTGCCCTGGAGCAGGAATCAAGCCTTTCTGAAACTTATCGGGTTGCTCATTCTCCACCTTCCATATCCCTCTGTCCCAGGGGAAAGAGGAAGGTAAATTTTCTCATATTAGAGGCTCCTGGCCTCGATGAGTTCCATGTGGTACTGAGTGGGTTGTTAAAATAAAAATCCAGAGAGACCAAAGTAATGGTTTATGTGAAGTAACTGTAATATTCAAATGAAAGCTATAAATCAACTATGCAAATGAGCCTATGCCCAGGGCAGAATTGCAATCAAACAGCCTGCGGAAGGAAACTTAATAAGCCCTGCCTCTCCCTCTATTACCTTGTGAGTAAGTTTCCTGAGAGTCCGGGTCTTATGGGGACATGGAGAGTGTAGCTTCAGGCAGTCCGGTAGTTCTCACAGCAACTGTACGGGGACCTGGCAGCATTCGAAAGCTCCAGGAAGGGTTGAGCAGTTTGCATCTGTGTCTCCATCACAAGGCATTAAATATGCATCTGATCAAGACAGTAGTTAGGAATATGAAGTGCCTGTGGGGGAAATTGCTGGAAATGATGGCCATATGTACATGCTTTCCCTCTGAAATGACTTCGGGACTAAAATTCTCACAGGAGAGTTGGTTAGAGAACTAGAGATTATTCCAAAGAGATTGATAGTCAACAGTTTTGGAGAGGAGTAGACCAAAAGTCAAGGTTAGTCACCAAATAGGATCCAGTCTTACCCATGGAATTTAATGTGCACCATTTTCTGAATCGTAGAAGCCAAGAGAGACCATCCATCCTGGTCTGTCCAAGAGTTGCTTTTAAAACTATTGTCCAGCATAATTGTTACTATTTCTCCCTTTCACTCTTAACATTTCCTGGTTAGGATGATAAATTATATGGTCAACAAAATAAGGATCTTTAAAATGGTGACCTAAAAGGTCACCTTTCAGGTAAACCAAGCACTCAGTCCAATAACACAGGAAGTCTCATATCTTATAGCCCAGATTTATGATTATCACTAATGATGAGGCTGGTAAATTTCTTGTCTCTAGAATTTTTCAGGCACAAGCCGGATAAGAAGATGAGGTAAAGGAGATTCAGAGGGCAAGCAGGAGCCTAAGATAATGATTAAGGGGTTCTTTCTTTGCCGGAAATTCAGCAAGAATGAGAGGTTTAGCAAGAAATATGCTCAGAGGGAAAATGGTTTCTCAGGTTTCTGCAAGGAGATGGCAGCTGAGGAAGGGTTCTAAGCACAAGTTCCTCACTTACTTTATTACACCCTAATCAGGGGAGAAGTGAGACAGAGGGAAAAGTCAGGGTGGTTATAGGTACTGCATGCCTTCCCTCTCTGCCAAATGAAACCTGGACTCAGGCTCTAGTTTGGACTCAAGGACAGAAAATTCTTGCTCTATGTGTCAGCACCTAGAGATTTGTCTCAATCAGGATAAGGTAGGTTTTGCTGGAGTATTAAAATTGTCATGGCTCAAAACAACAAAGTTGTTGTTTTGTTTTTTTTTTTACCTCTGCCACACTTTACATCATGTATTGGCTGGGAGCTCACTCATGTCATACTTACTCTAGAACTCCCAAGATCGTTGAAGCAGGAAAAAGGGGATATGGCGACTCACTCACTAGCTCTGAAAGTTTCTTCCTGCTCTGACACTCATTACTTCTACTTACATTTCATTGGCCTCAGAAAATCACATTTACATGGCTCCACCTGATTTCTTACGGATACACCTAATTTCTTACCTTGTTCATGGAAGGCAGGGAACAAGAACTATCTGGAGAATAGCACCAACTACAGGTTTCTGGAAGGGAGCCCATAGCCGGAGTGTCCAAGTGCTTGGTACATAGCAGAAGCCTTGCATATGCCAGCTCCCCCCAGAGAAATGTCACCTTCTTTTGAAGTCCTTCCCTCCCAGCTCCATTGTTCTTTCCTTTCCAGAAGACTCCAGCACCGGAGACTGCTTAGCCTGGGGACTCAGGAGGGGAATAAACCTGAACAGTAGTCCTCAAACAGGTGAAGAATTATAACATGAATCATGGGCAAGGACTTGCTTGTTACATTCTTGCCCCAGTACATTAAACATCAGCAGTGGCGGAAGAAGTAGCTGCAGTGGAACTGGTGTTTGTTTATATGACATTTACTAAGGGCCAGGTACTGTTGAAAGGGCTTCATGACGTATTTAATCCTCACAACAGTTATTTAAGGTATACTTTGAATGTCCTTTTTTTTTATGATGAGAAAACTGTGGCTAAAGTGGTAAAGTCACATCCCCAAGGCCAGTGGTGGTTGTGTGTCAGTCACTCAGTCACGTTCAACTCTTATGACCCCATGGATTGTACCCCACCCAGCTCCTCTGTCCGTGGAATTCTCCAAGCAAGAATGCTGGAGTGGGTTGCTGTTTCCTTCTCCAGGAGAACTTCCCCACCCAGGGATTGAACCTGGGTCTCCCGCATTGCAGGCAGATGCTTTACCATCTGAGGTACTAGGGAAGTCCGAGAGATGCAAAACCAGGCAGTTTGCTCCACAGTTCATGATCCTTTACTTGTATCTAGACTAACTGACTGGGGAATCAAGACATTCCTCTCTAGATCCCATTGGATGCTACTGGATAACAAGAGATGCTGTTGGGTCTCTGTCGTCACACAGTTGTGTCCGACTTTTTGTAACTCCATGGGCTGTAGCCCAGCAGGCTCCTCTGTCCATGGGATTTTTCAGGCAAGAATACTGGAGTGGGTTGTCATTTCCTCCTCCAGGGGATCTTCCTGACCCAGGGATCAAACCCGCATCCCCCGTATTGGCAGCAAATTCTTTACCACCGAGCCACCTGGACGTCCCTTGCTATTGAGTAACCATAGCATCTAATGGCATAGCATGTAATAAAATGGTGTTTCCCAGGTAATGGAACTCCTTGGGGGCATATGAAATGATTTACTGATACCTTGAGAGCGTTAAGGGACTTCCCTGGTGGCTCAGACGGTAAAGCGTCTGTCTACGATGCGGGAGACCGGGGTTCGATCCCTGGGTTGGGAAGATCCCCTGGAGAAGGAAATGGCAATCCACTTCAGTACTATTGCCTGGAAAATCCCATGGACAGAGGAGCCTAGTAGGCTACAGTCCATGGGGTCGCAAAGAGTGGGACACGACTGAGCGACTTCACTCATGCACTGAGAGCATTAAAATGCACTGAATCACATGGTTATAAGTGCATTTCTTTTTCATGGCTTTGTTCTTTGTTTCCCAATCCTCCTAATTATGTCAAAAAGCAGACTCAGATGTCGAGGACATGCTGGCACCAACCATCACTTGTTAATCTCACTTTGGAGGAAAACAGCAAAGGTCTCTCTTGGGCACAGTCTTCTGCGAGCAACAGCATCTGCCTAGAATTAAAGAACACCGCTTTGTTTGCCTTGTATGTATTATTATTATTTTATATGATTGAAAGGGCTTACCTGATAGGTCAGTTGGTAAATAATCTGCCTGCAATGCAGAAGACCCTAGTTCAATTCCTGAGTCGGGAAGATTGCTGGAGAAGGGATAGGCTACACACTTCAGTATTTTTGGGCTTCCTTTATGGCTCAGCTGGTAAAGAATCCACCTGCAATGTGGGAGACCTGAGTTTGATCCCTGGGTTGAGATCATCCCCTGGAGAAGGGAAAGGCTACCCATTCCAGTATTCTGCCCTGGAGAATTCCACAGACTATATAGTCAAAGTAATGCTAGATTTCCATTGTTTTATTTTTAAAATACATTCAAGTAAAAAAGTGAGTTGATGTGGTAAAATAGAAAATAGCCTGGGTGGTATTCAAATGGGTGCAAGCGGTGGGTCAAAGACTAGAATTTGGGAAACAATAGTCTATGCAGATAAGTTTTCAGGGTAGCAAGTGGGACATGGATTGATGATAAATTCTTTTTATTAAAGAACTGGGGTTCCCTGGTAGCTCAGCCAGTATAGAATCTGCCCACAGTGTGGGAGATCTGGGTTTGATCCCTGGATAAGGAAGATCCCCTGGAGAAGAAAATGGCAACTCACTCCAGTATTCTTGCCTGGAGAATTCCATGGACAAGGAGCCTGGTGGGATACAGTCTGTGAGAGAAGTCTGGTGGGTTACAGTTCATGGAGTCACAGAGTCAGACACAACTGAGTGACTTTCACTTTCCTTAAAGAATTAAGGGGAACAAGTGGCCTAAGATGGTAACTAGCTGTGTGACCGCGGGCAAATTTCCTTCCATCCCAGAGTCTCCATCATCCACAAGCTAGGAGAAAAAAAACTTGGCTTTCAGAGTTCTTGTGATTATTGAGGCATATCCTGGGGAAAATAGTGCTTGGCTCACCTTCCTAGGTGTTGTGAAGATCAAACTTTCATTCTGTTTTAAGAAATCTACCACTGCTGGTAAGAAACTGGTGGGCAGTTAGAAGAAAACCTCAGCTTTTGCCCTTGTAGAGTTTGGTCTTGTGAGAATTTACACAAAAAATAGCAACAAGAGAAACAAAATCATGGAACTGCCATTTATCAAGGGTTCACCCAAGGCCAGGTGTTGAGCTAAGTGTTCAGTTCAGTTCAGTTCAGTTGCTCAGTCATGTCCGACTCTTTGCAACCCCATGAATTGCAGCACGCCAGGCCTCCCTGTCCATCACCAACTCCCGGAGTTCACTCAGACTCATGTCCATCGAGTCAGTGATGCCATCCAGCCATCTCATCCTCCGTCATCCCCTTCTCCTCCTGCCCCCAATCCCTCCCAGCATCAGGGTTTTTTCCAATGAGTCAACTCTTCGCATGAGGTGGCCAAAGTACTGGAGTTTCAGCTTTAGCATCAGTCCTTCCAATGAACACCCAGGACTAATCTCCTTTAGAATGGACTGGTTGGCTCTTCTTGCAGTCCAAGGGACTCTCAAGAGTCTTCTCCAACATCACAGTTCAAAAGCATCAATTCTTCGGCGCTCAGCTTTCTTCACAGTCCAACTCTCACATCCATACATGACCACTGGAAAAACCATAGCCTTGACTAGATAGATCTTTGTTGGCAAAGTAATGTCTCTGCTTTTGAATATGCTATCTAGTCATAGGAAAAGTCATAATCATAGGAAAGTCATAACTTTCCTTCCAAGGAGTAAGCATCTTTTAATTTCACGGCTGCAGTCACCATCTGCAGTGATTTTGGAGCCCAGAAAAATAAAGTCTGACACTGTTTCCACTGTTTCCCCATCTATTTCCCATGAAGTGATGGGAGCAGATGCCATGATCTTAGTCTTCTGAATGTTGAGCTTTAAGCCAACTTTTTCACTCTCCTCTTCCACTTTCATCAAGAGGCTTTTGAGTTCCTCTTCACTTTCTGCCATAAGGGTGGTGTCATCTGCATATCTGAGGTTATTTAGATTTCTCCTGGCAATCCTGATTCCAGCTTGTGTTTCTTCCAGCCCAGTGTTTCTCATGATATACTCTGCATAGAAGTTAAATAAGCAGGGTGACAATATACAGCCTTGAGGTACTCCTTTTCCTATTTGGAACCAGTCTGTTGTTCCATGTCCAGTTCTAACTGTTGCTTCCTGACCTGCATACAGGTTTCTCAAGAGGCAGGTCAGATGGTCTGATATTCCCATCTCTTTCAGAATTTCCCACAGTTTATTGTGATCCACACAGTCAAAGGTTTGGCATAGTCAATAAAGCAGAAATACATGTTTTTCTGGAACTCTCTTGCTTTTTCCATGATCCAGCAGATGTTGGCAATTTGATCTCTGGTTCCTCTGCCTTTAAAACCAGCTTGAACATCAGGAAGTTCACGGTTCACGTATTGCTGAAGCCTGGCTTGGAGAATTTTGAGCATTACTTTACTAGCGTGTGACATGAGTGTAATTGTGTGGTAGTTTGAGCATTCTTTGGCATTGCCTTTCTTTGGGATTGGAAGAAAACTGACCTTTTCCAGTCCTGTGGCCACTGCTGCGTTTTCCAAATTGGCTGGCATATTGAGTGCAGCACTTTCAAGCATCATCTTTCAGGATTTGAAATAGCTCAGCTGGAATTCCATCACTTCCACTAGCTTTGTTTGTAGTGATGCTTTCTAAGGCCCACTTGACTTCACATTCCAGAATGTCTGGCTCTAGGTGAGTAATCACACCATTCTGATTATCTGGGTCATGAAGCTCTTTTTTTGCACAGTTCTTCTGTGTATTCTTGCCACCTCTTCTTAATACCTTCTGCTTCTATTAGGTCCATACCATTTCTGTCCTTTATCAAGCCCATCTTTGCATGAAATGTTCCCTTGGTATCTCTAATTTTCTTGATATGCATTATCCAATTTCATCCTAACAATAGTTCCAAGAAAAAGAAGATAGTTATCATCATTCCCATTATAGATAAGAATCTGGAAACTTATCGGGATAAGGAGCTTACAAAAGGTTATGAAATTGGTGAATGGTAGAGCTGGGATTCAAACCCACAACTGTTTTCTTCTTAAAACAGATGTCATCCAGGAAAATAGAGGTGGGATGGATTTTTGCGAGGAGGAGGGAGCTGCAATAGAATCATGTAACAGAGTCTGTCCTGCTTCTGCCCGAGCACTTTGTGGATAGCAAAGCATTAACACTCGAAATGTGTTGGTCCTCATTATTCCTACTGCATTATTTTTAGAGTCAAATCTTCCCCAAGGGACATTTGAAGTTCTCTGAATTCCGCAGGCAAGCGTGTGGGGGACTTCCATTATTAGAACATTGCTTCTCCACCCTTCCCAAGCTTTCCCGCACACAGGAATCACCCCAGGGATCTTCTTAAATGCAAATTCTAAGTCTGGAGGGGGACCCAAGATTCTGCATTTTTAATAAGTACCCCCCAGGAATCAAAGCCAGGTCCCCTGCATTGCAGGCAATTCTTTATCAGCTGAGCCACAAGGGAAGCCCTGCTAACTCACAGACCACAGTTTTTCTAGCAAGGTATTAAAGCTCTCAGAGCTCACGGCTGGGGGTGGGGGGTGGGTCTATCCCCCATCCTCCCATGCAAAGTGCCCTCTTAGGCTCTAAATCAAGGTGTGGTCCACGCAGCAGGGTGGGCAGCCTCCCTGCCTGAGGGGAAATGGGCAAGAGCACATAGGGTTGAAAGCCCAGCTTCAGCTGGGAGTTTCAGCTCTGTCCTAATAGGGGTGGGGAGCCTGCTGGCTCATCCATCCCCACCAGCAATTAGCCAGAGGCAAGCTGGTCTGAGGAGTCATTAACATTTACAAGTCGCTCCAATAGCCCTTCCCACACTCACTCAAGGGCACCACAAACTGTGTGTTATTGAGGGTAATGAAAAAGCCTATAAAATGAGCAGTTAAATGGCACTTACTCAGGGCCTGGGAGCTCATTTGGGCATGGGCGTCTCCCTCCCCTTGGCTTAGTTCCTCGGTTGTTTTCCTGTCTGGCTGTCCTGGTGCTGGGCTGGCGCACACTGAGCAGCTAGGCACATCTTCTCGGGGGTCACCTCCTTCTACCCAGGTTGATAGAGGAGGTTGCTGCACCTCAGACAAGTTAAGCAGGTGATAACTCAGAGTCAACCACATGCCTGTGTTCAAATTCTGATCTGGAAATGGCCTGGGGAATGTGGGGAGAGAGGATAGCTGTGAATTTCCTGAAATTGTATACAAAGCTGTGTGTGGGTGTGTGCATATAGCCTTTTTGTGTGTGGAGAGAATAACTATATTTCCTCAGCTTCTCAAAGGCCCCTGTGATTCTCCCAGAAGGTAACAGCTCCCCGGCTAGATCCTTCACCTGAAAAAGAAGTGCCCTGGGGCAGTGGTTCTCAGTCGTTTTTAGGTTTTAATGTCAAAATTTTCAACCATCCCCTCATGAGATAGTTGGGGTTTCAGAATCTATTACTTGAAAAACACATAACAACAAAAGGAACTCTGAATTCAGGCCTGTTTTCAAGTGAATCTGTATTTTAATCATTATACAGTCTTCCCTCCACAGCCATGGGGGACAGGTCCCAGGACCCAGCCCAGACACCAAAATCTGCTGATGTTCAAGTCTCTTATATAAAAAGTCTAGCATTTGCATATAACCTACAATATACTTTATCCCTTGATTACTTATAATACCTAATACAATGTAAATACTATGTAAATAATTGTAAATATAATGTAAATACTATGTAAATAGTTGCCAAAGTGCAGTAAATTCAAGTTCAGCTTTTTGGAACTTTCTGGACTTTTGTTTTTTAAATATTTTCAATCCACGGTTCATTGAATCCGTGGATTCAGAACCCTGCAGATACAACGAACCAATTGTACCAGCATCAGCATGGTTTTGGTAAATAGGTAAGTGAATGTGGCAAATATTGCTCTTTTCCTTCACCCTCTATTCCCAACCAGTATACTTTAATTGGGCAGGAATGAGTCTCAATGTCAAAGATCCCTCTCTCTAGCCCAAATCACGCCACAGAGTTGTACACCTATAAAAAGCACAGGAGGACAGCCCCTGTCTTAATCACAAGAAGCCTCAACAGCTCCAGCTGTGTTTGGAGGCAAAATGCAGTGGTATAACCATTGGCCAATCAATTCAGCTTATCAGTCTATAAAGTGGGGATGAGAATAGTATTTACCACATAAAGAGTGCTGTAAGGATGAAAGAGATGATGTGCATAAAACATTGCTACCATAAATTAAGCACTTTCAAGGTTCAGGCCACTTTACATTATCTCATTTAATAGTAAGGTTTTGAAGGTTTAAGTAGCTTGTTCAAAGTCCGCAGAAGAGCTGTGATTTGAGTCAGGTCTGTCCAGAATCTAAATCCATAGGTGATATGCATTCTACTCTCTGAACCCTGAATGCCACCATATAGCCAGGCTAGACACACATAAGGCACTTAGATATTTGTTCATTTAAATCGGTCTAAGTTTCTAACCTAATCTAAACACGAAGAACTAGCTGGAGGCCTTCTATGAATACTGGCTTGAGGCACACACACTGTGGGCTGCTAACAATGTGCTGTTTTCAGTAAAAAATCTGGGGATGGCGTCCAATCTTGCAAACTCTGTCTTAAACTAGTTGATATGGCTGTGATTTCACCTCTCTGAGCTCAGCTGCAATAGAAGAGTATCAATAGCTGCCTTGTGTGCCTCTCAGAGCTGGCTATAATGAGTGAGTGAGATCACTTACATGAACCTGTCTGACATTGTAGTCATGGTACATACCAAGGTTTTCTCATCATTGGTATCACAGTCATAGTGACAGGTAGAAAAGACCCAAGAGAACTCCAAATAATTCTGCTTTGGAGGAAAGAGCATGGGACAAGAAGGAGCTGGGGCTATGGAACGACTTTTTGTCTTCAATGAAAATCTAAAATTAACTGATTTTAGGTCTTAAGGCTACTGTGGGAGAAAGAAAAAAGAAGTGACTAAAATATTGGCCTTTCCAAATTCATCTTGTAGGAAGAATTAAAAGTGATTTAAATAATATATTTACCAACATTTACCTTTAACCATCAAACTGACCTAGTTTTCCTTACAGCATTTGTAGTCTAGCATAGAGAATAGACTTTTAGACACAATGGGGGAAGGAAAGGGAGAGACAAATTTTCAAAAGCAGAGACATTACTTTGCCAACAAAGGTTCGTCTAGTCAAGGCTATGGTTTTTCCTGTGGTCATGTATGGATGTGAGAGTTGGACTGTGAAGAAGGCTGAGCACCGAAGAATTGATGCTTTTGAACTGTGGTGTTGGAGAAGACTATTGAGAGTCCCTTGGACTGCAAGAAGATCCAACCAGTCCATTCTGAAGGAGATCAGCCCTGGGATTTCTTTGGAAGGAATGATGCTAAAGCTGAAACTCCAGTACTTTGGCCACCTCATGTGAAGAGTTGACTCATTGGAAAAGACTCTGACGCTGGGAGGGATTGGGGGCAAGAGGAGAAAGGGACGACAGAGGATTAGATGGCTAGATGGCATCACTGACTCGATGGATGTGAGTCTGAGTGAACTCTGGGAGTTGGTGATGGACAGGGAGGCCTGGCGTGCTGCAATTCATGGGGTCGCAAAGACTTGGACATGACTGAGCGACTGATCTGATCTGATCATATGTAAAATAGATAACCAGTGGGAATTTGCCGTATGATGCAGGAAGCTCAAACCTAGAGCTCTGTGACAACCTAGAGGGGTGGAATGGGGTGGAAGGTGGAAGGGAGGTTCAAGAGGGAGGAGACATATATATAACTATGGTTAATTCGTGGTGGGCAGAAATTAATGCAATATTGTAAAGCAATTATCCTCCAATTAAAAATTTTGAAAATAAATTTTTAAAAAGCTCTGAATTGGATTTATACAGTTCAAGAGGTAACGGAGATAAGTAAATGATTTCCAACAGAAGACATCAGAGCCAGCCTTTTAAGCTGACTGAGCAAAGTCCTCTCCTCCTAAAATGTCCATGACAGCTGGGTAAATGTTCCCAGAGAGAAGAAACAGGAGGCTGAACCCAGGCCAGAAGTCAGCCTCTTGGAACACCCACATGTGTCCCCAGGGTTGGCCAGGACACCAACTCTAGTAATCAGACTGCAAAGATTGCAAAGCCCCTCCCTTGGGAGGCTTCCCCAGCAGGCAGTTACAAAGCAATGTCTTATGAGGAGCTAATGGAATGAACCACTGACTTGCCTGGTAATTCATTTTCCAAGCCATGCTTAGGTATCAGAATAAGCAGATCTGCATCCAATTTGTCCCTCTGTTTTCCAAGCGGCGCTCTCCTTGGAATTAAAGAAGCTATAATTAAAGTACCTTATTTGGGCATGCTGTAATTAGTCACCAATTCAGTGTGCCATCAAATGTAATCCAAATACAAACACCAGGACTGTAGGTGCCAATCCCCTGGTGAGTTCGGGGAACTAGGGAGCCCAGCCTGCCTTTCTCATAAGACCTCTTCACTCCGGAGTGACTCACGTGGTGGGGCCAGTGAGAATGAGCCCCAAGGCAGGCTGTCTTTCCAAAGTTTCCTAAGACTTGTGCATTGGATTTCTAGAGAGCAGATTTTATCTCATTACCACAGAGAGAAACTTGGGGTGAAGGTAGTTTTTCAATCTACACTTCAAAGGGAACAGTGTGGCTTTGTGATTAAACACCAGCTTTGGGGCCACTATTTATCCAATCAACAAATGTTCACTGAGCCCCTGCTGTGTGCAAGCCAGTGGGGATTCAATAAGGAATGAGACAGGATGATCTGCTCTAAACTCCATGAGAGCAGAAACCATGCACTCAAGCTGTGTGACCTTGGATAAATGAGTTGACCTCTCTGAGGCTTAGAGTGTTTACTAATAAAATGGGAATAACAATCTCACAGTGTTGTAGCGAAGATTAAATGTGAGAAAAGACGTAAACATCTACTACTTTTGCCCAGCACAGAGCTGAGCTGGGACTGGAAAGTCTCTCCAGATGAGTCCAGCCCCTGATTCTAATCTGCCCCCACTGACAGCTCTTCTGCACCTCAAAGCAGGGTAAAGATGAAAAAAGGACCTAGAACTAGGAGCCAGAGTCATGTGACTGCTCTCTTCCATTTGGAACTCAGCATTTTTCTGTCCCCACTAAAAGGGTGTGGAGTTGGCCGTACAGGTGCAGATGTCTGCTTTGTACTGGAAAAACCTCCACCTGACATTATTTATGTGCATAGCTATGTTCCACTGGACCCTTAGCTCCAGAAATCCCCCTGCCTGTCTTGCTTTTCACTGATTAGGGCATCTCCTGATTCCCCATAGAATTTTGCCCAGTGTCCTGTGCTGCAGGGAATCAAGCCAGGCTGCAGAAATAAGTGGACATCTTCAGCTAGCCGAAGGCAGCATCTCTCCGTGTATTTTCATGCACCTGGGCACCTTTTCCTTTCAGGTTTGTCTAGTCTCCTCCCTACCCCAATACTCAGCCCACTCACTCAGTCCATATTAACTGAGGCACTATGTCACACATTCTCAGGACGGCTTTTACGTACATTATTTCGGTTCCTCCTCAACACATGGCATTGTCAACTGTGGATTGTTTAAACTGAAAAGAAACCTCAGATTCCATCTTTGATTTCTCTGCCTTCAGCCATCACACGCAATCCATCAGCATGTGCTGGGGACTTCACCTTCAAAACATGGTCTGTCCATCTGTCTTCACAATCACAACCAAGTCACCTTGCATTCGCCTCCCAGCCAGGCTCTCTGCTTCTTCTGATCTGTTGTCCACACAGGGGTCAGAGAGATCTTTTAAAAAACGCAAATGAGATCAGGTTACTCTCCTAGTCAAGACACTCCAACAGCTCCCCTCACATTTAGAATCCAGTCCAAACCCCTTGCTCTGACCTCATGTTCCAATGTCCTGCTTGTGCCGCACCCACCCCCCCACACCCCCTTCTGAAGCCCCAGGGCTTCAGGGCTTTTGCATTAGCTGTGGACTCTGCCTAGCACCTACTCCATAGATCTCAGCATGACTAGAAGCTTTCTTAATGTCAGCTCTTCAGAAAAGCCTTTCTTGACCAATATAACCCAAGCTCCTCTCAGCCGTTCTCTATCATATCAGCTTTTTAACTTTAGTATCCCATCAATGTCTGATAATTTCCTGGGCCTGTCTCTCCTGCCTAGAATAGAAGCTCTCTGAAGGAGGTATCTTCTCTGTATTTCACTTCTTAGAGCAGAGTTTGGCACGTTATGGACGCTCAATGTATTTGTTGAGTGAATGAATATTCATAACAATTATCTGTAAAACAAGAATAAACCAAGAAAGGTCAGGTGACTTGTTGTTGCTGTTCAGTTGCTCAGTTGTTTCTGACCCTCTGTGACCCCATGGACTGCAGCACACCAGGCTTGCCTTCATTATCTCCCAGAGTTTGCTCAAACTCATGTTCACTGAATCAGTGATGCCATCCTACCATCTCACCCTCTGTCGCCTCCTTCTCCTCCTGCCCTCAATCTTTCCCAGCATCAGGGTCTTTTCCAATGAGTCAGCTCTTCGCATCAGGTGACCAAAGTTTTGGAGCATCAGCTTCAACATCAGTTCTTCCGGATTGTTTTTTTCAAGTGACTTGAATGATATCCAATGTGCCACAGAGCCTCAACTCAAACCTTAGACTCTGCTACTCTAAAGCAAATGCTTTTTCTACCCTCATAGTCATGATTCATTGCTTTTTCCCTCCCTCTGCCTTCAGCAGTTAATGCAGTCTTACTTGACATTGCATGTTTGTGATAAATGCCTGAACATGACCTCAAGCCTTAGCCTCCTTTTTTCTTCAGAGGTTTATTGATCACACCCCAAATATTTGCATTTTCAGCCCCTGCTGCTTTTTTTTTTCTTTTCCTTTTTTTAAAAAGTATTTATTTATTTATTTAGGCTGTGCCGGGTCTTTGTTGCAGCACATGGGATCTCGATCTTTGTTGCAGCATGTGAGGTCTTTAGTTGCAGCATATGAGCTCAGTTGCAGCATGTGGGATCTAGTTCCCTGACTAGGGATCGAACCCTGGACCTTGCATTAGGAGTTCAGAGTCTCAGCCACTGGACCACCAGGGAAGTCCCCCCTCACTGCTGCTTTTCTAAACTAACACTTATGCGTGCTTAGTCATTGAGCATGTCCAACACTTTGCAACCCCATAGACTGCAGCCTGCCAGGCTTCTCTGCCTGTGGGTTTCTCCAGGCAAGAATACTGGAGTGGGTTCCCATTTCCTCCTCCAGGGGATCTTCCCGAGCCAGAGATCGGACCTGCATCTCCTGCACTGGCAGTTGGATTCTTTACCACTGAGCCACCTCGGAAGCCTCTTCTAAATCAATAGGAAACACTTATTCAAAGCAGATCCAGCCATCATCCTTTATCTTTTATAAGAGATGCCCATCACTCATCAAGCATCTGGCATTTCTGTCCACCATCCCTGCAGAAAAGTGGTGTCAGATGCACTGTAGATTAGAACATGGGTGGGGAATTTCTCTCCAGGAAAGATTCAATGAAAATTGTCACCCAGGACTGGTTGACCAAACTGTCTGGAATGGAGGCACCAAAACAGCTTCAAAGTCCACGAGTGGGGCTGGGAGCTAGAAACGGGGGCCTGATTTGGGGTGAGAGCCTGGTGCCCTTTGCACAGAGAACTCATGAAGGGGAGATGAACATGCCTGTGAGGAGTGCCCGATGTTTCTGTAGTGCAGACTGAGTGTGTGACTTGAGACAATCGGCACATGTATACAAACCATACTCACCTTTTCAATGTAGAAATGAATAGCACTGAACTGGGAGTTAGAGTACTTACCTTTGAGCCTTGTCTGCGGTTTGCTTGCTGAAAGGTCCTGAGCAAGTCCTATCCTTCAGAATCTTCATCTCATGTGGTTGTGGGCTCAGCACCCCAACCCTGCTCACCCCAGAGCTTTTGTGGTTGATAGAACAGGATCTGTGCAAGACAAACCAATTGTTATTGTGATTCTTAAAGTATACCACACATTGCAATTCAACCCATAGGATGCAGAGAACAGGTAGGCAGAGGTGGAGCAGGCAAAGATGGGGACTTTGGATTTTCAACACCATCTCACTGTTTATGACTTTCCATCACTCATCCTCTAAAGGCCCTGGGCCATACCTTCTGCCCCACCCATTCTACAAACTTCCCTTAGCCTCTTCATTCGTCTGGAATCTGGATAATTACAGTACTGTTATTCAGGGGAGAAGACCTCCTTGGGCTGCTGAAATCACAGAGGCCTCTAAGGGAAAGAAATCAATCCAGTATGGAAGCAATGAAAATGGCTCTTCTGCAAAAAGAAAAAATGCGTCTACCCAGAAAGGCCACACAAATCAGGTGCATTTTTCTCAATGACCAAAAAGCTAACCCATCCCATGTGAGACCAAGGCTGACGTCTGTGGAGGCAAACGGGAGAGGACCACCATCATCACACATCTCATCGCCTTAGGAGCTGGGCTAATGATGGATATAAATCCAGGCTTGCATCTGGGTGATTTTCTTGGCATTATACTTCACAGTCCTCGAGTGATTTGGTTGAGAAAGGGCAAGGGCTTACATTATTCATATAGTTATAAAACTAGTAACAGTAACACTTCTGCCCTGACTAACATGTTTAAACCTCTGTGGGAGGTCTGGGCATGCAGCCCTCTGGGCCACCTGCACCTGAGTTTGTGAAGTCATTTGAGCAACTGGTCTTCACGGGGCCAACACCATATTCTCTGCAAAGAAATACCCAGCTTCTCTGCAAAGAAAACACCCAGTGAAGGGCTGTTAAAGCACTCTTTTATGTCAGTCTCATCCTGATGCAAAAAGATGACTCATTGGAAAAGAACTTGATGTTGGGAAAGATTGAAGGCAAAAGAAGAAGAGGGAGGCAGAGGATGAGATGGTTAGGTAGCATCACCAACTCAATGGCATGAACTTGATCAAACTCTGGGAGATAGTGGAGGGGGACAAAGGAGCCTGGTGTGCTGCAGCTCATGGAGTTGCAAAGAGTCAGACACGACTTAGCAATTGAACAACAGTAACAGCCTATTGATACGTGATGCAATCAGCTAGAAACGCCTGTGGGTGCTCACCAGGGCTCCATACTACTTGAGGGAGCCCCTACAGACCCTTCTCCAGCCAGAGCCAGCATTGTGGCTAGACCAGCCTTTGTGGATCTTATTATGATTGTAAGATACAGCTCAGCAACAACCATCAGGAAACTTTGGAAAGATAAGGTTTTCTAGGCCTGGAGGGTACATGACATGCCCAGGGCCACACAGTGAGGTTGTAGGTAGAGAGAGAAAAAGTGCGGACCTGTGGTCCTACTTTTATTGAAGTCAAAGGTGGGGTGCCTAGGATTTTGTGTGTTCACTCTGTTGGTGAATTTAAAATGTGAGAGTGGGAATTGAAGCACAGGAAGGGAAAAGCAGGTGGTCAAAAGGTCACTTATCTAGGTCTCTAAAAGGGGAACTTCAGAGATGGGGCAGCTTGGCTTTTTATTTAGTTGTATAGATGCAAATATATTTTTTCCAGATGGATGTCTTTGAGTGGTTGCTTAGCAATCAAAGGCTTGATATCAGGCACTTACATTACAATAGAAAAAGCTAATTATTAGGTGTTTACACCACAAGTACACTATATTCAATGCAATTCAACATGTATTTATTGAGTACCTACTAGATGCAGGCTTGATGCTAGGAGGATGATCTTACAGATCTGTGGTCAAGAGTTTGTTCTGTTGCCTATTATACTACCACGGGATCACAATCATGTATGTGACTTAACTTCTCCAAGCCTTAGCTTCTTCATCTGTAAAATGAAGAAAATGATAACATTTAATTCATAGGATTTAGATGGCATTCCAAGAAAAATGTGTATGAAAGTGACTTTAAATAAAAATGCATTAGTTTGTTAAATAACCCCATGTATGTTAGCAGCAGGAGTTGGAAGAGTATATTGATAGGGGAGAAGATAGTCTCTTCCTCAGCTGGCCAGAATGACAGAGTGTCTTGAGAAACCTCCATGATATCAGTAAAATTAAATGCTTCCAATTTCATTCTTTTACATGTAGCTGTCTAGTTTTTCCCAGCACCGCTGATTAAAGAGACTGTCTTTTTATCCATTGTATATTCTTGCCTTCTTTGTCACAGATTAATTGATGATAAATGTGTTACTCTATTTCTAGGCTTTCTATTTTGTTCCATTGATCTGCATGTCCGCTTTTTGCTGGTATCATAGCTTTGCTTACTGTAGCTTTGAAGGATAGTCTGAAGTCAGGGAGTCTGATACTTCCAGCTCTATTTTTTCCCTCAAGATTGTTTTGCCTATTTGGAGTCATTTGTTTTTCTACACGGGCTTCCCTGAAGACTCAGTGGTAAAGAGTCCATCTGCAAAGCAGGAGTTGTATGTTCAATCCCTGGGTAAGGAAGATTCACCAGGAGGAAAGCATGGCAACCCACGCCAGTATTCTTGCCTGGAGAATCCCATGGACAGAGGAGCCTGGTGGGGTACTGTCCATTGGGTTGGAAAGAGTCAAACATGACATAAGCGACACAATGTTCAATTCTTTACGATGCTATGGACTGTAGCCCACCAGGCTCCCCTGTCCATGGGTTTCTCCAGGCAAGAACACTGGAGTGTGTTGCCACGCCCTCCTCCAAGGGATCTTCCTGATCCAGGGATCAAACCTGAATCTCTTATGTCCCTGTATTGCAGGCAGATTTTTTACCACTAGTGCCATATGGAAAGCTTCATGCATGCACGTATTTCCATATAAATTTTGAAATTATTTGTTCTACTTCTGTGAAAAATAACATTGGTATTATGATAGAGATTGCATCGAATCTGTAATATGCCTTGGGTAATACGGTTATTTTAACAGTATGAATTCTTCCAGTGCAAGAGTACAGTATATCTTTCCATCTCTTTGTGTCATCTTCTGTTTATTTCATCAGTGTCTTATAGTTTTCCAAGTATAGGTATTTTACCTCATTAGGCAGATTAATTCCTAAAATGTTTTCTAATACCCTATATAAAAATAAATTCAAAATGGATTAAAGGCCTAAATATAAGCCCAGAAAACATAAATACCTTAAAAGAAAAGATAGGCAGAACATTCCTTGACATGAATTGTAGCATTATTTTTTTCGATCTGCCTTCTAAGGCAAAAAAGAAACAAAAGCAAAAATAAGCAAGAGGGACCTAATTAAACTGAAAGCTCTTGCACAACCAAGGAAATGATTGACAAAGCAAAAAGACTACCTACTGAAGGGAAAAAATATTCACAAATGATATGACTGATAAATATCAAAAATACATAAACAGCTCATACAACTCAACATCCAAAAAACAAACACCAGATTAAAAAATGGGCAGAAGACCTGCACAGACATTTTTGTGATGAAGACTTACAAATGACCTACAAGTATATGAAAAAGTTTGACATCACTAATCACCAGAGAGTAGGGCTTCCCTAATGGCTCAGCCCGTAAAGAATCTGCCAGCAATGCAGGAGACACAGGGGATGTGGGCTCAACCCCTGGGTCTGAAAGATGCCCTGGAAGAGGAAAATGGCAACCTGCTCCAGTATTCTTGCCTGAAAGGTCCCATGGACAGAGGAGCTTGAAGGGCTACAGTCCAAAAAATCACAAACAGTCATATATGACTGAGTGATTACATACTCAAAAAAAAAAAAAATCAGAGATATGCAAATCAAAACCACATAATATCTCACATTTGTCAGGATGGCCATCATCAAAAAGATCACAATTGTCAGTGAGAATGTGAAAGAAAGGGCGACTTCTGCTGGTGGGAATGTAAATTGGTACAACCACTGTGGAAAACAGTATGGAGGTTCCTCAAAAATATTAAAAATAAAACACTCAAAAGATATAGCAATACTACTCCCGGGTATATATCCACAGAAAAAGAAAACACTAATTTTTTAAAGATCCACACACCCCATGTTCATAGGAGCATTATTTACAATAGCCAAGATATAGAAGTGCCCAGCAACAGATGAAGGGACATATGACATATATATGAATGACCTATATATGAACTTTAAAGCTATTAGGCTTAGTGAAATAAGTCAGGGAGAGAAAGACAAATACTATGTGACATAACTTATATGTGGAACCTAAAAGATAAAACAAACTAGTGAATATAGCAAAAAGGAATCAGATTCACAAACTAATGGTTACTAGCGGGGACAGTGGCAAGGGGAGGAAAGGTTGGTGGTAGCAGATAAACTGCAATCTATCGTGTATAAAATAAACAAGTTATAAGGATGTATTATTGCACAGCATAGGCACTATAGCCAATATTTTATAATGAGTATATGTAGAGTTTAAAAATCATGAATCACTATGTTGCATACCTGAAACTTACATAATACTATAATAAACTATACTAAAAAAATTTTCAGAGAGAAAAGCATTATAGCTAAATTGTCACAAAAAGAAAGAAAGACATGCTCTCAATGGTGGACTTACTAAAGTGATTTTGGGTGAGTTGGTTACCCTATCTGTTCCTCAGTTTTCTTATCTGTTAAATGATGTTGTGAAAATTAGCTAAGGTAATAATATGTAAATACCTAGGTCAGTGCCTGATACAAGCAAGTTCTATATCTGGTTTGTTGTTTGTTATTATCACATAGACATTTAAAATGCAAGTTGCTCCCAACTTAAAAAGGTCTTGGAAGACAGACTTTCCCAGACAACCCTATTTCATGTTGCATTCACTCACTACCCACTCTGTGGGTTGCCAGATAAAATACAAGATGCTTAGTTAAATTAAAATTTCAGATAAATAATGAATCATTTTTAGTGCAAGTATATCCCATGCAATATTTAGGATATACTTATACTGAAAAAAATTTTCTGTTTATCTGAAATTCAAATTTGACTGGTATCCTATATTTCTATTTGATAAATCTAATAAACCTGCTGCTGCTAAGTTGCTTCAGTTGTGTCCGATTCTGTGCGACCCCATAGACGGCAGCCCACTGGCTCCCCCGTCCCTGGGATTCTCCAGGCAAGAACACTGGAGTGGGTTGCCATTTCCTTCTGCAATGCATGAAAGTGAAAAGTCAAAGTGAAGTCGCTCTCCCTTATCTTGCTAAATAATTCCAGGCAGTGAAAAGTATTTTAAAAGTGTCATTTTAAACTTGTTTATCCTAATGTCTTTCTCATTAGGATGTAAGCTCCAGGAGAGCAGAATCTTGTCTTATCTTTTGTCTATCTGTATTGCCGGGGCTCAGCAGAGTACATGGCCCATGGTAAGAATGGAACGTAACTGAAGATGTTTTTAGAATAACTGAATAAGGGATCCTTGCAGAGCAAGGGAGAGGCTGTTGGAAGCATCCAGCTTTCTGCTTTTCTGGTCTTTCTCAAATGCTACTTTTGAAAAAAATCTTCTGAAGCAACATTCCAATCCACGTACCTCAGTCTGAGCGCTCCGTGTTCACAGCCTGGGGATCATGAGCCTTCTCAGAGCTTGGACTTCAATGTAGGCTTCGGCATGGAGTTAGGAAACACGGTACATTTTTTCTTTGAACTGTGAACAATCAGTTCTCTGCATTCCAATTCTGTCACAGTCCTGGGCTCCACAGACTACAAGAAATGGACTTGCCTTATGCTAATGGCATTTCATTTATCATTATGGTGCCGAATGAGGGGAGACCATTAAGCAGAGTATGATGTTTTATTAGTGTGTTTTTCTGAGGTCTGTGACTCTGCATAGCACAATGAATAAAAATGACCTAAATTGTGTTTCGTGAGACATTTTCAGGCTACACTTGCTCAGCTGCCCAAGCCTGGTGATGTCTTTGGTAAATAGCATCAGACTCCATCTTCCCTTTTAAAGCATTATTGCAGGTGTGGCTGAAATTTAATTTAAATTGAATTTTTTTGCATTTGTAATAACTCTCATTTCCCATAAAAGATGAAAACCATTGAACCCTTTATGAAGTTTAGTTTAAAACAATACAGACTTTAAGGACTTATCTACCCTGGGCCTGAAATTGGCAACACTTGCCACAGTGTTAAAAATGATGTTTCTAAATGCGGTTGAAATTGTTCATAGTCCTTTCTGATTTGGTGTCCTATTTGCTGCCTGATGTTCTGCATTTAAACAGAAATGGCGCTCTCTCTGCTTTGCAATTGAGTTTTAAATTGAATGGGTGGTTATTCGAGCAGCATTATTATAGGAAAACGCTGGCTTGTAAAGGATTGATGTGGGAAAGGGGGGGGTCACTCTATCTTGCCTCCAGAATCTGGCATTATAAGGACCTAATTATATGAAAGCTAGCTACTTTGCCCTCAAACTCCTGTAACAATGTTTAAAAGAAAATAAAGAGGAACGCTAATATATGGGCTTGCCCAAGTGCCACTGCGCACTGAGGATGAGATGGTCGGGTGGCATCACTGACTCAATGGACATTTTGAGCAAACTGCAGGAGATAGTGAAGGATAAGGAAGCCTGGTGCTGCAGTTCATGGGGTCATGAAGAGTCGGGCACGACTTAGCAACTGAACGGCAACAAGTGCCACTGGACAGTTTTCACAGGTCTCTCCAAAAGGGACAGCAGATAAGAACTGGGTCCCAAGTCTTCCTTTCCAGCTGGAAACCAGAGAGAACTCTGCAGCTTACACATAGCCATATTTCAAAGGATGTAAATATTGTTTCATGGACTCCAGCAGTCAGTTTCAAAACATATGACGGCTTCTTTTCCTCTCATAAGAGTCAATAACTCATTAGAGGGGGAAAAAAGCAGTATGCATAAGCATGTTAATTAACAGCATTATCAATACCAGCAAGAAGAAATTGGAAGCAATCTCTATGTGCAGCACTCTGGAAATTGTTAAGTAAATTATGGTGTATGGACCATGATGAAAGATAATTCATTCATTGAAATGATAATTAGAAAGATTTGGATACATGGAAGATGTTTAAAGTATAAAGTGAGAAAATAATATGGGAATTGTGATTGCAACCATATCAGTATGACTATGTAGATGAATACAAATTGGAAGAGGAGGCAAAAATAATAGTTGCATAGAGTTCGTTAAAGGTAATTAATTACCATTTTAAGAAATAATTTTGAAAAGCTATCAATTCTTTTTAAAATAATGATTTTTAAAAAAGCAATGGCAGAACTGTGCAATGAGCTTCAATCTTTAAATGCAGAGTCTACGTCTTCTTAGTTCACGAGACCACGGACCTAATTAGTGGCAGGCCCTGGTCTAAAAACCAGGTTTGTCCAATTGTAAAGCCCATTTCTCTTTCAAAAAATTTTAATTGAAGGGTAATTGCTTTACATGGTGTTAGTTTCTGCTGCACAGCAATGTGAATCAGCTATAAGTGTGCATATTTCCCTTCTCTCTTGAGCCTCCTTCCCATAACCTCTATCTCTAGGTCATCACAGAGCACCCAGCTGAGCTCCCTGTTTTATATAACAGCTTCTCACAAGCTATCTAATTTTACACATGGTAGTGTATATGTGTATATGTGACATATATGTCAGTGCTGCTCTCTCAATTCGTCCCACCCTCTCCTTCCCCCACTGTGTCCACAGTCTGTTTTCTCTGTCTGTGTCTCTATTCCTGACCTGCAAATAGGTTCATCAGTACTGTTTTTCTGGATTTCATATATATATGTTAATATGTGATACTTATTTTTCTTTTTCTGATTTACTGCACTCTGTATAACAGGCTCTAGGATCATCCATCTCACTATAATCAACTCAAATTCATTCTTTTTTATGACTGAGTAATATTCCATTGTGTATATGTACCACAACTCCTTTATGCATTCATCTGTCTACAGATTGACAGCTAGGTTGCTTCCATTATCCTGGCTCTTGTAAATGGTGCTAAAGCCTATATTCTTAACCACTAATCTGTAATACCTTTTTGCTATCAGTCAAATACTCAGTCCTGCCATATGTTATTGAAAAATGTGTCAGTTACACAAAATGTGTTTAATTCAGTGTAACAAAAATTTGTTTTTTTAGTATGTGGGGTTTTCTTGTTTTTTGTTTTTGTTTTTTGTTGTTTTGTTTGATTTGCTTTGCTTTACCTCTTTATCTTGAAATAGAGCACGTATGCAAGTGTATGTGGCCGGACAGAGATGGGAATGGCCTAGGAGATGGGAGAGGTTCCAGATCATAGAAGGCCCTGGTTATTTAGATCTTCTGTGGCTGATGATTACTACAGATTCTGTAATCAAGACTTCTGGGACCAGGGAGCCTATGGCTACCTGCCTCCTTTGAGGAAAGATTTGGTATTAAAGCATCCTTGCAAGGCTGTTTGACCTGGTTGTTTTGCCCTAAAGGGACAAAGACCATGATGACCTTAAACCCTTCTTCCCCTAAGCCTGTCCTGATAAGAATTATCAGCCCTCTAAATCAGATTCAGACCCTGTCAGTCATTCTGGATTCAGTTTTGGAGATTTTATTAATGCAAATTCTATTTTAAGAATTGGAACAGAGGAAAATAACATATGCTTGTATTAATGGGAGAACACAATAGCAATTGCTTCTGCATATTATGGCTGGGTCTCAGATTCAATGAACTCTGGAATGAGATGAAAAATATAATAAGCATGATTCTGAAAATTGAATAATCGGCATTCCACAGGGATCCAATTGTAATGGATGGCAAGAAAAAGTAAAATAAAAGGATTGTTTGCTCTTAAACTTGTCTGGGACTGCCACCATAAAAGTGGGCTTCTCTCTCCAAAGAGCTGCCAGTTGAGCTGTGGAATAAGGAACACAACTCCTCAATTTGAAGTATCACATTTTAAGTCAAGTTTTGAAAAAAAAAAAAAAAATCCAGACACTTTTAAATTTATAAGATTAAGCTTCGATCTTTCCTCTAATGACAAGTAAATTGAATCTGCAAAATTATGTCCAGTATATGATTTTCAACTGTGTAATTACTGTTTAAAGATACATGTCTTCAATTTCTTCTGTTTCCTTTTGAAACTCAAGTCCATTTCAAATCTTTTAATAAGCAATTTGGTTCTCAGAGAATAGTTTCTTTGTGTTTATAATTAAGTGTTATATTTACACAAAGGAAATAGTGAAATACAAGCTCTTCCAAAAAGAACATTCTAAAACATTCCAGTGAGTACAAAAGCATGACCCTGCAGTGTCAGAATTTCTTCTGGCAATGCCAACAAAAACTCCTTGAGCTATTTTACAAAGAACTAAAGAGAAAGTCTGATTCCTCTGAATGATACACCCTGCCCCTTTTAAGTGTGATCCTTGAGGAAATATTCAAACAACTCAACAACAATTGTGAAAGTGAATATACAGCAAGTATAATTTTTAGTACTTTATACTTTGACTTGAGATCTTGCCACAGTGGCAGGAGTTTGTTTCTTAGGCAACAAATACCTGCAAGAAAAGTGTGTTTTCTGATCATTTGATAGAGTTACCTATGTAAATTCTTTCCCAAGGTGAAAAGTGGACATTAATTAATAAACCAACAAACAGGCATCAGTCACCCCTCGACCAGGCGACAGGCACTCGGCCAAGTGCTGCAGGAGACACAAGTCTGAAACACAAGCCCCACCCTCACTAGTATCCAGTCTGATCAGGGAATGAGATGAATAAGACTTAGACAAGCAAAAGGGGGCGGGGCAGGGGGGTTGAAATAAGAGATTCCAGTGGAGGACAATGGGACTATAGGGGGAAGGAGGGGACTGTCAACTACAAATTGACACTTACCAAGAATATTGCCAACGACTGAACAACAAAGGCATTTGCCATCTGCCTCTATGGAGACTGAACCCCATGCTGCCATAGCTGTTGACCTTCAACAACCCCCGAGGGAGTTCAGGGTAGAGTGAGGCCCTCTGTGCTCCAGGGAATCTGGTGGGACAGGTCTTTAGATAGTTTCTAGGAACAGATTTTATGATCTCAGTCCTGAATCTCCTCATATCTATAAGCACTAAATCCTTATGACTGACAAAAAGCCTTTTGTAAAATGACTGCTTCATGGCATTGAACTCCCCCTTCACCAAAACCTTATATTGTCTTTCCCCTACTGCCACTTTGGAGCAGTCTCTGAGAGCTATCTGAGATGCTGCCTCCCGGGCTGCAGTCCTCATTTTGCCCCAAATAAAACTTAACTCGCAACTCTCAAGTACATCTTTTTTTAGTCAATAAGACAAAGGCTTGGAGAGTAGGAATATAGGCATGTTTAGAAAAGAAGTGAAAGTGAAAGTCTCTGTCATATCTGACTCTTTGCAACCCCATGGACCATACCATCCATGGAATTCTCCAGGCCAGAATTGTGGAGTGGGTAGCCTTTCCCTTCTCCAGGGGATCTTCCCAACCCAGGGATCGAACCAGGGTTTCCTGTATTGCAGGAGGATTCTTTACCAACTGAGCCACAAGGGAAGCCCTAGAAAAGAAGAGGTAAATATAAATAATGATTGCTAGTCTCACCCGAGTGTATGTTCCTCGGTTCTTTGTCTCGTCACAACAAAGAATTGGAGCGATGGACATCAAAGCCCTTGGCATGTCACAGCTCTTGGGTCTTGGACAAACCATGTTATAGCTCTTAGGAAAATCAGTGTTACAGCTCTATTTTATTTAGAAGATAGCAGGAGAATCCATCCTCGAAATGTGAGGACATGCCAACCTAAAGACTGGAAGAGAAGAGAGTGGAGGAGTGTGTGGGGAGAGAGAGAGAGGAGAGAGAGAGTGAGAGAGAGAGAGCGTGTGCATGCATGTGGGCAGGGAAAGAGAGAGAAAGAGAGAAGAGAAAGAGAGAGAGAGAGAGCGCGAGCAAGCACTTTGGCTCCTCCTTTTATATGTTTTTTCCTCCACCTGGGCCTGCCCTATGCAAATTGGGCTTAGCCAGGAGTGCTGTTTGTTCTGCCTGAAGTCTTCACTCTGGTCCTCGGACCTTCCTTTGACCTTCCTTGTCATTTAGCCACCACCATTTTGGACTCCTTTTCCCTATTCTACCTACCTAACACTAGCATCACATTTATTAAGTGCCAAACGTGGTGCTAAAGGTTTCACGTGAAATGCATTGTGTAAAATGACCCACTCATCCTAGTGGGGCGGGGGGTATTTTTCTTTCCTGTCTGAGCCTTGAGTCCTGCATACTAGGATGCTTCTGAGTCCTGGACTGCTGCTGCTGCTGCTAAGTCGCTTCAGTCGTGTCCAACTCTGTGACCCCCTAGATGGCAGCCCACCAGGCTTCCCCGTCCCTGGGATTCTCTAGGCAAGAACACTGGAGTGGGTTGCCATTTCCTTCTCAAATGCATGAAAGTGAAAAGTGAAAGTGAAGTCGCTCAGTCATGTCCGACTCCTAGCAACCCCATGGACTGCAGCCTACCAGGCTCCTCCGTCCATGGGATTTTCCAGGCAAGAGTACTGGAGTGGGTTGCCATTGCCTTCTCACTGGACAGACTGGGCCTATTGGTAATCTGCATGCATTCCTTACAATGACTTTATGAGATCCACCTTACTATCATTCTCAGTTTCCAGAGGAGGGGATGGATGGTCAGGAGGCAGGGGAACTTATCCAAGATGACGAAGTTGCTATTATATGGGGAGCTGAGATTTGACAAAAAGTGCTCTTAATTATTAGTGCAAGACATGAACTGTTGTTGTTCAATCACTAAGTCATGTCAAGTCCAACTCTTTGCAACCCCATGGACTACAGCACATCAGGCCTCCCTGGACATGAGTCCTTAAGCTAAAATGGAACATTTTCATGGCATAGGTCTAGGTGACCAAAACCAAAAAAGGAAATTGGTACATAATTGTGGTGGGATCCAAATTCAAGGATTTTTCCTGTTGGTACTAAAGAATCATGGAAGGCTTCTGAGAAGCAAAACATGATAGAAGCTTTCATGATTAATTTTATATTTATGCCACCATAGCAATAGTTAATAAACAAACTGATGTTAGTAAAACAAACATACAAAAATCAATCATCTGTTCAACCACTCTTCCCATCTCTAGAAATCGAAGCCTCATTCCTCTTAAGGCTACTTCTCCCAAACCATAAACAAACCAAAGAAAGCTTTTTGAAGATCAAAAAAAAAGAGAGAGAGTCCTCTTATCCCCAATTCATTTCAAGATGTTTTTTCCTTTATTGGTTAGTATTTCCTCCACATTTATCTATATAGCAGAAGCTAGACAACTTGAAAAGTTGTAAGTAGTTTTGCTTAAACATCCTTTTTTTATAGACCATTATGCCTCAAAAATCTCATTTCCTTAGAGAAATAACAGGTAGAACAGGAGTTGCATCTAGGCTTCTCCCTGAGAGATGAGAGCAGAAGTCAGGCAAAGATATGTATCATGTGGCGTGATTTAAAGAAGTCTCTCTGTGTGCGCATCTTTTGTCATTTTACCAATTTCCTGTGAGCCTATTTATTCCCTTTCATTGTGTTTTATTCTGAACTGATATGTGGTTATTTGAGAAGGGGTGAGGCGGGGTTATACTCTTCCTATCTATTGAGATGTATGCCATCTGAGATCAGCATCATTCCACAGTCTAGTGCAAGACAGCCAAGCAGAGGAAAGTCCATTCAGAGCAAAGGTGGTAATTTCCATGAGGTGCTTCTCCCTGTCTGATTCAAGGAGATGCATTATGCAGAAACCCCAAACAGGGAGCCTCTGTGCTGGGAACATGCATTTAACTGCATTCCATAATGTTTCCTGCCACGTCACCAAGTCCATACATTCTCAAGCTTCTGCTTTTTCACGATTGAAATCATTCCCTTAGCAGAAACAACCTATCCTTCTCTGTGAGGTCCCATCCAGTTGGTCAGAACGCCTTTCCAGGAGTTAATTTGGTGATGAATTATATAAAGAAATTAAACAGAAACCCCATTAGTAATGTTGACAATATTCCCCACATACATGAAATATTTAATGAAAATCAAAAGCTAGGGAGTTGACTCTGTACACAAAGAACCTGTGTAAGTTGGATATTCTCTGAATGCTAATGCAAGTGTGTTGCTATTTTTTCTAAAGACCTTCTCTTTTTAAAAGGTTACTTTCCATTTACAATTATTATAAAATATTGGCTATATTCCCCATGTTGTACAATATGTTCTTGTAGCTTACTGTATACTTAATAGGTTGTACTTCTTACTGCCCACCCCTATAATGCCCCCGCACTTGTAACCACTAGTTTGTTCTCTGTATCTGTGAGTCTGCTTTTCTGTTATCTTCACTAGTTTGTTTTATTTTTTTATTTTTTATTCCACATGTAAGTGATATCATATGGTATTTCGCTTGACCTGTCTGACTTATTTCCCTTAGCATAATGCCCTCTAAGTCCATCCACGTTGCTGCAAATGGCAAGATTTCTTTCCTTTTATGGCCAAGTAGTATTCCATTGTATATGTATACATATACACACACACAACATATCTTCTGTATTCATTCATCTATCAATGGATACTTAGCTGTTTAGTCACTAAGTCATGGCTGACTCTTTTGTGACACTTTGAACTGTAGCCTTCCAGGCTCGTCTGTCCATGGGATTTCCCAGACAATACTGGAGTGGGTTACCATTTCCTTCATCAGGGGATCTTTCCTGATCCAGGAATCGAACCCACAGCCCTAATTGCATCTCCTACATTGCAGGCTGGGTCTTTACTACTGAGCCACTGGGGAAGCCCGATGAATACTTAGGCTGCATCTGTATCTTATCAATTGTAAATTATGCTGCTGTGAACATTGGAAACTTTGCAAATACCCAAGAGCTGTCCCTTGTTTTACTTCTAGTGAAAGAGAAATATCCATTTAGTAATGTTCCACCTGAGTTGGGAATCGGATATCCAGAGCTATTTTGAAAGTCTGCTGCTGCTGCTGCTGCTGCTGAGTCTCTTCAGTCGTGTCCAACTCTGTGCGACCCCATAGAAGGCAGCCCACCACGCTTCCCCGTCCCTGGAATTCTCTGGGCAAGAACGCTGGAGTGGGTTGCCATTTCCTTCTCCAATGCATGAAAGAGAAAAGTGAAAGTGAAGTCGCTCAGTCGTGTCCGAGCGACCCCATGGACTGCAACCTACCAGGCTCCTCCGTCCATGGGATTTTCTAAGCAAAAGTACTGGAGTGGGGTGCCATTTCCTTCTCCGTTTGAAAGTCTGGGGACATTCTAAATATGGAAGCCAAAGGGTGGAATCAGCCCAAATGGTAGGCATCACCTGCCAAGGAGTTGGAAGCATGCTTTGGATGCTCTATCTTTAAGTCAGTTGGGTCATTCCATAAGAAAGCTCTAATATAGTGGTTCTCTACTCTGGCCATCCATTAAAATCATCTGTAGACTTTTTAAGGTGCCCTGTGTCCGATATCAGTGAACCAAATAAATCAAAACTTGGTTATGGGAGAATCCAGACAGCTGTATAGTTCTTACTTCAAATCTACCCTTTTATGGGATTTCCCTGGTGGCTCAGATGGCAAAGAATCTGCTTGCAATTCAGGAGACCCTGGACTTTGATTTCCATGGAGTCTTTTTCTGCTCATAATTCAGGGTCCATATTTCCCTGGAAGCAGCTAGCTCTGGCGGTCCATTACCATCTTCTGTTAATGGTCAGTCCCAACAATGGTCTGTTGCCTTTGGCTTTGATGAGAACCCAAATAGGAAATGCCAGTTGTCCTGTGCATTGTGACTGGGTGAAACATCAGCTTTCGTGTCTCTGCTTTTGTTCTCTAGAGAGCTTGACTGAGTTCTTTCAGTTAGTTGTGGGATTCATTACTTACAAAACATCCGATCAGTTGGTTCAGAAGAGAAATAAAGCTAGTCCCTCCCACATACATAGAGACATGATAAATCTTCATTCAAATCACTAGAATGAGTGGCAGTAGCTTCTAATCATTGATTTAACACATATAAATTCTGCATCTACTATGATCAGGGTCAAGTTCCAGGCACTAGAGATATAGCAGTGAACAAACCAAAGTGATTATCCTTATTTAGGTCACAGCCTACAGAGGACCACAGCCTTGTCTAACTCAATGAAACTATGAGCCATGCTGTGTAGGGCCACCCAAGATGTATGGGACATGGTGGAGAGTTCTGACAAAATATGGTCCACTGGAGGGGGGAATGGCAAGTCAATTCAGTATTCTTGCCTTGAGAACCTCATGAACAGAATGAAAAGGCAAAAAGATAGGACACTGAAAGATGAACTCCCCAGGTTGGTAGGTGCCCAATATGCTACTGGAGATCAGTGGAGAAATAACTCCAGAAAGAGTAAAGAAATGGAGCCAAAGCAAAAATAACACCCAGTTCTGGATGTGACTGGTGATAGAAGTAAAGTCTCATGCTGTAAATGGCAATATAGCATAGGAATCTGGAATGTTATGTCCATGAATCAAGGCAAATTGGAAGTGGTCAAACAAGAGATTGCAAGAGCAAATATCAACATTTTAGGAACCAGTGAACATGGAATGGGGTGAATTTAACTCAGATGACCACTATATCTACTATTGTAGGCAAGAATCCCTTAGAAGAAATGGAGTAGCCATCATAGTCAGTAAAAGACTCTGAAATGCAGAACTTGGATGCAATCTCAAAAATGACAGAATGATCTCTGTTCGTTTCCAAGGCAAACCATTCAATAGCACAGTAATCCAAGTCTATGACTGAAGGTGAAAGAGGAGAGTGAAAAAGTTGGCTTAAAACTCAACATTCAGAAAATGAAAATCATGGCATCTGGTCCCATCACTTCATGGGAAATAAATGGGGAAATAGTGGAAACAGTGTCAGACTTTATTTTGGGGGGCTCTAAAATCACTGCAGATGGTGGCTGCAGCCATGAAATTAAAAGACGCTTACTCCTTGGAAGAAAAGTTATGACCAACCTAGACAGCATATTGAAAAGCAGAGACATTACTTTGCCAACAAAGGTCCATCTAGTCAAGGCTATGGTTTTTCCAGTAGTCATGTATGGATGTGAGAGTTGGACTATAAAGAAAGCTGAGCGCTGAAGAATTGATGCTTTTGAACTGTGGTGTTGGAGAAGACTCTTGAGAGTCCCTTGGACTGCAAGGAGATCCAACCAGTCCATTCTGAAGGAGATCAGCCCAGGGATTTCTTTGGAAGGAATGATGCTGAAGCTGAAACTCCAGTACTTTGGCCATGTCACTCGAAGAGTTGACTCATTGGAAAAGACTCTGATGCTGGGAGGGATTGGGGGCAAGAGCAGAAGGGGATGACAGAGGATGAGATGGCTAGATGGCATCACTGACTCGATGGACGTGAATCTCCGTGAACTCCGGGAGTTGGTGATGGACAGGGAGGCCTGGCGTGCTGTGATTCATGGGGTCACAAAGAGTCGGACACGACTGAATGACTGAACTGAACTGAACTGATGCCTGACCAGTAATGCTGAAGAAGCTGAAGTTGAAGTGTTCTATGAAGACCTACAATACCTTCTAGAATTAACATCAAAAAAAGATGTCCTTTTCATTACAGGGGACTGGAATGCAAAAGTTGGTAGGCAAGAGATACCTGGAGGAGCAGGCAAATTTGGCCTTGGAGTACAGAATGAAGCAGGGCAAAGGCTAATAGAGTTTTGCCAAGAGAACGCACTGGTCATAGCAAACACCCTCTTCCAAAAGCACAAGAGAAGACTCTACATATGGACATCACCAGATGGTCAATAGCAAAATCAGATTGATTATATTCTTTGCAGCCAAAGATGGAGAAGCTCTATATAGTCAGCAAAAACAAGACTGGGAGCTGACTGTGACTCAGATCATGAACTCCTTACTGCCAAAGTATAAACTGAAGTTGTTCAGTCGTGTTCCACTCTTTGCGACCCCATGGACTGTAGCCTATCAGGCTTCTCCATCCATGGGATTTTCCAGGTAAGAGTACCACAGTGGGTTGCCATTTCCTTCTCCAGGGGATCTTCCCAACCCAGGGATTGAATCTGAATGTCTTGCATTGCAGGCACACGCTTTACCCTCTGAACCACCAGGGAAGCCCCCTTATTGCCAAATTCAGACTTAAATTGAAGAAAGTAGGGAAAAGCACTAGACCATTCATGTATGACCTAAGTCAAATCCCTTATGATTATGCAGTGGAAGTGAGAAATAGATTCAAAGGATTAGATCTGATAGAGTGCCTGAAGAACAATGGATGGAGGTTCGTGACATTGTACAGGAAGCAGGGATCAAGACCATCCCCAAGAAAAAGAAATGCAAAAAGGCAAAATGGTTGTCTGAGGAGGTCTTACAAATATTTTGAGAAGAAGTGAAAGGCAAAGGAGAAAAGGAAAGATATACCCATTTGAATACAAAGTTCCAAAGAATACCAAGGAGAGATAAGACAGTCTTCCTCAGTGATTAATGCAAAGAAATAGAGGAAAACAACAGAATGAGAAAGACTAGAGATCTCTTCAAGAAAATTAGAGATACCAAGGGAACATTTCAGGCAATCAGATCAGATCAGTCGCTCAGTCGTGTCTGACTCTTTGCGACCCCATGAATCACAGCACGCCAGGCCTCCCTGTCCATCACCAACTCCCGGAGTTCACGGAGATTCACGTCCATCGAGTCAGTGATGCCATCCAGCCATCTCATCCTCTGTCGTCCCCTTCTGCTCTTGCCCCCAATCCCTCCCAGCATCAGAGTCTTTTCCAATGAGTCAACTCTTCGCGTGACATGGCCAAAGTACTGGAGTTTCAGCTTCAGCATCATTCCTTCCAAAGAAATGGGCACAATAAAGGACAGAAATGATATGGACCTAACAGAAGGAGAAAATATTAAGAGGTGGCAAGAATACACAGAACTATACAAACAAGGTCTTCATAACCCAGATAACCACGATAGTGTGATCACTTACCTAGAGCCAGACATCCTGTAATGTGAAGTCAAGTGGGCCTTAGGAAGCATCACTACAATCAAAGCTAGTGGAGGTCATGGAATTCCAGTTGAGCTATTTCAAATCCTAAAATATGATCCTGTGAAAGTTCTGCACTCAATATGCCAGCAAATTGGAAAACTGAGTAGTGGTCACAGGACTGGAAAAGGTCAGTTTTTTAATTCCAACCCCCAAAACGGCAATGTCAAAGAATGTTCAAACTACTGCCCAATTGCACTCATCTCACACGCTAGCAAAGCAGTGTTCAAAATTCTCCAAGTCAGGCTTCAACAGTACATGAACTGTGAACTTCCACATGTTCAAGCTGGATTTAGAAAAGACAGAGAAACCAGAGATCAAAATGCCAAAATCCATTGCATCATCAAAAAAACAAGAGAGTTCCAGAAAAACATCTACTTTTGCTTTATTGACTTGCCAAAGCCTTTGACTGTGTAGACCACAACAAACTCTGGAAAATTCTTAAAGAGAAGGGAATGCCAGACCACCTGACCCGCCTCCTGAGGAATCTGTATGCAGGTCAAGAAGCAACAATTAGAACTGGATATGGAACAATAGACTGGTGCCAAATTGGGGAAGGAGTACATCAAGGCTGAATATTGCCACCTGGCTTATTTAACTTATGTGCAGAGTACATCATGAGAAATACTGGACTGGATGAAGCACAAGCTGGAATCAAGATTGCCAGGAGAAATATCAATAACCTCAGATATGCAGATTATACCACCCTTATGGCAGAAAGTGAAAAGAAACTGAAGAGCCTCTTGATGAAAGTGAAAGAGGAGAGTGAAAAATTTGGCTTAAAACTCAGCATTCAGAAAACTAAGATCATGGCATCTGGTCCCATCACTTCGTGGCAAATAGATGGAGAAACAATGGAAACAGTGACAGACTTTATTGCTTTAGGCTCCAAAATTACTGCAGATGGTGACTGCAGCCATGAAATTAAAATGCTTGCTCCTTGGAAGAAAAGTTATGACCAACCTAGACAGCATATTAAAAAGCAGAGACATTACTTTTCCAACAAAGGTCCATCTAATCAAAGCTATGGTTTCTCCAGTAGTCATGTATGGATGTGAGAGTTGGACTATAAAGAAAGCTGAGCGCTGAAGAATTGATGCTTTTGAACTGTGGTGTTGGAGAAGACTCTTAAGAGTCCCTTGGAAAGCAAGGAGATCCAACCAGTCCATCCTAAAGGAAATCAGTCCTGAATATTCATTGGAAGGACTGATGCTAAAGCTGAAACTCCAATACTTTGGCCACCTGACATGAAGAATTGACTCTTTTGAAAAGACCCTAATGCTAGGAAAGATGGAAGGTGGGAGGAGAAGAGGATGATAGAGGATGAGGTGGTTGGATGGCATCACCGACTCAATAGATGTGAGTTGAGTGAACTCTAGGAGTTGGTGATGGATAGGGAGGCCTGGGGTGCTGCAGTCCACGGGATATCAAAGAGTCAGACATGACTCAGCAACTGAACTCAACTGACTTAATGGAACTACAGAGGAAGGGAGACAAGTGAATAAGTAAACTTGTATTGTAAGTAAACTTATAATAGCGTATTAGTTAGATATTCCTGTGTAACAAATTGCCTCAAATTCAGTACCTCAAAAACAAAGTTATATTATCTCACAGCTTCTGATATTCAGGAGTCTGTTGGGTAGTTCTTGCTTAGGGTCACTCATGAGGTTGTAGTCAAGTTGTCTTGAAGGTTGATCTGAAGATGTGTCTAGCTTTGGGGGATCTGCTTTCAAGTGCATTCATGTGGCATTATCAGGAGGCTATTTTTCTCACCATGTGGATCTCTTAGGAGAGCAACTCACCCCTGGAAGCCAGCTTCCCCCAGAGAAACAATGGTCAAGATGGAAGCCATGGAATCCTTTACAATTTAATCTTGGAAGTGGCATATCTTTGCCTCTGCTATGTTCTGTTGTTCTTAACCCTGACTGGGGCTTCCCCAGTGGCTCAGTGGCAAAGAATCTACCTGCAATGCAGAAGATGCAGGAGACTGGGGTTTAATCCCTGGGTCGGGAAGATTCCCTGGGAAAGGAAATGGCAACCCACTCCAGAACTCTTGCCTGGAAAATCCCATGGACAGAGGAGCCTGGTCGGCTACAGTCCATAGGGTTGTGAAGAGTTGGACATGGCTAAGCACATATGCATGTAACCCTGATCAAATATGAGAAAGGGCATGGATAACAAGATGCAGAGATCTTTGGGGCTCTCTTGGAGACTGGCTTATAAGTGAGGGGATAAATGCTATAGAGGATGCACAGCAGGCTAAAAAGGTCTGGAGGGCAGAGTTTGGAGTGACTATCGTTCTTGATACAGATGGTCAGAAGGGCTTTGCTTACACAGAGCAGAGGCCTGAAGGAACTGAGGGAGTAACTTTGTGAGTTCCCTCTTTGGGTCACGTTTTCAGGGAAGACTTCCCTCACCTCCTGTCCCACCATCAGTATCACTCAGAACCCTACTCTGTGTTCCCAGAGTACCCACAGAGACTCTTATCACCCTTTGGTGTCTTCCTTCTTTCTCTTCCACTAGGAGGTGAGTTCTTCTGTGCCATGGACGAGGTTTCATTCATCTTTGAATCCCCCCAAAAAGATCAGTAAATTTGATGAATGAATAAAGTGAATGAATGAGTTTACTTCCTCTGCAGTCCTTTTTTTGAAGTTAGTTTGAACTCCTCTTTAACATTATGTTTTTTTTTTTTAATTAAACATCACAGATTTTTGTCTAAAAAAAATCTCTGGACATGAAATCATATACCCACTTTAAATGTATGAGCCTACTTCTCTGATGCTCTGTCAATTGCATTGCCTACAGACACTGTCAGCTTAAGCACCATATGGAACAAAAATATGCAGCAACTTATTGAATGGGAACATTTTGTGAGAAAAATATTTTTGTTCCCATGCAGCAACATTTCTATTAAATGCCTTCTAAATATGTAAAAAAAAAAAAAAAAAAAAACAGAAAACAAACCCAGAGTGGCAATAGAATGCCCTAAGGAATCTAGAAAGCGTGCAAACCAGCAATATTATTTTATAATGAGAAACAGATACGGGTGATATTATTTCTTCACGCCCTCCTTTCTTTTGGCAATCGTTTACTTTCTAAATATATGTCTGATAAATCACATGCTCTGATTCACCCACAGCCCTGGGCCAGAGGCAGCCACTTATACAAAAGGACAGATGGTCACTCACAGAATTCTGTTTCTCATTGTGTTTGGGAACTAAACTATCATTCTGAACATCAGCAATCTGGCTCCTTAGGACTCTAGTGCGCTAGCCTGGCATCTAGTTTAGGATTGCTACCAAAGTTCAGCCCTGAGAACTAAAAGTACCAAAACCAAGGAAACTGTAATGTTCCTAAGAGTCACTTAGGTATCTTGCTAAATGCAGCTTCTGGTCCAGAAGGTCTGGTGTGGAGCCAAAGATTTCAGCATCTCTAACAAACTCCTGGGTGATTCTTTGGGGCTGTTCCTCCTATCCTGCTTTGAATAGTAAGATACTAACAAGGCTTCAGGCAATGGCACCCCACTCCAGTACTCTTGCCTGGAAAATCCCATGAATGGAGGAGCCTGATAGGCTGCAGTCCATGGGGTCGTTAAGAGTCAGACACAACTGAGTGACTTCACTTTCACTTTCATGCATTGGAGAAGGAAATGGCAACCCACTCCAGTATTCTTGCCTGGAGAATGGGGGAGCCTGGTGGGCTGCTGTCTATGGGGTCACACAGAGTCGGACACGACTGAATCGACTTAGCAGCAGCAGCAGCAGCTTGCATCTGTAGATGGTTTGAGACTTCTTTTTTTTTTTCCTATTCCTTTTTCTATTTTTTTTTTACCATCCTAATGAGTAATCTCAAATAATCAAGAATCAAGTTTACTTTATTAATTTTCAAACCTGTTAAACCATTTATTTTCCACTAGATACATTACATTTCAAGTCTCTGTTCTTTCAAAAACTCACTTTGAAAAACATGTTCTGCCATACATTTTCATCTGAACAAGAGCCAGGATGCCAAGGATTCTACAATGTAGGTTTTGAATCTAACAAAATCCTTACCTATTACCTCCCCATCAAATGTACTGTCTTCCAAGCATTTCCATATGGAAACCAGCCCAGAAAAATATAGCCATTAAAAGTAAAATTTTAAAGGTTACATTGATTACCTTATATAAAATTTCATATCAACACCTTTCTCCTATAACCTAGCTGCCAATTTAATGTTGCTAGACCCACTGGAGAAGGAAATGGCAACCCACTCCAGTGTTCTTGCCTGGAGAATCCCAGGGATGGGCAAGCCTGGTGGGCTGCCATCTATGGGGTCGCACAGAGTCGGACACAACTGAAGCGACTTAGCAGCAGCAGCAGCCCCTATATAATGTAAGGTGGTGCCTGTAAGTACTTGCAACTTAGCCACTTCAAAGGACAGAAGTGGCCATAACAAAAGCACATAACACCCACACATGTAAATGACTAATATTTTTCAAAGTTTTCACATGCCCTTTCTTAAGATCTTCACTATGTCCCTGTGAGGTCAAGGGCTTCCCTGGCGGCTCAGAGAGTAAAGAATCTGCCTGCAATGTGGGAGACCTGGGTTGGATCCCTGGGTTGGGAACATCCCCTGGAGAAGGGAATGGCTACCCACTCCATTATTCCTGCTTGGAGACCCCATGGACAGAGGAGCCTGCAGTGTTATAGTCCATGGGGTTGCAAAGAGTCAGACACAACTGAGCAGTTACCCCCCACCCCCACCCCACCCCCGCCACACACACACACACACACGACTGAATCACCTTGCTATACAGAAGACATTACATAACATTATAAATCAAATATTGCATGCGAAGTCCCTTCAGTCATGTCTGACTCTTTGTGACCCCATGGACTGTAACCCTCTAGGCTCTTCTGTCCGTGAGATTATCCAGGCAAGAATACTTGAGTGGATTGTCATTTCTTCTTCTGGGGGATCTTCCCAACCCTGGGATCAAACCCTCATCTCCTGCATCTCCTGTTTTCTTTACCTGGATTCTTTACCACTGAGCTACCTGGGAAGTCTGAGGTGATGGTTAGGAGGGAGGGAAAACCAGGCAAGAATTCTCTGCAGCCTGGAGCATGACAGAACCTGCAGGGAAATTCTTATAACTTTCCCAGAGATCATCCTGCCCTGGGAAAGGGCTTGAATGATCTTGCAGAGAAACTGGACCCTTTTCCTGTCCCCCATTAGGAAAGTTGGCGTCATCCAGAGAAGTGAAATCTTTGGGGAAAGGAAGAGTGTCTTTCCCAGCACGCCGATGAGAAGACCATCTCAGAATGTACCTCATGGGAATAGACCACACAGCATTTCCTGAACCAATAGCCTGGGAGCAGGCAGGACATCAAAAGCTGGCTTAAGTGGATCCTTGTAACTGGAATCACATCATTTGACTGTGAAACTTCTTTTTCTTCTCGTCAGCATGTCAACCTGAAGAGGGAACATGGAGAAACAGAAACAGGACAAGGAGTTGGGGTCAACTCTGAGTTTTAACTCTGTTTTAATCCCTGCTTTGACATTTATAAACTACATGAATTCAATTTCCTCCTATGTAAAATAAGCCTATGTCAGGATTTGAACAGGTCAGTAAATAATGTTTTCTCCTCCTCTAAATAAGAATCTGGATAAAATAAAAAAGTAGCCATGAGTCAAACTGAGGCCTAAACATCACCATGGTAGTTTAGTTTGCTAAATCGTGTCTGACTCTTGTGGCCTGCCAGGATCCTCTGTCCCTGGGATTCTCCAGGCAAGAATACTGGAGTAGGTTGCCATTTCCTTCTCCAGGGGATCTTCCTGACCCAGGGACAGAACCTGGGTCTCCTGCATTGCAGGCAAATTCATTACCAACTGAGCCAAGAGGGAAGTAAACATCACCTTAATAACTGAATTTGATACATCTGGATTCAAGAGTGCAGCCTGGATCCACAGCTAGTAATTCTTAATATTTCTAATATTTCCTCTTTTCCAAAAACTGAACCAAATTCAGGCAAAATAGATAGCAATAACCATCCACCTTCCCCAAAGGTGACTCTTGGCAACAGAGCATAGGATAGTGGGGATCGGACAGAGAATCAGATCACTTCCAGAACAAGAAGAGGAAATGGCATGCTATGGTCTCAAATTACCTGGAAAGGGACTTCCCTGGGGGTTCAGTGGTTAGGAATCCACCTTGCAATGCAGGGGACGTGGATTCAGTCTCTGGTGTGGGAACTAAAATCCCCCATACCGTCGGGGCAACTAAGCCCACAGAGAGCAAGAGATCCTGCAGGCTTCAACTAAGACCAGACGCAGACAAATAACAAATAAATTTTAAAATTTACCTGGAAAAGAATAATGGCTCAATGAGTGTGCAGACCCTTGGCACCCAACCAATTGGAAAAAGGGAGCACTTTCTTGGGGTTGGGAGTGTGAGAGAGAAACATAAGGACGAGGAAGGGGTTCCGCACCTCCATCTCTCTTGTTGTTTAGTCGGTAAGTCATCTTTTGCAACCCTACGGACTGTAGCCCATGGGACTCTCCAGGCAAGAATACTGGAGGGGGTTGTCTTTTCCTACTCCAGAGGATCTCCCCCACCCAGGGATTAAAGCCACATCTCCTGCATTGGCAGTTGGATTCTTTTTCACTGAGCCACCTGAGAAGCCCCCATCTCCCTTGTAGGATTGGTAAAGTCACTATTGGAGATGAAGTAAATGGAGCCAGAGGGCCAGGAACCATCCGAGGTTATTTTCTTTCCTTCTTTCATCTTTCCCTCCAATCTGCTTTAGAAAATAAGAAAAGATCAAGTTGCACAGAAGCTCCCTGAGACGCTTTCCCCAGGGCAACACTGTCTACCTCAGTCTGCTGTTGTCAGGCTAGGATGACCATGCATCTTGGGCTCCCTGGGGCAGGCTGAGGGCCCTGCGTCTTGTCCAGTTTAGCATTTGCTGCAAAAAGAGTTCTAGCTGGACTATACTGACCATCTTTCTAGTAGGAAATTTTCAAGCAGAGAAACAAAAAATTCTACTCCCTTTGTTTCCATATCACTGCTCTCACTTGCCTTTTCTCCCCTTCTCAGGCTCCATCACTGGGTTCTTTTCATAAAGGTCAGCATTTCCCAGGTGTGGGTCCTTCCTGTTTCCTTATTTCCTCTGCCTATCCTCTCTGGATGACCTATCTACTCCTTCTTCACCTACACAAACTATATTTGCATCAGCTTCCAAATCTCTGTCCCCTGCTCTCACTTGCCTCCTCCCATCTCTAACTGCCACACTTTTACCTGGATTCCCTTCAAACATCCCAAAGGTAATTCACTTTCTTGTCCTTCTTTGCTCAAACTGCTTCTCTTCCTCACATCTTCCAGCTCTACTTTTCCCACTCACTTTCCCTAACTGAAGCCTTAAAATTATCCTCAGTAGCCGATTCTTTTTTAGTCCCTGCATTTAATTAAAAGATTGAAGGCAAAAGGAGAAGGGGGCAGCAGAGGATGAGACAGTTAGAAAGCATCACCTACCCAATGGGCGTGGACTTGAGCAAACTCTGGGAGAGGGTAGAGGATAGAGGAACCTGGAGTGCTGCAGTCCATGGGGTCACAAAGAGTAAGACACAATTTAGCGACTGAACAACAACGATTTAATTAAAGCTCGATTCTGTCAATATCTCTTACATCAGTCCTCTTCTCTCCAGCCTGGCTATTGCCACCTTAGCTGGATCCTCATCCTTCACCTGCCTCCTTGCAATGGCCCCATAAACAGTCTCCCGTCTGAATGTGTCAACCCCTCCAGAAGATTGTCACCCGAATCCACAGTTAAGGGCACAAAAGTCTATTTCACTCTGTCTCTCTGTCTCCCTCACCTACCCACCCCCCACCACACCACGTAACTTGCAAGACACTCCTGACTCCCTTCACCCAGTGCCCAGTCCTCTGCACCCAAGCTTACCACAACGACCTTTCATGTCCTTTACTGCCCAGTGGTGCCTCCTGCCATTCATTCACCCTCCAAGACTTAGGACCCAATGGCACTGAACTGATATCACCATTCCCAGAAGAGTCTACGCCCTTTACTCTGCCTAGGCTCCTCCTGCACGCTCCAATTTGAATCAAAGTGTTAGTCGCTTGAGTCATGTCCGACTCTTTGTGACCCCCTGGACTGTAGCTTGCCAGACTCTTCTGTCCACGGGATTTCCCAGGCAAGAATACTGGAATGGTTTGCCATTTCCTCCTCCAGGGGATCAAACATCGAATGTCCTGCCTCAATACAACATGTAATCCCTGACTTGTAAGCATTTGTTGTTGTTGTTCAGTCGCTAAGCTGTGTTCAACTCTTTGTGACTCCATTGTCTGCAGCACGCCAGGCTTCCCACTCCTTCACTATCTCCTGGAGTTTGCTCAAATTCATGTCCACTGAGTCGGTGATGCTATCCAGCCAACTCATCCTCTGCCACCCCTTTCTCCACTCGCTCTCAGTCCTTCCCAGCTTCAGGATAGTCTTCCTTTAAGGGTGATTTCAGATGCCCTTGCTTTGGTGAAGCCTTCCCAGACTTCCTTGCTTCTTAGTTACACCCTTTCTGTATGCCTTCAATATGTAACTGCTGTAACACAGTTATACATAATCAAATTGCAGGTTATCTATTGGCATTTACAATGCTCCCATTATAATGGTAGCTTCTTGAGAATAGAAAATCATTTTTTAATCACTTTATTTCCAGCATCTAGATATTGACTCCCTCTTACATACAACCATTATGCCATTCGTTGCATGCAGAGATAACTGGAGGGATGAAGACTGATTTATGTTAGTGTGTTAAAGCATTCCCATTAACCACAGGTCTGGGCATCAGGAAACACACCCCAAAGCATCAGTGTTGCCTCTACTTAGCCTAGTGAACTAAAACAAGTCCCTTCTCTGAGCTGTGTTTTGCTTCTTCAGGTTGAACAATGGTCAAATGTTAGCCACACAACTCTCCTGGTAGGTGCAGCAGCAACATGAAAAATGTTCAGAATCTTTTCATGTCTGACATTAAGTTGAATATAATGAAATATATCACTGTTACTACCATGAATTAGATTTTCTGGCTAAATATTCAGGTTATGCTTTCAACTCAGGCTTTGTAATAAATAAATGAAAAGATGATACATATGCAGAAAAAGCTTTAAAGAATTAAAAACACATAGAACTCCATCTATAGTTTTTCTATTAAACCATGCTCGTGCTCAGTTGCTCAGTTGCTCAGTTGTGTTCGACTCTTTGTGACTCCATGGTCTATAGCCCACCAGGCTCATCTGTCCAAGGAATTTTCCAGGCTACTGGAGTGTATTGCCATTTCCTACTCCAGGGGATCTTCCTGACTTAGGGATTGAACCTATGTCTCCTGCATTATCAGGCAGATTCTTTACCACTGTGCCACATTTGAAATCTCATAAACATGACCAATTAGTAGTTGGTAGCATTCTAATTCAGAGAAGGCGATGGCACCCCACTCCAGTACTCTTGCCTGGAAAATCCCATGGATGGAGGAGCCCGATGGGTTACAGTCCATGGGGTGGCTAAGAGTCAGACACGACTGAGCGACTTCACTTTCACTTTTCACTTTCATGCATTGGAGAAGGAAATGGCAACCTACTCCAGTGTTCTTGCCTGGAGAATCCCAGGGACAGGGGAGCCTGGTGGGCTGCCGTCTATGGGGTCGCACAGAGTCAGACACGACTGAAGCGACTTAGCAGCAGCAGCAGCATTCTAATTATATAGCTAGATTTTCATAGTTTTTTTTCTTTTCATAAATCTTTATTTTGAAATCAGATCCCTCCCAGGAAGTAACTGCAAACCAGATTGTTTTCAAAAGCTCCTCTTAGCATTTTGAAAAAAATAAAGAAAAACTGAGGACAATTTACACTGCTGTGGTACCAGACCTCAATCTATATAAGAATCTCTCCTAAGGGAATAATTCTAAATACAGAAAATTCTTTATGCACTGAGTGTTCCTCACACACAAGGGGAAAAAAATAGAAGTAATCAAAATGTTCAATAAAAAGATAATGGCTAAATGAATTAGAGTGTACTTGTGTGATGGAAAACAATGCAATCTTATATGTTATGTTATAAGGATTTGTATAATAGCAGCTTAAGTCTCTGTGTTATAATGTCATGTGGAAATGTATGGTAAAAAGCCTGTATACAATATAAGCACAAATATCTAGAAAATAAGCCAAATTGTGCATGCTCAGTTGTGTTCGACTCTGTGACCCCATGGACTGCAGCCCGCCAGGCTCCTCTGTCTGTAAATTTCCCAGGCAAGCATACTGGAGTGGGTTGCCATTTCCTACTCCGGGGAAGTACATCTGTATAGTTTCTGCTTATTTCTCTTGTCCCTCCCATTGATGGCTGTGAAAACTGGGGAAGGAAAACCACACTAGTGTCAGAAGTGGGAACCACCACCAAAATTTTTTCATAATCACAACTTCCTCTGCCAATTTGCCTATGGGGAAGGATTTCAATACTCTCAGATTCTCAATACTGCTTCATTTCTCTGAGCCTTTTTTTTTTTTTAAATAACGTATGTTTGATTACTAAAGTAATTTATGTTCACTTGAAAATCTTCCTAATTTTAAACTTTCTTATCCATGTCTGGTTTGAAGTTAAATTGGAAAATAATTGTTCTTTTAGCAACCAAAACTCTTGGCAGCTTGCCTCCAAACAGAGCTTGGAATTATGTAACTCTCCGTTTAGCAGAAAAACTTTTCTAAAAGGGCCAACTCCTCTTCTAGAACCCATCATTTCAAAGCAGCTTTTAAGCAGATTGTAAATGGATTTTTACCACTGTTAGTGGTATTTCCAGCATATACACTTAAAAGCATGATACAATTTATGGTTTTCTTAATGCCTTGTAATACGGAATGAATCATAGATAAATAAATGGATTCCTCCCCTCTCCCCAAGAGAGCTGTTAGTAAGTAATTACCAAGTAGAGGTGAGTAAAAAGAGAATAGTAAAACCAAGGCAAGAAGAAAATGTAGACAGGGGCTGGCCATATTCTCAGGGAGGCAGGCAGAAAGCTGGATGTGTATACCTGACATCACCTGGTATGTAAGGTTGACTTCCTCATCTCTTTCACATGTTCAGGGGCCCCTCTGTGATCCTAACTGATCTAAATAAATCTCTTCAGGCCCTAGTATAGACAGAATTTCATACCAAAATCACCAGGCATGAGAATTACAAACACAGATCCCAAAGTCTAACCCCAAAACTACTGAACAGCAATCTCTGGGGTGGGACTCAAGACCCTGCATCTTAACAAAGTGCCCTAGTGAGACCTGTACCCTTTATAGGACAGGAATCTGAGATTGAGCTGAACTGAACTCAACTGAACTGAATCTGAGGTCCAATGTGGGAACCTGATTTGCCTAATGTCATACCACAGGGTGGTAGGAAAGTCCTCTGACCTCCACATCAGCCCTCCCCTTGAGATAGCCTTTGAAGGATAAATTTGTGTAACAACAGGCTTCCCAGGTGGTGTGAGTGGTGAAGAACCTGCCTGTTAATGGAGACATGGTTTCGATCCCTGGGTCAGGAAGATCCCCTGGAGGAGGGTATGGCAACCCACTCCAGTATTCTTACCTGGAGAATCCCATGGACAAAGGTTCCTGGCAGGCTACAGTCCATAGGGTCACAAAGAGTCAGGCACAGCTGAAGTGACTTAGTATGCACGCACATGTAAGAACAAAGCACTGGATGTGAAAGTCACCTTCACATAGTAGAAACAAATTTGCTACTAATCACTGGACTACCATTATCAAGTCTTCCTTGGTTCATACAGGTGTCTGTCTGAGATTTTTAGAGGGAACTAAATAAGAAAATTTGGAGAAGGCAATGGCAACCCACTCCAGCACTCTTGCCTGGAAAATCCCATGGACGGAGGAGCCTGGTAGGCTGCAGTCCATGGGGTCACGAAGAGTTGGACATGACTGAGCAACTTCACTTTCACTTTCACTTTTCACTTTTATGCATTGGAGAAGGAAATGGCAACCCACTCCAGTGTTCTTGCCTGGAGAATCCCAGGGGCGGCGGAGCCTGGTGGGCTGCCGTCTATGGGGTCACACAGAGTCGAACACGAATGAAGCGACTTAGCAGCAGCAGCAGCTAATATCCTCAAACTGCTGCAGTGTCAACATTTTGTTGTCATCAAGACAAACTCTCAAAGTATCGGCTGTAGAAGGTATTGGCTCAGGGGTGGAACCTTTCTCACGGAATTACAGGTCAGTTATTCACATGACTGATTTTCTTCTCTCCAGACACTGACGTCGCCAATGCTGTTCCTAGTCAGAGGAAAAGAACAGTTCCTCTGGTCTCCCTCGGTCTGTGTTCCAGTATGTGGTTCTCTGCCCTCACACACTTCCATCAATTGCAGCCTGTCCCCTGATCCCATTACCAAGGAAGGGGGTGAAGCCTGGAAAGGGAGGCATGGATTCCTGACAATGACCTTAGAGAAATAGCCACCCATGTGTGTGGTGGACTCCAGTAAAGTATGACCAGGCACCGTGCTTCATTTGTCTCTGTGCCATTCACACTGTTTGGGAAAGTTCCAGCCACCTCCTAGGTGCTAGGGAAATATTTCTGAATGAATGGATGAATAAATGAACAATCTCTGTCCCCCAAAATCCTATAATATTTTCTTTGGTTTAATAGGGGCTTCTCTGAGCCACCCTTTTCACCCAAGATAGGACACACCATATTGTGAGGTTGAAAATTTAATACAAGAGACTCACTAATACACTCAGAAAACCAGCAGTGGAGGCTCAGAGATGAATAGAGTGTTCTGTGGACTCCCAGTGACCCTCCCCCTTGCAATAAGAGACATTTACTGGGCTGCAAGTATCCCAGGGTTATGCCATGGCAACACAGGGATTCATTTTATTTCCCCCAACAGATGTTAAGCTCCTAGAGGGCAGGAACCATCTTCCATATAGTCATCATCATTATCATCTTCTTTATCATGTAAGCTCCCTGAGGACAGCGATTTTTGTTTTGTTCCCTGATGTATTCTAAGCACTCAGAACAGCTCCTGACACATACCAGGGGCTTTTCAATCTTCAGTGAACACTGAATAATAATTATCAACCTGAGAATGTACTGCCTATTTCTTCCCTTCCAGGCACTAAGTCGAGTACTCTATATTCATTATTTCAACGATATGAGGAACCTGAGACCCTGGACCATACATAGGTGCAGAATGTCCTCAGCTGATGAAGCCACACTTTCTACTCAGGCAATCTGAATCCAGGGACCACATTTACCCAAATCCCGCCCCCCCACCCCCCACCCCATGACATTATCCCAGCGACCTCTAATACTGTACGTCTCTCACAGTTTCTTGCAGGAGGGGTGGTGAATGTTCATCAAATTAAGGAAAAGATAAGATTCCAAACCAATGGCTCTGGACGGCTGACTCTACCTGAGAGCTCTGATCTTGAAGGAGCCAGGACTCCTACTGTTCAACACCGAACCAGGGTTAATAACAGAAAGAGGATTGACCAAATGAGCATGTCAGTGTTAAACTCTGCTCAGCCAGGCAGTTAACAGGATTTTTATTGACAGGAAAATAAAGACTTCAGAAAGAAATATGGTTCCTTATGCCTTGTCTTAAAATGAAAAATGAGTAGGAGCAGAAAGAGAACGGATCACTTTCCCTTTTGAAGATGCTCTCTCTAGTTTCTCTCCAATGATTGCAATGCAACCAGGCAAGCAGCAGGACCGCTGGTTCAGCTACCACCTGGAAGGGGGTGAGAAGCTTGATGGATGGGGAAAACGAGGGAGGGAGCTGCAGTTTCCCAGGCACAGAGAACATCCTGAGCCACTGGTAGACACAACCCTGCATGCCAGGAAGTATGTTGAGAACTTCCCTCCTGGAATGCAAACACCAGAGGATATATCTGGTGCCAAACAATCAGAAAAGCCTCCTGTTCTTTAGTTCATTTCAATAAATATCTACTAGTAAATATCAAATGCCCAAACCTGCATTAGAGGTTTATTTCTTTTATATTTACATGGCTCAGATGGTAAAGAATCCATCTGCAATGCAGGAGAACCAGGTTTGATCCCTGGGTCAGGAAGCTCCCCTGGAAAAGAGAATGGCAACCCACTCCAGGATTCTTGCCTGGAGAATCCCATGAACAGAGGATCCTGGTGGACTACAGTCCATAGGGTCACAAAGAGTTGGATAGGACTGAGCAACTAACACAATAATAGCAGAAACATACTAATAGTATGTAACATTTCACAACGTGCTTGTAACTTCTGCTCATTTTTTAAAATTGGGGTATAGCTGACAAAGTTGTGCTAGTTTACCATGTTGCACCAGTTTCTGCTGTGCAGCAAAGTGAATCTACTATATAGATCAATGAAATGAGACAGAAAGCCCAGAGATAAACCTACATACCTCAGATCACCTAATCTATGACAAAGAAGGCAAGAATATACAAAGGAGAAAAGACAGTCTCCTTAATAAGCAGTGCTGGGAAAACTGGACAGCTACATGTAAAAGAATGAAATTAGAACACTCCCTAACACCATACACAAAAATAAACTCAAAATGGATTAAAGACCTAAATGTTAGACTGAATACTATAAAACTCTTGGGGAAAAACATACACAAAATACTCTTTGACATAAATCACAGCAAGACCTTTTTAACCCACTTCCTAGAATGATGAAAATAAAAATGAAGATAAACAAATGGGATATAATTGAACTCAAAAGCATGCAAAATCACAGCATAACTTCTGCTCATTTTGACATGGTATTCACATAATATCCTGGGATAAAGCATGGCCAGATTCATTATGCTAGTTTTATAGTTGAGGAAACCAGGGTTCTGAGACCAGCCACTAAGTGCCTACATTTACAGAGTGCTTAAGCTGTGGCAGGCACCTGTATGTAGGCAAGAAGTCGGCACACATTATTTTTACAACAAATCTATAAGGTAGATACTTTTCATCTCCATCATAAAGATGAGAAACCTGAGGCTTTGAGAGATTAACTTTCCCAGAGTTGCACATATAGTGGGTGAGAGATTTGATATGTAAAAAAAGGAAATTCTGTTCCCTTGTTCTGAAATTCAATGTTATCCTGTCCTCAAAGGTTAAATAATTAGCCCAAGATCATGCTACTTGCCAGCGATAAAGCTCCACTCATACCCAGAGCACTTTCCTTTAACCCAGCCGCTTGAGGAAGTTATTTATTAACATTGGAAAGGGCTTCTGTTTTAAAGCCATTTATCTTCTGGTGAGGAAAGTGAGACAAACATAATACAGAACTAATATGAAGGCAAGGCCAAAGTCTGGCCTTCAGTCAATTAATAAGATCCCCAGGCATAAAACATCATTTGTGTTCAGAATAGAAAGAAAATCAATTAGCACTGCATCCCATGATAAGCAGACAGGTATTGAGAATTTAGCATGCACTCATGTTTTCCTTGCTTTGGCAGAAGCATTTACCACTTACAGAATATCTAGACACTGCCTATACCTCCTTGCCTGTTTGCAGTTAAGAACTATGTGACTCTTTTTGGACAACACATTGAGAGTGGAGGTCATGTGCATGACTTCTGGACCAAAACAAGAAGAGCACATCAACTTTCTACATGTTCTCTTTTTCTAGAAGCAGTCCAGGTTATGGAGACTTTGGCAGCCTTTTTCAGTTCCTAGGTTTCTTTGAGGAGAAAAAACCCCCTCTGAACTGCACTGGATATATATCCTGGAGGAGAAATAAACCTTTGTTGTGTGATAATACACTACAATTTGAGGTACATTTGTTACTGCAGCGTAACTTAGCCTATCCTAACCCATCCAGAGGCCGGATGTCACGTAAAAGAAGGAATGCATCAAGGATTTACTTGAATGATGCCTTGGTAACTCTGCCAGGGAAAGAGGAACATGGGAAGTTGTGGGGCCAGAAGAGAAAAGAGCTATCCGCCAGCGGCCTCCCCCACCCTCCTGGCAGTAGGTGTATTTTGGAATCCAGTGTTGGCTGCAGTTGGATTGCAGAAGTAGAATGAGGCCAGAAGGAGCCTTCAGAGGTCAGAATTATAACATTATGAGGCTGGGAAGTACCTTAAAGATAAGTTTATATTTGGGGATATTTTAGATGAAGATTCACTTGTTCTCAGTTGTACCACTTGGGCTACGTACATCCTATAGGTAGAGGATGTTGAGTTTTGTTCAATAGAGTGAAGACTGGAGGTTCTGCTTGAGGAGAATGCAAATGGTGGTGGTGTCGGGACGGTTGGTATTTGGAGAAACTGAAGCCAAGGAAACAAGATAGAAGACCATTTTCTAAGGCAGAGTCTAGGAAGCTTCTAATGCTGAAAGTTGGACCTAACTCTCTCAGACTTTACTGATATGAAGATCTGAGAAAAGAGGTTAGTCTGAGACAGGATGCACAAAATCCAGGTGCCAATATTAGGGAGGGCTTTGTTCCCAAAGGAAGACCCCCACACCTCCCAAACTGGAGCCAATCCCTTGTCCAGGGTTTGATATGTACGTATTCTTTGCAGTAGCGACATTTTGCTGGGCAGGAGAGCTCTAGAAAAAAGAAAAACAAATCAGAGACCAGCCTTACTATTAGACTTACAAAGAAGCCTTCTCCTAGGGACTAGCTGCTTCTGGTTCTTACTTACAGCCAGGTGGTTCATTTGCTTATTAAGAAGTGAAATAAAGTCGCTTGATCGTGTCAGACTCTTTGCGACCCCATGGACTATACAGTCCATGGCATTCTCTAGGCCAGAATACTGGAGGGGGTAGCCTTTCCCTTCTCCAGGACATCTTCCCAACCTAGGGATCGAACCCAGGTCTCCCGCCTTGCAGGTGGATTCTTTACCAGCTGAGACACAAGGGAAGCTCTCATTTGCTTGTTAATTTATCAACAAATCCATTCATTCACAATAAATGTGCTTTGAACACCACTAGGTGCTCAGACTGCGAGGAGATCCAACCAGTCCATCCTAAAGGAGATCACTCCTGGGTGTTCATTGGAAGGACTGATGTTGAAGCTGAAACTCCAATACTTTAGCCATCTGATGCGAAGAGCTGACTCATTTGAAAAGATCCTGATGCTTGGAAAAATTGAGGGCAGGAGGAGAAGGGGACGACAGAGGATGAGATGGTTGGATGGCATCACTGACTCAATGGACATGGGTTTGGGTGAACTCTGGGAAATGGTGATGGACAGGGAGGCCTGGCGTGCTGCAGTTCATGGGATCGCAAAGAGTCAGACATGACTGAGCAACTGAACTGAACTGAACCGAACTGAGGTGCTCAGAACTATGCCATATCCCAGCAATCCAATAATGAAAAATCAGCCATGATTTTCAATCCCCAAGAAAGTTTCTGTCTAGTAGAAAAGATATATTCTTGTCAATGCTTGATATCTCATTATAAACAGTGATAAGAGTGCTGAATGAGAAGCATGGGGTACTTCAGAAACCATCAGAGAAGGACACGGTCCACTTTGTGGGATACAGGACGATCTCCCTGAGGAAATGACAATCACACTGAAAACTAAGCAAAGCTAAAACAAAAACAAGGAGGCTGCCTGTCTTTGGCAGAGAGAAAGGCAATCTGCAAATGCTGTGAGGAGAGGTCATCACATCTGAAGTCCAGAGAGACAAGGAGAGAGTCAGGGAAGATGCGACTGAAGAGGTGAGATGGTTTCAAATTCCCTGCCATGACCGACCCGGGCTACGTGACTGGATCCCACCTGACAGCAAAGGAAGCAATGACTGAAAGAAGGAGCTATAGATTTGCTGTCAAACTAGCTGATGTGTGGGAATGGACATGAAGAAGGCCAGAGAGCCTGGGGTAAAGAGTTAGGAGCTACTGCAATTACCCAGGAGAGGGGTGATGGTGGCTTGGTTAGGGCTCAGTAGAAAAAGGTAGAAGGAAAGACATATAGTGACATAGTGTACATAAAATCACTAGACTTGATGGTAGACTGGAAATGGAAGATGAGAAGAGGTGGAGGATGCTTTCTGACTCTCTGAACTGTGCTGCTGCGTGGATGGGGTTGCTGTTGGAATCCAGAGAGGAAGCCAGGTTTGGGGAGAAGGAAGGTAATTCATTTGGTTGGAAGGATGTTGGAAGAGCCCCGGCTGGGGCCATATATGCTGTGCCTTCTAAGCAATGGATAGAGACCCCTGAGGGGGTCTTGTATTCTGTGTTGTGGTGCTGCCTGTTCTCAATGCCTGCCTGGAGGATCCTGGGCTTTAGAACTCACTGGCCCCTTCCCAGACCCCTATCAAAGGAACTGGAATAATACTGTCACTCTCTCACCCTGTTGGCCACATTTTTGATGAGCTGATTGGATTCAAAGTTCAGAGCTACAGCACTCGACCCTTTAGTCTCCTCTGTTTTAGACAGTTTATGCTTATTAAGCCCAGCCTGGCAACTGACTTCAGATCTATAATAAGAACTTCTTACAGGAATAGACACACAGAGACCATGCAGAATTGGGAGTGGGGCATGACTAGTCATTTGGGATTTTCCACTGTTGGCAGGAGAGGCCCAGTAACATCCCAGAGGAACAGGGGATTCCAAGGTTCCAGAGAAAGAACAGTTGCTTCTAGCTGAGGACAGGAAGGAGGAACTTCCTGTGAAATGTGCATTTGAGCTGTATCTTGGAGGATGAGTCTGAATTTAGACAAATTGTCATGGGAAGAGAGGACACATTCAGGTAAAGGAAATAACTTGGGCAAAGACAGCAGGGAGGCAGGTAGAGACAGGTTTCTTCCCTGAAGCATCCTCCAGAACCTTCTACTTTGATGTTCTGCCTAAACACAGAGCCCTTACAGATACTTAGTGAGAGTGACCGCTCCCTGCAAAAGGGCTTTTAGGTCAACAATCTGGGGCACAATCCCACTGGATTGAAGAAGATGTGGTAAAGACAGGGATCACAGAGAACACAGAAAAGATATTTTCTTTTCCACCCTCTTTCTTCTACATCCACACATGTGCCTCGTGCCCTAGAGCAGCCAGACGGTTATCGCCAAATATGTCCCCCACTTCCCCCTCTCTCCATCTTTAATGACTCTCTTCTCTCTGCCAGAAATGCCCTCCCTCCTTCACTACCTTCGGTCCAAATCTTACATCTCCTCCATGACATGATTTAAGGACAAGGCCGGTACCCTCCCCTCCTTTTCTAGCTGAAAGTGATGCCTCTCTTGCAGCAATTTCCCTCTGTGCCTCTCACGTGGTCCCTCTTCCCTACTAGGCTTATGTTCAGTCTACTTGGGGTCATGCTTTGATGTCCCCTTGAGCAAGGATTATAGGTGATTCCAACTCGGAGACCCAGGACAACCTTGTTCATAAGTGAGAGCTTCACAAATGTTAGACAGGAAAGAGCCTGAATCTAAATTCCTGATTCCCCTTTCCAATTCTGACCTAGATCTGCAAAATGCCTGGGACTAATGCAAAGCCAACGGCACCCATGGGACACTTTTATTTCGTAGCCTAAGACCACAAGTAGTAAAGCTCTGAGCACCTAAGGGGTTTATAGCTGAGTTTCCTTTTACCGCATCTGAATTTCATAACTTTATCTTGTGGGATAAATTGCTTCCTGCCAGTATATTGGTAGTACCTTTAGGGTCCCATGTGCTCTGCATCTGGGTGGAAGAAAAATGGCTGTGACAGAAAGTGTCACTTCTCTGCCCAACAAGCTGCCCAAACTGAAATCCAAATGCCACTGTGTGCGTCTGCCTGTGCACACATGTGCTGTGTGTGCAAATAAGGGCATGTGTGTACCCATGGATACATGGGATGATGTAGACGTGGACAAATGTCAGACTCTTGCCAGCTCAATCTTCTATTTTGGAAAATTTGGTGCTTTGGCTCATTCACAAGCTGAGAGGATGAGAGACACAGAAAGAGGGAAAGAGATCTATCCCCCAGCAGTAATCGTGTTACTGAAAACCACCAGCAGTCATCGTGTTTATCTTTCTCATTTATCCGAACCCCAAACAGCCCTCTGCAGCAAATCACATTTCAGCAGGGCAGATTATTCTGTCTGTAGCATAAACTCCTCACTGCATCTCTCTCCAGAGCTGCCTCTCTAGGTAAATATAAATCTCATTCTAATAGCAACATTTGGAGCGGTAATGTTATTTTCCCTGATTTAGAGAAAACACAACATAGGCTCTGGAAAAGCTGATCTCTTTCCTTAGAAATTAATCAAAGCACATAATTCAGAGGCTACGTTGATGCTTTTCTGGTGGAGGGGAGCGCTGGGGGTGTGTGTGTGGGTGGGTGGGTGTGAGTGTGTGTGTGTGATGGGTTGGGGGCCTTGATGAATTATTCCAAGCCTCCTAACCCCTCCTTTGGAGAGAAGGAATGGGCTCCCTTTTATTTATTACCTGTCATGTGAGCGGTTTCCAGAGACCAGTTCACAAGATTCATATAGAATTGAGAGAGATCAAATGGCTATCTTTCAGTGCACAAGTGAGAACCTGCAAATTTTACCCAAAGGGAATATTAAAACTCAATTCAGTATTGACCTCCCCTGCCTTTGCCAGCAAGCATCTAAGAGCGCAGGGCAGGGGCAGGCGACTTCCTCTGGTTATGGGGGTTGAGAGCTGGGATGGGATGTCGGGGAGGGAAGTTGCTGCCTTTCTGAGCCCACTCCATCTCTTGCTCCTGAGGACAGGGAGACAGAATTTTTAATCAATGATTTAAACAGCAGGACTTCCCTGGTGGTCCAGTGGTTGAGAGTCCAATCTGCCAGTCCAGGAGAAATGGGTTTGACCCCTGGTCTGAGAAGATTCCCACCTGCTGCAGAGCAACCAAGTGCCACAGTTATTGAGCCTGAGTTCTAGAGCCCACCAGCTGCCTACTGAGTCCATGCCTAGAGTCTGTGTTCTGCAACAAGACAAGCCATCACAATGAAAAGCCCAAGCACCGCAATTACCGTAGCCCGCCTGCCCAACCCCAGCACAGTAATGAAGACCCGGTGCAGCCAAAAATAAATACGTATAAGTAAATAAATAATAAAGACAGTGCAGCCATGTTCTAAAGTGGCCTTAGCTGCTCCTGGGACAGTAAAGAATAGTGGGAGAAAGCAGGGGCTTAGGGTTCAGCCTGGCTAAATCCACATCCGGGCTCTACAGATGGTAAGCCGAGTGATCGTGGGCTAATTACTTCCTTTGCCTCAGTTTCCTTCTTTATAAACTATGGGACAGGATGGTTGTCAGGATTAAACGAGTTAATATGTACAAACAACAGAACAGCATCTGGTGCTGTGAGCACAGCATGCTAACTACAAATTATTATCATTATTTCTAGTATTAATTAAACCCTCTGTGTTAGCCTCTTTCTGGCCTGTGTTCCTGTAAAATCCATATGACAGGAAATGAACAAATATGTGGGTTTACAGACCTCACAGTTTATAGAAAAGCTGCAATGGGCTGAAGATGGGAAGACAGTAAGAGGAAATATACCCATCCCTCATGGCCTAGCATCTCTCTGGATCCAGGCCAAAGACATGCTGAAGCCTTCTGCTTTTCTGGGTTGGTTGTATAAAAATCAGCCTTTATGGTCAGAGGCCATCTTCTGTCTTCCAGAACAGAAGTGGGCTTCTGACTACAGGCAGGACTAGAAAGAGTATACGATGCAGAATAAGATTGAAATTTAACATCCATAGGCCATGCAACAGTACAAGTCCTCTCTCCTCTGTGGGCCTCAGTTTCCTTCTCTGTACGATGAGGAGGTGGCATCAGTGATCTCTAAAGAATCACCCAGCCTCAATGCTCCAAACTCCACCTTCATACTCCACTTGGCTTGACACAACTGGACTTGGGCAGTGGGCGGTACCTTGGCAGTCACTACGGGCCCAGGACCCAGGCTGGAGAGATGAGCAAAGAGTAAATGACTTTTTGGCCAATGGCATCTCAGTAGTTTTATTTGTGACTCTGGGAAGACAGCAGAATTAGAACAAGCATAAGTCTCCTGCCTGATCCTTACTGAAACACTCTCATAGTGAGGCCAGCAACAAAGGCCAGCCAAAGTGAAGAAACTGGATTCTGTGGATTGAAAAAGCCACATGCCCTCCAGAGGGCTGGTGGCTCTCAGTCTTCATCAGCACGTGACCCTCTGTGGGCTTCTGGTGACCTTGCTTTCCAGAGGATGCTGCTCCTGTGCAGACCTTGCCACCCACAACAGCCTCTGGCAAGTCTGCACTTCATCTCCATCTTGTCCTGTCTTCTTCAAGCTCAGTCACTCAGTCGTGTCCAATTTTTAGAGACCGCATGCACTGTAGGCTGCCAGGCTCCTCTGTCCACGGAACTTTCCAAGTAAGGATACTGGAGTGAGTTTGCCATTTCCTCCTCTGGCTGATCTTCTCCATGCAGGGATCAAACCCATATCTCTTGCATTGCAGGCAGATTCTTTACCACTGAGCCACCTGGGAAGCCCCTTCTTGTTCTATAGCTCCTATTAATCCAGGGGCTGGTGACCACTCTTAGAGAGCAGAGGCTGGCCCAATTTTACCTGGGTTTCCATTCCTGAAACCACTGCCTTTTCCTCCATAACAAGCTCAGAACAGGGTTTGAGAACCTCCAGGCTTCAAATAGAGTAGGAGCATCACTGTCCAGATAAGGTGAGAGAGTCAAGTCTGTTCTCAGTTATCAGATCCCCAAACAGGGATTGAGCACTTCCACATCCTAATAACAGGCAAGTAACCTCTGAGTGCAAACTGGTATTAGATATTGTAGGAGACACTTTACATTTTTTTTTCTCTTTAATAGTTACAATAACCTTATAAAGGAGCTACCAGTGCAGTGCACATTTTCCAACTGGAGAAACTGAGGCTTGAAAAGCTTTAAGAATATACTAGTTTATACCACAGGGAACTCTGTTGGATGTTATGTGGCAGCCTGGATGGGAGGGGACTTTGAGGGAGAATGGATACGTGTATATGTGTGGCTGAATCGCTTTGCTGTGTGATTGCAGGTGAAACCATCACATTATTGTCAATCAGCTCTACTCCAATATAATATAAAGAGAAAAAAAGAAAATATATTAGTATATGACATCACCAGGGCTCGACCCAGAGATGTATGAAAAAGCAGAAGGTGTGACCTCTGCCTGGTAGAGTGCACATTCTGTTGGGGAAGCAGGATGTGGACTCTGCCAGGCTTTGTCCTGTGTTGCCACTTGATGTTTTAATGGCTGTGATAGATAAGAAATAGATTATGCAGATTATGAAATGTGTGAGTCAGCTCACTGTGGGCTAAGGCAACGGGGAAAGCTTAACAGGCTTCTTTCTGGTCAGGCTTTGCAGGGTAGAGAGGGATGCTCTGAGTACAGGCAGACCAAATTAGGTGAGAACAATCACACCAGCGAAGGCCACCCAGCTGTGCCATTCAAGATCCTATTTCCTTCTTGTTCTCCTGGATGAAGGATGCTAATGTGGCTCTCGGAAAAGTTTGCTACTGACCTGGAGAACTGGGGGCCTTCCATGTATTATAGAAACATGTTCCAGGAAAGAGGATTAAGGAAAGGTCTTAACAATAGGTTGTAAGGCTCAAATGAAAGTCCAGTTGGATATTCCTAGGCAAGAGCTCCTTAAACATTTTCAATGTCATTAGTGATAAAAAAAATATAAAGACACACTCTTGGTATATTTATGTTTGGATTTTAGAAATTCATGCCATGGTTGTGCAATTCTAAAATGTATCCATGTTTGTTTCTTTAAAAAAATACTTATTTATTTGGCTGCACTGGGTCTTAGTTACAGTACATGGGACCTAGTTCCCTAACCAGAGATGGAATCCAGGCCACCTACTTCACTCAGAATCTTAGCCACTGGATCATTACAATACACTTCATTATTAATTTCAAGGATATTTGTTCAGTCCCGATGCTATATATTGTCACCCTTCTTATTTAACTTATATGCAGAGTACATCATGCGAAATGCCTGGCTGAATGAAGCACAAGCTGGTATCAAGATTGTCAGGAGAAATATCAATAACCTCAGATATGCAGGTGACACCACCCTTATGGCAGAAAGCAAAGAGGAACTGAAGAGCCTCGTGATGAAAGTAAAAAAAGGGAGTGAAAAAGTTGGCTTATAACTCAACATTCAGAAAACTAAGATAATGGCATCCGGTCCCATCACTTCATGGCAAATAGATGAGGAAACAATGAAAACAGTGACAGACTTTATTTTCTTGGGTGCAAAAATCACTAAAGATGGTGACTGCAGCCATGAAATTAAAAGACACTGGCTCCTTGGAAGAAAAGCTATGACCAACCTAGACAGCATATTAAAAAGCAGAGACATGACTTTGCCAACAAAGGTCTGTCTAGTCAAGGCTATGGTTTTTTCCAGTATTCATGTATGGATGTGAGAGTTGGACCATAAAGAAGGCTTAGCACCAAAGAATTGATGTGTTTGAACTGTGGTGTTGGAGAAGACTCTTGAGAGTCTCTTGGACAGCAAGGAGATCAAACCAGTCCATCCTAAAGGAAATCAGTCCTGAATATTCATTGGAAGAACTGATGCTGAAGCTGAAGCTCCAATACTTTGGCCACCTGATGCAAAGAACTGACTCATTAAAAAAGACCCTGATGCTGGGCAAGATTGAAGGCAAGAGAAGAAGGGGACAACAGAGGATGAGATGGTTGGATGGCATCACTGACTCGATGGACATGAGTTTGAGCAAACTCCAGGAGTTGGTGATGGACAAGGAGGCCTGACATCCTGCAGTTCTCCATGGGGTCACATAGAATCAGACATGACGGAGCAACTGAACTGAACCGATGCTGTGTTGGGAATTGTCGTGGGCATTGGGGGAAAGCAGTGAGTATACTAGGATCCCAAACTTCATAAAGGTCCATTCTGGAGTTTCTTCCCATTTATTGGTAGAAGGTGGAAGTTTCTTGAAAACGTAGCACATCCACTCTGGGCTTCCTATTCAGCACCTTGCCTATGGGGATTCCCAGGAGGAGGTACCCCCACACTTGAAGAGTGATGTCCCCGGGAGACATGGAATCAGGAAAGACTTCCCTACTTAATTTCAGGATGGTTTTGATAAATCTGGGGTTGGATCTTCCAAAGCTGCACATCAATAACAGAGTCGAACTCTCTTCCTCTCCTTTATCACCACACCAGTCCTTAGGAAGGACCAAAAGCCTATTCCTAAGATCCTGCTTTGTCACCATGCTTTGCCTCTAACAGTCAGCCCTGTCTGTCAACAACCAAAAATCCAGCCCCGAATGCCCTGAACAATAAGTACCATGTTACTAATTGATTTAAGAAGGAATGTGTGATGGGATGAGGCCTAGGCAACAAATTCAGTGTCCCAACAAGCATGTTGCTGCTGCTGCTGCTAAGTCGCTTCAGTCGTGTCTGACTCTCTGCGACCCCATGGACGGCAGTCCACCAGGCTCCGCCGTCTCTGGGATTCTCCAGGCAAGAACGCTGGAGTGGGTTGCCATTTCCTTCTCCAATGCATGAAAGTGAAAAGTGAAAGTAAAGTCGCTCAGTCGTGTCCGACTCTTTGTGATCCCATGGACTGCAGCCTACCAGGCTCCTCCGTCCACGGGATTCTCCAGGCAAGAGTACTGGAGTGGGGTGCCATTGCCTTCTCCGCCCAACAAGCATAATAAACCCATATATTTCCCCCTTCTTCTCTGCCACATTCAACACCCTGGCTTGCCTTCTCGGCCAGCTCCTTCACGGCCCCAGGAAGTCTACTGCCTTTTCAATGTTCACATACAAGCATCAGGAAGAGAGAGCACAGTTTGTTTGCTCTACGTGCTTTTTGTTTGGCAGTCATTTTAGAGCAAGGAGCCTTTCCCAGGAACCCTCATATCTCAGCCAGACCCAAGTCACATGATTCCCTTTAATCCAGCCCCTGGCAAAGTGAGGGAGGTTCCATGTTTGGCCGTGATTCTTCCCTAAACTGGAAGATGAATCTTGGATTAAGCAGAGATCAGTAAGCAAGGAAGAAAGGAGAAATACCTGCTGAGTAGGCAGCAAAGAGTATTTGACACCATGGGTTCCCCTCATATGTTGAATTCCAACAGTTTCACCTGTTATTACATAGAATGAAAGCTCCCATGTACCGATTGCTTCCTGCTAAACATAAACTGTCCTTGGCACAGTCAAAACCATTAACTACACTCCCTCTGCCCAGCCGTGTGTTTTCTTCAAAACCTTTCTGGTAACCTGAAACTATTTTGTCTGTTTATTTATTGTTTTACCTCCCCAGTTAGCAGGAAAGCTCCAGGAGAGCAGCCCTCAGGTTTCTTTTGTTTATTGTTCCAGCACCTAGCCCAAAACACGGCACATAATTGGTACTCAGTGAATATTTCTGAAAAAAAATAAATAAAGGAATTCTTTACAAAGCACACAACTCTTCCTATTCTTCTGTAGTCCTTCTTCCTATCTTGCATTTGGGAAAACTGAAATAGAAGCTCTTCTAATAGTTTTTGCTCAGAGTCCCTTGAGGATCATGTGGCATAATCACAATTTAAATCTATTTATGGCTGAGTAATATACCAGTGTATTTGCGGTTGAGTAATATTTCACTATATATATATACGTACCACAGCTTCTTTATTGGGTCATTTGTAGAGAGGTGGACGGACCTAGAGAGTGTCATACTAAGTGAAAGAATCAGAAACAGAAAATCAAGTATCGTACAGTAACACATATATGTGGAATCTAGAAAGATGGTACAGATAATCTTACTTGCAAAGCAAAAGTAGAGACACAGACGTAGAGAACAAATATATGGCTATCAAGGGGAAAATGGGTTGGGGGGGAGGTTGGGAGGAATTGGAAGATTGGGATTGACATATATACACTATTGATACAATGTACAAAATAGATAACTAATGAGAACACGGGCTTCCCAGGTGGTGTAGTGGTAAAGAGTCTACCTGCCAATGCAGGAGACATGAGACTCATGTTCCATCCCTAAGATCCCCTGGACTAGGAAATGGCAACCCACTTCAGTATTCTTACCTGGAGAATTCCAGTAACAGAGGAACCTGGCAGGCCCAAGTCCATGGGATCACAAAGAGTCAGACACGACTGAGCTCTCACATACAATGAGAACGTACTATATGGCACAGGGAACTCTACTCAGTGCTCTGTGGTGACTTGAATGGGTGGGAAGTCCATAAGGGAGGGAATATATGTATAAGTATGGCTGATTCATTTTGCTGTACAGTAGAAACTAACACAATGCTATAAAGCAACTATACTGCAATAAAAATTAAGTTTAAAAAATTTCAGCCTTATCTGTCAGATTCCAAGTCTTTGCTCCATCCCCAGTACTCAGTGTATAACCCTGTCCATGTGAAGAGACAGCCTTTGGTTTAATGATTCCTCTCCCTCGGGCAGATGGAAACCCTTTAGCCACTAGTTGCGGCCACACTTTCAGTCACTTCTGCTCCTGTTCCAGAACCTTCTCTACTTCTCTGTGCAGAGCCTCCCGCATGCATGCACAGCTATGTCCAAAGGTCAGTTCAGACTCCTCCCCTTCCTGGAGTCATCATTGTCTATCCCTGTCTCCATTGTCCCATCCTCTACCTCTAGCTTAACTATTCCATAGACCCAGGCCTCAGCCCCAGGGAAAATTAAAACCCTCAAGAGTGGGGAATACCCTTCTCCTTGGCAGGCAACAGAGAACAGTGGTTAAAACCTCAGATTATAGGGTCAGAATATTGGTGTGCAAATCCCAGTTCCTCCACTTGCTGATTGTGTGCTCTTTCTTCACTTTCTTGGGCCTCAGTTTCCTCATCTGCAAAATGGGGATAGTAATGGTATACACATCATACGGCTGTTGTGAAGACTGAGTTAATATGCATAAAACACTTAATGCAAAGCCTGCAGTAAGAGCCACGTAAAAGTCAACTATCACTATTCATTTTCCTTTTCTTCTTTCTCCAAGAGAGCTAGTCACCTAGAAAATGTTAAAGAAATTTCTGCTAACATAGCTGCTTTTTCAATGTGTTCTATGTCTCCCTTTGTTTGATCACTAAGTCATGTCTCTGACTCTTTTGTGACCCCATGGACTGTAGCCTGCCAGGTTTCTCTGTCTGAGATTTCCTAGGCAAGAATAATGGAGTAAGTTATCATTTCCTTCTCCAGGGGATTTTCCCAACCCAGGGATCAAACCTGTGTCTCCTCCTTTGGCAGGTGGGTTCTTTACCACTGAGCCATCAGGGAAGCTCCATGTCTCCCCTACTAGGCTACAAATTCCAACAATCGGCATTGCTAGTGTTTTCTCCTTCCTCTCTACCCTTTCAGAGTTGACCACAGTAGGAAGAATTCGACAGATACTTAATCCTAATGGAAAGGAATAAACCAGAAAGGCCTTGGGCTTTGGGGAAGATTCTTATTTGAATTTCTTTTCTGCCTTTCCTCTTTCCTTTAATTGTACATCTCTTCCATCTTTCCAAAATCAGATTAAGCCCCACTGAGCCCAAACTGGCAGTGTTTCAAGTAATTTTCTTTTCTTTTTTAAGCATTTATTTCTCTGGCCGCGCCAGGTTATAGTCTCGGCATGTGAGGTCTAGCTCCCTGACCAGGAATCAAACCCAGGCCCCCTGTACTGGCAGTGCCGAGTCGTAGCCACTGGACCACCAGACAAGCCCCTCAAGTCATTTTCTTAATGGATATGAATTGATTGTAATCCTTTTGAAATCAACAGCTACTGGTCATTCACCAGGCAGGTGACTGAGATGAAGATTTTAATCACTCCAAAAATACGGTATTGGTTTATAAAACATCAGCCCTCCATTGTACTGGAGAGTCATTTATGATGACATTGCAGCTGAGGAAGAAGCTCCCAAGAAACCTTAATTGGCCTTCGGCTGATTTCAGGAACTAGACCATCCTTGTAATTTGCTACAAAACTCATACACTTCCCTGAAATAAGATCAGTCATGGGACACTGCAGTGAGAACATTAGAGAAAATGGCTCCAGGCCAGATCTCTGCACCAGAGATTTGTTCAGAACACTTGGTCCAGACTTAGCTTCCAACACTCTTGTCTTTGAGAGGACTCATGTCTTTCAGGACTTGACTTTTAAAGTCCATGGGAAGGGGTGTTCCCAACAAGGTTTAGAACTGCCTTTTGATCCACACTCAAGAGAGCCTAGAGAGAAATGCTGATGAGAAGGAAGAACAGGAAGGCTGATTCACTTTGGGCAGGAGACTGTGTCTCCAAAACAAAATGAGTCTGGAATTGAAATTAAAAACATGAGAGCATTTTAGTTGAGGCCATCCCAGGTGGCACCAGGGCTCGCATGTATAGTAGACCTCATTAACTTAAAACAGGGATGGCAAATGCAGTTTCATTTTGCATGACATTACCGATCGATTATACTGGCTGCTGAGAACACTGTGTTCAGAACGATCTTCCCACTGTGTTTCATTTCAACTAGAAAGGATGCTGTGATCATCCAGTAATGTCTGCCACGGTAGAGGAGGTAAAACCCACATACCAACAGCTTACCATTCTCATCTGAGAATACAAAGCTGGGATGGATTTCTGTTTGAAACATCCACATAGCTATAAAATTCTGTTGCATTATTATTTTCAACAACTTCCCTATTGCACACGGTTACATAAATCAACAGTATGAATATCCAAGGCCCAGCACTCATTTCGAAGTTTCTAATCAGTGGACGTATCCCTTCCTTGGTTCGTTCTCATGAGAGCCCTTTTCACTGCATTTGCCAGTGAGAGAAACAGGTCTATATTGAGGAGTTGGTGAGAAAGGAGACAAACTTAAATCCCAGCACTGCTCATACTTACTGCTGTCTGAGTAAGACTGGCTTGAAGCAGACTTCATAGACCTGCCCCCTCCTTCCGGAAGTGGGTTCAGTTCAGTTCAGTCGCTCAGTCGTGTCCGACTCTTTGAGACCCCATGAATTGCAGCACGCCAGGCCTCCCTGTCCATCACCAACTCCCGGAGTTCACTCAGACTCACGTCCATCGAGTCAGTGATGCCATCCAGCCATCTCATCCTCTGTTGTCCCCTTCTCCTCCTGCCCCCAATCCCTCCCAGCATCAGAGTCTTTTCCAATGAGTCAACTCTTCGCATGAGGTGGCCAAAGTACTGGAGTTTCAGCTTTAGCATCATCAGGAATCCCTAAAAAGAAAGCTCTCACTCATTCTCACTAATTACTAGAAGAACCAGCTGGTGAGTAACTTAACTGTTTCTCGGCTTGAGATCTGTGTCATTGGTTCAGAACAGTCGAAGGGAACCTGAGGGGATGCGCAGGAGAAAAGATCACATCACCAAAGGCAACTCAGGCTCCCTGCTGATGCTGCCCTCAGTGTCAGCTCTGACAGCCATTTGGCAAATCCACTCCTCTAGTCCAGTTCTCAGTGACAGCTTGAGAGAGGGCTGGGGAAGTTTCTGTTTTTGAGAAAAGACAACAGAGCAAGAGTCAACTTCTTCGCACATTTTGTGGGGATCTCCCATCTAAGGGAAAAGGCACAGTGATTCAGGAGGACGGGAGGTTTCCCTGTGTATCTGAGCCTTGGGTGCCAGAGACTGGCAGTAACCCCAGAATAAAGACTGCAAAGATTTCTAAAGACATTTCACTTTTTTCAAAGCCTGGCCCTGTAGGTTTCAGTGGAAGTCTTAGATGTAAGATGAGTTTTCTGTGGAACTCTGCAGTTCCACATTCTGGCTGATGAGCTACCTCTTCTAGCCAATGAAAGCAAGAAGACCCCTTCAGCATCACCTAGAAAGACATTTGGAAAAAGTCGACAGAGTTGGGCTAGATATAGGCTCAGAAAAGTCATTATCCTCCTCTCTCCCTCGTTTCCCACCCTGACCTCAAGAGCTATAGAACCAGTCCTGGTTTCTTACAAACCTCTTGATGAAAATCTGAACAATTATTCTGTTTCACCTTCCTCAGGAAGTGGAAAATTCCCAAAGGGGGAAAAAGGGACTAGAGTCTAGCTGGAAATTAAGTTAAACTTAATTAATTTATGTAAATGCATTGGGTTACTTTAGCATTGTAATTAATTCTTGATTTGTAAAGTAGAGTTTGTCCCTAAAGATTGTACCAGGATGTGCCACATGGAAGTGCTTTAATGGGGCTGGGAGCTTGGCTTAAAGGGCACCAAAAGATCGATTATAAGCTCTTTGAGGACAGAAACAAGGCTGATACTGCTCTGCTAGATAAACACATGTTCACTTGATAAATCAGCATCCACGGTGGTTGTACACCAGCATACCCATGGTGCCTAGGAGTGAATCAAGCAGAAGAATGCCTGACTTCATGGGTCTTATGCTCTAATTAGGGAGAGATGGGTTATAAACAAGTAACCCAATCAATAAATAAGATCCTTTCAGATGATGACAAATGCTATAAAGAAATAAAACAAGATGCAAAAGAAAAAAAGCAACAAGAGGGAAAGGCTTCTAAGAGCTGATAACTAAGTGATAAGGAATCAGGCATCATTCCCAGTGGAGGAAATGATAAGTACAAAGGTGCCATAGGTAGACAGTCTTGGTGTGCTCACTGAACAGAAGGCTGTGCTATGCTTAGTTGCTCGGTCATATCCAACTCTTTGTGACCCCATGGACTGTAGCCCACCAGGCTCCTCTGTCCATGGGGAGTCTCAGGCAAGAAAACTGGAGTGGGTTGCAATGTCCTCCTCCAGGAGATCATCCCAACCCAGGGATCGATCCCAGGTCTTCTACACTGCAGGCAGATTCTTTTACCATCTGAGCCACCAGGGAAGCCCAGACAGAAGGCAGGCCAGAATAATAGAACCTTAGTAGTGAGGGAGAGAAGACCTAAGACAGGTGAAGTAAAAAGGGACAAGGTACAAAGTCCAAGCTGTATTCTCTGTCCAAAGAGAAGCCATAGGAAGGCTTTAAGTGAAAGAATAACATGATCCAACAGAGGATCACTGGCATCTATTTGGAAAATGAATTACCGAGGATAAGAACAGATGCATCTTGTGTGTATATTCTTCTTCTAAACCTGGGGTGGAGATAGGTGAGAAAGTGCTGAACAGGAGTAAACACACAAGAGGCATGCAGTGGACTTCCCTGGTGGTCCAGTGGTGAAGAATTAGCCTGCCAATGCAGGGGACATGGGTGCCCTTCCAGATGCCACAGAGCAACTAAGCCAGTGTGCCACAACTGCTGAGCCAGAGTTGGAAAGGTATGCATACAATGGAGTCTCACAGGTCAGGGGAGCTGTCTCGGTCTGCAGGGCAAAAGCTTCTGCTCTGAGCAAATTTGGGGCCTCGACAAGGTCTGGCACAGCCAAGGGCACTAGACCCTCGGGCTCGCTGGCAAGTCACTTAGTGATGAGACAGCAACAGCACACAATGATTAGTGCAAGAGGGTCTGAAATTTTCATAAAATTCACAGAAAATGGTATTTTTAAATGATAGGGGATTTCTATGGTGGCAAACCTATTTTGAATAATTGTAATGGTGGATACATGTCATTATACCTTTGTCAAAAACCGACAGAATGTGTAGCACAAAGAGTGAATCAATATAAATTTTTGACTTTAGACAGTAAAGCTATATCACTGTGGGCTCATCAGTTTTAACAAATATGCCACAAGTAAGAATTTGTTAATATGAGAAGCAGGGGGGAAGATGAAAGAGTATTTTGGAACTCTGTACTTTCTACTCGATTTTCCCTCAATCGAAAACTGCTCAAAATAATAGTCTGTTAATTAAAAAATTATAGAGAAAGAATCACCATGTTTATATATGTAAATGTGAATGTGTATACAGCTCAGTGTTATGTGGCAGCCTGGGTGGGAGGGGGGTGTGCAGGAGAACGGCTGCTTGTATCTGTATGGCTGAGTCCCTGTGCGGTTCCCCTGAAGCTATCACAACATTGTTAATCATCTATGTGTGCCTGTTCAGCCCCTCAGCTGTGTCTGACTCTTTGTGACCCTATGGACTGTAGCCCACCAGTCTCCTCTGTCCCTGGGACAATCCTGGCAAGAAATACTGGAGTGGGTTGTCATTTCCTCCTCCAGGGGATCTTCCTGACCCAAGGATCGAACCCATGTCTCTGGCAGCTCCTGCATTGGCAGACAGATTCTTTACCACTGAGTCACCTGGGAAGCCCATTAATCCACTATAGCCCCAAATTTTAAAATTGTGAATGTGTATATGTGGGTGTGTATGTGTATGTGCCTGTTTGTGTATATGCATTTGTGTGTATGTGTGTGTGAACATGTGGTGTGATGGGAGCAACCTCATAGATCAAATGGCAAGAGGCCTAACTGACTCACCTCCAGGTAACACTAAGTGGTAAAGCCTCCACCTGCCAATGCAAGAGACACAAGAGATGCGGGTTCTATCCTACGTTGGGAAGATCCCCTAGAGAAGGAAATGGCAACCCACTCCCGCATTCTTGGTTGGGAAATCTCATGGACAGAGTAGCCTGGCGAGCTACAGTCCATGGAGCTACAAAGAGTCAGATATGACTGAGCATCTGAGCACACCCACCCCTGTACCTCAGGCCTGGTGAGTAAGACCAAAAGGCAAGACTGTGAAGAGAAGGCCCATCCTTCTCCAGTCAGCATGAGGCCCTCTTCTGCTGCTGCTGCTGCTGCTGTTAAGTCGCGTCAGTCGTGTCCAACTCTTTGCAACCCCATGGACTATAGCCTACCAGGCTCCTCCGTCCATGGGATTCTCCAGGCAAGAGTACTGGAGTGGGTTGCCATTGCCTTCTCCGGAGGCCCTCTTCTACAGGGTCATTAATTTGGAGCTTGTTAAGGGGGGCCTGCCTGAAACTGTAATTTCATTGACTGAAGATATTTGCAATGAGAAGAAATATAGATCGAGGGTTCTCCCTGTCTTTCATCTCGTCACTTGTAATTCTTCCTAAAATCTTATTGGAAATAACCACAGTGTGTGTTCTCTCTTGGGGCCCAGGGCTGGCAGGGGGAGAGGAGGGAGGAAGAACACCAAGATGAAGAGTGAGAGGAGTCACTACCTCTCCCTGGCCCTACCCCTAAAAAAACGACGGCAAAGGATGATCTACAGCACATCCCCAAATATCCAATTCCCTTGCTACCATATTACCATATTAAGGTAAGCTTAGTGACAGCCCGTAGAGATGCCTATGCCCTAATCCTCAGAACGTGTGGGCATGTTTCTCAAATGGCAAAAGGGACTTTGCCTATGGGATTAAGAATCTTGAGAAATGATCATCGATTATCCAGGTGGAGTCCGTGCAACCACAAGGGTCTTTATAAAACACAGAACAGTGTAACATGGGAAGGAGAGGACAAATAGAGAGACTGGAAGATGCTCTGCTGCTCGTTTTGAAGGAAGACAATGGGCCATGAGCCAAGAAATGCAGGTGGACTCCAAAAACTGGAAAAGAGAAACAGATTCTCCCTGAGACCGTCACAAGGAATGTAGCCTTTGGATTCCTCTTAGGACTTCTGACCTCCAGAACTGTAAGAGAATACATTTCTGTTGTTTCTAAACTACTAAGTTTGTGACAATTTGCAGCAGCAGCAATTGATGACACAATAGGAAACTAACATATGTATGTTCTCTCTGGGAATATGCCCTCCCTCACCATCAAACTAATCAGGTCTCCCTCGCCCGCTTATTCTTTTCTTTTAACATTTATCTTAAATCTGTGATTCCTGGGCTGAGTCTAAACAGAACACACACAACCATCTTACCTTCTGTTCTTAGTGCCTGGCAAATTGCCGATTGGCATTTGAGGGCATCAGTGGGCATTAGTTGAATAAATGAGAGAATGAATGAATGAGTAAATTTTGTTTCACACATTCTTTCCATGCTTTAAAGGATGTCTTAGAAATTTTTGGTTTTCAGTATTTTCTTTTCAGTTGTGTTGTTTGCTTTATCCTTTATCCCATAAGAAACCACCCAGGCACATGATGGCTTCTAGCTATTAATATAAGGACACACAAATTCCTTTTCTTGTTTTTGACTTGGCTCTGTGGTCTGAGCTCCTTAGGGGGTTCTAGTCTCCAGGACTTCCTGCTGTTAGATGAACAGCTCAACTTCTTTTCATCTATAGCAGCAATCTAAACTAGAATCAGATGGGAAGCTCTGCAGAGGCCCCAGATATACAGCTCTGGTTTGGGGTGAAAAAGAGACAGTAACTGTATCTGGGACAGCATGACGGTGAGCATGTATGTGTAACTAATGAAGAAAACCCAGGACCTAGTCTTTACGAAAGCCTGTTGGCTTCATAAAGAGAAAAACTGCTCCCGAGTCACTGATTATACCCCTAACTCAGCAATGACCTAGGTCACAAGTAGAGGAGGCAATGCATTACAAAGAGATGAGATCCTAAGATGCAAAAACAATTCAAAGGATGCCTCTTCCTGAGGGCATTTCAGAGAGTCTGCTGCTGCTGCTGCTAAGTCGCGTCAGTCATGTCTGACTCTGTGCAACCCCATAGACGGCAGCCCACCAGGCTCCTCTGTCCCTGGGATTCTCCAGGCAAGAATACTGGAGTAGGTTGCCATTTCCTTCTCCAGTGCATGAAAGTGAAAAGTGAAAGGGAAGTCGCTCAGTCATGTCCAACTCTTAGCGACCCCATGGACTGCAGCCTACCAGGCTCCTCCATCCATGGGATTTTCCAGGCAAGAGTACTAGAGTGGGGTGCCATCACCTTCTCCGTTCAGAGAATCTAAGAATATACAAAAATGCTTTGCAAAGAAATCTAGAGATCAACAGTTCAATTTCTCTTTCAGTTCAGTTCAGTCCCTCAGTCGTGTACGACTCTTTGGGACCCCATGGACTGCAGGACATCAGGCCTCCCTGTCCATCACCAACTCCCAGAGCTACTCAAACTCATCTCCATTGAGCCGGTAATGCCATCCAACCATCTCATCCTCTGTTGTCCCCTTCTCCTCCTACCTTCAATCTTGCTCAGCAGCAGGGTCTTTTCAAATGAGTCAGTTCTCCACAGCAGGTGGCCAAAGTATTATAGTTTCAGCTTCAGCATCAGTCCTTCCAATGAATATTCAGGACTGATTTCCTTTAGGATAGACTGGTTGGATCTCCTTGCAGTCCAAGGGACTCTCGAGAGTCTTCTCCAACACCACAGTTCAAAAGCATCGATTCTTCAGTGCTCAGCTTTCTTTAGTCCACCTCTCGCATCCATACATGACTACTGGAAAAACCATAGCTTTGACTAGATGGACCTTTATTGGCAAAGTCATGTCTCTGCTTTTTAATATGCTGTCTAGGTTGTTCATAACTTTTCTTCCAAGGAGCAAGCGTCTTTTAATTTCATGGCTGCAGTCACCATCTGCAGTCACTTCTCTTTAGGAATGCGCAAATTTCTTGTCTTCCCAGGTCTCAGGTATCTCAAGACAAGGTGAACAGTAGACAAGTGGGTCAGGTCTTGGCAGCATAGGTATAAGGAAACACACCTGATTTTAACCCAGGATGGGTCAGAATGCAATGAGATGATGACATGACTGCATGAACTTTCAGGATTTTAATATTGAGGGCTCCCCTGGTGGTCCAGTGGTTAAGAATCTGTTCAGTCCCTGGGCCGGGAAGATCCCACATTCCCCGGGGCAAGTGAGCCTGCGTGCCGCAGTTACTGAAGCGCACACCCTAGGGCCCATGCTCCACAACAAGAGAAGCCACTGCAGCAAGAAGCCGGCCCATGCGTCACAACTACAGAGTGGTCTCCACTTGTTGCAACTAGAGAAAGCCAATGCACAGCAACAAAGACCCAGCACAGCCGCAGATAAATAAAAATAAATAAAATTTTTATAAAAAGAATAAAACAGTTTAACAAGATTCTAATATTGAATAATTTCATTTTGGGGATCTAAAATATTTGAATTGATTCAACCAAGAAACACACATACCCACACAGGGTTGGAAAGAGTGGCTGTTCCCATGAGATGAGGGCTGTGGTAAAAATGAGCACTTCTCACCCTTATCTCTCTTTGATTCCTTTTCATGAAGCTGGAAATGCCAAGTGTCAAATATCTCCAGTCACTTAAGCAATGCAAGATGGAGCTTTTATTTCTCAGAGAGAACCCTGAACAGGATTCCTCAGAGAAGCTACCATCTAAATGTCCCCAGTTGACTTGTCTTCCGACAGGAGCAGAGGAGGAGGAGGAAGTTACCAATTAAACTGAACCCTCAGGCACAGACATCTCATTACAGGCTTATGCTGCTTGGAAAATGCCCAGGACCACCTCCACCGAGCTACACCTCATCTCCAGCGCTCCTCCACTTCTTAGAATGACCCCCAGGCTGATGACAGACATTAGTTCAGTTTTCCAAATGAGCCCCCACTGCTGGCAACCAACACACGGCATTTCTCTAGGGCTTCATTTAAAACTCACTCCCCAAGTCATAAGCAGAATAATTTACATCATCTTAAATACAAGGAAATGCCCCCAAACTCAAGCATCTCTAAAGAAGACTAGCGGAGTCCACTTGATGTGAAGAAAACCATTCGTGGCTTTGTATTTCTGTTATGTTTTCAACAGACAAGCCTTGGATAAAGGCATTCTCATGGTACTCAGCTTCAGTGCTAAACTACAACTATGACTCATGAAAAGACTGGGAGAGTTTACAGAAAAAGAAATCGTTATTCATAGTTAAAACCATATGGAAAAAAATATGATCTCTCTTATAATCAAAGATGTTTAAGCTTACATAATAAGAAACCACGGTTTTCTATAAGATACATATGTATAAGATATAAATATAGGATATGTATGTATTAAAGAGGCTGAAGTTGGGATATAATAACATTCTCCTAGTGTGCTAGAGAGTGTCAATTGGTTAGACTATTTTAGATGGAAAACCAGTCATTTGTATCAAGAACCTTAAAAAAAAAAAAAACCTTTGAACTAGTAATGCCCTTTCTGATAAAGTGCGTGTTTGCATGTTCAGTCGCTTCAGTTGTGTCTAACTCTTTGCGACCCTATGGACTTTAGCCCGCCAGGTTCCTCTGTCTGTGGGATTCTCCAGGCAAGAATACTGGAGTGGGTTGCCATGCTCTTCTCCAGTGGATCTTCCCAACCCAGGGATTACACCCAAGTCTCCTGTGTCTCTGGCATTGCAAGCGGATTCTTTACCCACTGAGTCACCTGGGAAGCCCTCTGAAAGTATTGAGGATAATTACTCAACATTTAATGCACAAAGATCTTCAAAGCAGTGTCATCTACAGCATCAAAGACATAAAAATAATAAGAGGAAACACTGTAAGTAGCTCTTGGATAACTATGATGCAGCTACGTGATGAAATATAATGCAACCCTTAAAAACAGCATATAAATACCATCTTAAAGTTTCTGAAAACATTGTAAAATGCAAATATGGTCATGTTCAATTTAAAGAAAAGGATAAAATTGAATATTGAGTCTGCTCACAACTTCTAGTGGAAAAGCCTGTCCTAATGTAGGCACATCAAAATGCAACTGAGTGATAAGGTTGCAGAAGATATTTTTGTTTTTATTATTATTTTGCATTTTCCCACTTCACAACAAGCACATACTACTTTTATAATCAGGAAAAGGTAAATAAAATTAAACTATGCCTTAAAACATAAGTGAAAAATAAAAGTGCAAGAAAAACATGGCCTATTTATACCTCTACTGTAGGGCAGGGGTCCCCAACCTCTGGGGTCTAATACTTGATGATCTGAGGTGGAGCTGATGTAATAATAATAGAAATAAAATGCACAATAAATGTAATGCAGTTGAATCATCCCAAAACCATCTCACCCACATCTGGCCTATGGAAAAACTGTCTTCCATGACATTAGTCCCTGGTGCCAAAAAGGTTGGGGACAGCTGATTTAGGGAAGATAAGTTATAGGAAAACCTACCTCAGGTTTTAATCCATATGCAAATGAACCCTTAGTTTTTATATGCAGGAGAAGGCAATGGCACCCCACTCCAGTACTCTTGCCTGGAAAATCCCATGGACAGAGGAGCCTGGTGGGCTGCAGTCCATGGGGTCGCTGAGAGTCAGACACAACTGAGTGACTTCACTTTCACTTTTCACTTTCATGCATTGGAGAAGGAAATGGCAACCCACTCCAGTGTTTTTGCCTGGAGAATCCCAGTGACAGGGGAGCCTGGTGGGCTGCCGTCTCTGGGGTCAGACAGAGTCGGACATGACTGAAGCGACTTAGCAGCAGCATTCATGAATATGGAGCCTCTGGCAGCTGAAACTAGTACTTTGATACATGCCAATGCATGTAGAGCTATTAGAAAGAGGCTTTGTGATAGTCCTGTTGACACAACCCAGACATTCTTACCTATATCAGAGCTCAACTGGAGCACAAAAATATCATAGAAACACAAACAGCAAGGGGTAATTCAGCGATTAAGGAAATTGCAGCAAGCGTGTTGGAGAGAAGCCTCATTTATCTTTGATTCCAAACTTTGAATAATAGACTTATTTAGCAGGTAAGTGAGAATAAAGCACTGCAAGCTAATATTTGCCTTGCCTATGCACACTCAGTCATGTCTGACTCTTTGCAACCTCATGGGCTGTAGCCCACCAAGCTCCTCTGTACATGGAATCTTCCAGGCAAGAATACTAGAGTAGGTTGCCATTTCTTTCACCAGGGGATCTTCCAGACCTAGGGATTGAACCTACATCTCTTGTGTCTCCTGCATTGGCAGGAAGGCACTTTACCAGCTGAGCCACCAGGGAAGCCCTTATATTTGCTTTGAGAAACACTTAAGTGCAGGAAATATCTCTTTTGCCATTTTGGAAAGGTTAAGGCAATGAAATGCTACAGTCAAAGGCTCTGGAATTCCACAGAGTTTCATGTATCATGGGACACATTGTGGCCTTGGCCATGCAAGGATTCTCTGAGCATTGCTAAAGTGAGACCTCATGGCACCAAAGTTTTGCTCATGGCCAACTGCAAGCAATTCTGCTCACTGAGGATTCAGGAAGATTCGCTTCAGAAGGTTTGTTTGCAAGAGGCAGTTTGACTTCCCTGAAAGGCTACTGCCCCATTGAATCTGCTTTGACTTGAAACATTTGATAATACCTTTTACTGTAAAATATATAGAACGATCAAAAATAATATGTTTTAGGAAATTGCTAAAGAAAACATATTTATAAAGATGGTATTTTGCTTCCAAGTCTCAGTAAACAAGTAATATTAAGAATTACCCTGGACTTGGGGCAGAACTGCAGTACTAAATTTTCACACTTCTTGAGCCCATCACTTTTCATCTCTAAGACTATTTCCATTAACTATAAAATGGAAATAGAATCAGCAGACAGGGTGGGTGGCCATGGATTTGCATTAGATGAGTTCTATGTCCCATCACAGGTTTAACATTTGCTGACCCACAGAAGATGGGAAATATTGCTTATGGGGATTTATATTGCCAAGAAAGAGATTATGCAAAATGACTGGTCCCATCAGCATTGTCCACATGGTTGATTATTAAGATTGATGATGTTGCATATCTCCACTATAAACCATACCCAGAACTCAGTTGTCTAATGTGAAGCTCTTGCCTAGGAAACCAGAATCAATTGCTCCATCTCCCAGCAAACCTCAAACTGCACATCACTCAAGGAACCATCCCTGAACTCTTGCCATTGGTGGTCAGGCTGTCAGTGCACTGATGACCTTGTTTCACATTTAATCTTGGATGCCTGCTCCTCCTGCTGTGGTCAGGAGGCAGATCAGGCCCTACATGTACTTGGAAATCCTCCCTAGTGGTTAAGCCTTTGGCTGGTTATCAGGCCCTTTCTCATCTTACGGAACATGCATTTTTGAACAAAGGCTGGAGGTGACAGAGAAAAATCAATTGATTCATCAAATCAGTATTCCCAAGCTATAGTGGTTTGTCAATATTTTGAGTATCACCTCTGGCTACATGTCCCTAGAAAAACAAGTCACTAAAATTCAGAGGTAGCAATATTTAGTAACTTAAAGTCTAATCCCAGTTGTGTCACATACCTACTGAAACAGACCCAAATGAACGTCTTATTGTCTGGACCTCTGTTTTCTTTCCTAGAGGGTGTTCGGGTCTGTTCAGAAGGATTTTCTGTTTTGTGTTGCTTTGTTTTCTTTTAACTGGTTTCAGGGATAAAGTAAACCCCATGAAACTGTCTGTCAAATGTAGATCTGTGCACTTTTTCTAGCAGAGGATCCACACCTTTCATTAGAGTCTCAAAGGGAGCCATAATCCAAAAGTCAATTAAAAGCCACTTCTTAAAGCAGATCCAGAATTTGTACACAGGAGGGGCTTGGTGGTGGCATGCTGGTTGGCAAATAATTGTCTGGAAGCTGTGTTTGCACAGCAAGCACAATCATGTTACTCACAGCATAGGATACAGATCAAAATGGCAACATTTTCTAAAGAGACTTTACATCAGACTAATAAAATGCTACTTGGCCATGTCATTGCTGTCATTTTCTCACCAATAGAACGGTTAGTATTTGAGGATGACTTTGGAGATAAGGAGGAGCCAAAGTACTCCAAGGTCACCTCTTGACACCGTCATTGGCTCCAAGGTCTCAAAATGCTCCGTAATTCCCATTTGAGATCACAAAGTGTAGAGAAAATCCAAACAATGAAGTGTTTTTCCACAGAAGGCAACTCCAGGAAATCAGAAAAGCATTAAAAGACGAGGGATGCTGCCAGCAAAGCCCAAAAACAAGGCTGATGGGCACCTCAACTGAACCTGGCCCCTCTCATAGCTGTTTCCTTAAAAAATCTCCTTCTTACCTCTTCACCCTGTCTCAATCTCCTTTTTAAAAAATACTGCAGTACCTTTACCAGCCTACTCTATTGGGATGGTGATAGTAAGGATAAGGCATTGAATGAATTTAAAAGGATGGGAACAAACTTTGCCAGAGAGGAAAGTTTGAATAAATTTACATAATCAAGATATTTTCAATAATGACAGTCAATCTTCACTTCAGGCTTGGAATTCAACTCTCCTGGAGATGTTAACATCATTATTCCACAGGAATAATCCATAGGAAAACACACAAAAGCACTCCAAACCTTTGCTGAGTGATGCAGAAATCAGCATTAAGTGAGCTGACGGCACATCATTAAATAAGAGATCATGTTTCCCCATAGGCTTCCCTGGAGAAGTTCATTAGTTCAGAAAATTAAGTTGGGGGAGTGCAACTCTTTCCTGGAAAGCAAAAATGCGCCAGAGACTATGCTTAAAGTCCTCATGGTCCGTTGTTCAGTCCTAATGACCTCCTGGGGGAGTTTCCCATGTGCTCACATGGTATCATTACACAACAAATGCATGGAAATTTGTCCGTGTATTTCAAAACCCCAAATACATGGAATGGCTGTTCAAGATGGCCTTAGGATGATTAACACATTTATGGCCTCCCAGTGGAAAACAAAACCACCAACACAGCTACCAGGCACTGAGTGAAACATAACCCTGGGAAGAATTTAAATGTCTAAGTTAGAAATAAGGTAGCAAATTATGATATGTCCATAAAGCAATGATGGGGATGTCAATGAAAATTAGGCTCATGAAGAGCATTTAAGGACATGAGAAGAAAGCAAATTATGTGTGAAGTGAATAAATCAAGATGAAAAATTATATATAAATAAAGCATGTTTAAAAAGGGATAATCTCTCTAACAGATAACTATCAATAACATTGAGAAGATATTAAGAAGAGGTGGCAAGAATACAAAGAACTATCCAAAGTGTCTTAATGACCCAGATAACCAAAATAGTGTGGTCACTCACCTAGAGCCAGATATCCTGAACAGTGACATTAACTGGACCTCAGGAAGCATTGCTATGAACAAAGCCAGTGGAGGTAATCGAATTCCAGGTGAGCTGTTCTAGCAGATTCATGTCAATGTATGGCAAAACGAATATAATATTGTAAAGTAATTAGCCTCCAATTAAATTAAATAAATTTATATTAAAAAAAAAAATCCTAAAAGATGATGCTGTAAAGGTGCTGCACTCAATATGCCAGCAAATTTGGAAAACTCAACAGTGGCCACAGGACTGGAAAAAGTCAGTTTTCATTCCAAACCCAAAGAAGGGCAATGCCAAAGAACATTCAAACTACTGCACAATTGCACTCCTTTCACATGCTAGCAAGGTACTGCTCAAAATCCTTCAAGCTAGGCTTCCACAGGACATGAACCAAGAACTTCTAGATGTACAACCTGGGTGTAAAAAAGGCAAACGAACCAGAGATCAAATTGCCAATATTCGTTGGATCATAGAAAAAGCAAGTGAATTCCAGGAAAACATCTACTTCTGCTTCATTGACTACGCTAAAGCCTTTGACTGGGTGGCTCACAACAAACTGTGGAAAATTCTTCAAGAGATGGAAATACAAGACCACCTTACCTGCCTCCTGAGAAACCTGTATGCAGGTCAAGAAGCAACAGTAAAAACCAGACATGGAACAACAGACTGGTTCCAAATAGGAAAAGGAGTACGTCGAGGCTGTATATTGTCACCCTGCTTATTTAACTTACATGCAGAGTACATCATGCAAAATGCCTGGCTGGCTGAAACTCAATCTGGAATCAAGATTTCCAGGAAAAATATCAATAACTTCAGATATGCTGATGATTCCACCCTCTCGGCAGAAAGCAAAGAGGAACTAAAGAGCCTCTTGGTGAAAGTGAGGGAGGAGAGTGAAGAAGCTAGCTTAAAACTCAACATTCAAAAAATGAAGATCATGGCATCTAGTCCCATCACTTCATGGCAAATAGATGAGGGAAAAAATGGAAACAATGACAGACTTTATTTTCTTGGGCTCCAAAATCACTGTGGATGGTGACAGCAGCCATGAAATGAAAAGACGCTTGCTCCTTGGAAGAAAAGCTTTGACAAACCTAGACAGCATATAAAAGCAGAGACATCACTTTGCCAACAAAGATCCATATAGTCAAAGCTATGGTTTTTTCAGTAGTCATATACAGTTGTAAGAGTTGAACCATAAAGAAGGCTGAGTGCCAAAGATATGATGCTTCCGAACTGTGGTGCTAGAGAAGACTCTTGAGAGTCCCTTGGACAGAAAGGTGATCAAATCAGTAAATCCTAAAGGAAATCAGTCCTGAATATTCATTGGAAGGACTAATGCTGAAGCTGCAGATCCAACACAATGTGAAGAGCCAACTCATTGGTAAAAAACCCTGATGCTGGGAAAGCCTGAGGGCAAGAGGAGAAGGGGACAACAGAGGATTAGACAGTTCAATGGCATCATCTGCTTGATGGACTGGAAATTGGGCAAATTTCGGGAGATCATGAGGGACAGGGAGGCTTGGAGTGCTACAGTCCATGGTAAAGAGTGGGACGGAGGGACTGAACAACAACAACATCATTTATTGTATCTAGCTTCTTTCTGTACCAATGACTTTTATTTTCTTCCTTACAATTCTGCATTTAAAAAGATAAATAACTTAAAAATAAATACCATGGTGTCATTCTGATCAAGAAAGAACCTTTAAATGTAAGTAGCTGGAAATAAAGAACTCTTCCTGAAAGTGGGAGGACATATATCTTTTTCTCCCAGGATTCTAATCTGCACCTGATGACCTCAAGGGAAGGGACATTCAAATTTCTTGCCAGCCTCCTTTCTCTGTTTCTTCCTCCAGCATCTCTGAGTCTTAAGGCAAAACACAGCAGAGCACAACTGCCCTTGCCCTGTTCCTATTCAGTGATTTCTGGCACAGTTACGGGGACCAAGAGTTTCCCTACTCGAGACCTCAAAATGGGCCCTGGGTTGGCGCCTCTGTTGCTGGCACTTGGGCATACAAGCATTGATGGAGGGAGTGGCATAGACTATTGGTAGGGTGGGAGTAGGGCTGTGATCCAAAAGCACAGAAAGTGCATAAGCATCATATATCACACTGTGAAGAATTCCCCTCCTTAAATTTCATTCTCCCAGTTAGACTGGGGTGAATGTGAGAAACTGCTGTGGCTGCTCAGAAAAGCAGCTGAAGAGAAGACTTCTCAGAGAAAGGGTGGCATCTGCCCTGGATTTTAAAGAATGAGTTGGAATTCTCACCTGGCCAGTGAGGCTGAGAAGAGCAGAACATTCTGGCAAAGGAAATAGCTTAAGACTTCAGACTTGAACTGTATTTCAGGGAGAATGGAGAGGTTGCTGCACACAAGGGGTGGGTGGAGAGCACATCCAAGGAGACTTGGATACTTCCTAAGTCACTGAGCCTTAAATCAGTTGGCCGTGAGGGACCTTGCTAGGATGCTAAGCTATGGTGTGACATGGCCAGATGACTGCATTAGAAAGATCGCGACGGGTGGCTGCTGAAGACAAGGAGAACCCAACCAACCTGGAGGATGGATGAGGACTGATTATGTTTTTGCCAGAGAACACTCAATGTTCCCAGCCTAGAAAACCGTACCTGATGGGGTGGCTTGATGAATTATACATAAAAGACAATGGTAGAAGGTCAAGCAAGATGGCAAAATCATAGTCCCCTGGCTTTGTTTCCACTGAACCTTCTTCACAGCTGACATGTACTCATTGATGTCATAATTCACCTCTCATTCAACAACACCAAATATCTCCTGTGATCCAGGGGCAGGACTTTGCACCGGGCATATGGAGCATCAAACTCACCCTGCCTGTACTTTGTTTTTTCCTAAGGATAATTTTATGTATTTATTTTTGTCTGTGCTGGGTCTTTGTTGCTGTGAGAGCATCTCTCTAGCTGTGGCGAGCTGGGGCTACTCTCTAGTTGGGTGCACAGGCTTCTCATTTCGGTGGCTTCTCTTGTTACGGAGCATGGCTCTAGGCTCTCGGGCTTCCGTAGTTGCATTTCCCAGGCTCTTGACTTCGCTGGTGGCTCAGACGGTAAAGCGTCTGTCTACAATGCGGGAGACCCGGGTTCGATCCCTGGCTCGGGAAGATCCCCTGGAGAAGGAAATGGCACCCCACTCCAGTACTATTGCCTGGAAAATCCCATGGACACAGGAGCCTGGTAGGCTACATTCCATGGGGTCGCAAAGAGTCAGACATGACTGAACGACTTCACTTCACTTCACTTCACTTCAGAGCACAGGCTCAATAGCTGGGACCCAAAGGCTTAGCTGCTCCATGACATGTAGGATCTTCCCATACCAGGGATGGACTCTGTGTCTTCTGCATTGGCAGGTGGACTCTTTACCACAGAACTACCAGTGAAACCCAAGGAGCCTTTGATCTTGAGAAGGAGGCAAAGTCCTAAACAGATAATGATCTTGTTGTGACTTTTGTGAAGGAAGCACAGAGAAAAGACAGCCACTCTGGTCTGAGAAAATCTTCCCAAAGGAGGTGATGTCTGAGCAGACACCTAAAAAATGACAGGGAACTGGCCAGGTGAGAAGCAGGAAGGATGCTCCAGGTGGAGACAAAGGTACAATTTGGGGGACGCTTCAGGGAGTCACTGTGTCTAAAGTGTGGGCTTCAGTGCAAGGAGGGGTAGAAGAAAGGCTCAGCAAAGTAGTTAAGGGACATGTTCTAAATTTCTGTGAAAGAAGCAAAGGGAGAAAGGAGAGAATTCAGGTTTATGATGCAAAGTTTATTGCGCATTTTCCTAAAATTCTGCGTCTCCGGCTGCCTGCCCCTGGGCAAGGTTACCACCATGTGACAAGGAGAAAATGAGAGCCTTCTTTTTCTTCCTTTCTTCTTTTTCTTTTTTTAATACCACACTGATGGATCAATATGTCTGCTTTCCAGTACAGGCTCTCTGCTTTCTTTTCAGTGCGTCTGTTTTGCAGTTCAGAATGTGTGACTGGGGCATCTTACTATTCTCCCATTTTGAGCCCCTCCGCTTCAAGGCTGGCTGTTGCTCAACCAAGCAGGACTCGTTTCTCAGGGGAAATTAAATTGATAGACTCTCTCGTGTCCTGAGATTTCACCTGCCATAAATTCCAGGCAGCAAAAAGCAGTTCCAGAGGAGCTCTGTCAGGGTTTGGAGAGTCCACCAAAACAGAGCCAACAACTGAGGCAACAAGAGGCTCCAAGAATTTTCACCTCGTGGTGGGAATGGACAAGTATTGATTACCTGCTCCTCTAGGCCTAAGACAGTGTGTTCAATTGTCAATTTATCTCTTTGTCTGAAATCACTTATAGAGGCATACCTAAGACAGGAAGCCACGGGCATCTGGATCATTTAAAGGAGCCTTGGCCTCCCCTAAACCCCAAGAACAGCATGGTCTTCCCTTCTGAAGATCAAAAGTAGAGACTGAAATCACTGATCTGCTTCAAATATTTTTATAAGCTTTTGTCTCTGAACTGCCTGTGCAACTTGTGGTAATCATGGCAAAGAAGAAGAAAAAAAAAAAAAAAAACCACAAGAATCAACCTGCTCATTGTACTTAATTATTCTCTGTCCCCAAGCATCTGGCATAGGGCCAGGCATATAGGAGCTGATTGTTTTCCTCACTGAGGGTCTTTCTGAATGATGACAAGCTTCACGGATGGGTAGGTGTGTATAGAGGGTTGGCAGATAAATTGGGTCAAGGGATTTTAATTATTTTTAGCCATAAAATCATTTCTCAAAATAAAGATAAATACTAGGAATTGCTGGATAAGGGAGGAGTGGGAGCCTGAGTCACACACGCATTGCTTCCCTTCTATAAATGTCTAGTTGATTGGCGCTTAAGTCACAAGCGCATGGCCACGCCGGCTGCTCCACTGCTGCTCTCCACCTCCCTACTCTCACTGTTAGCCACCTTTCCTCTCCCTCTACTCAAATAAGGCACAAAGGGTATCAACGGCAACAAGTAGACTTCCAACCAGGCAATGTGATGCTTGTCTCCATCTTCCTAGAAATACCACCCTCCTGCCAGGGATGTGTTCTTTGGAACACAGCCGCCCCCTAACTTGGCGTGACTCTGGGTGTGACTGCAACCCTCTTCGCCCCCACTGAGGGGAGAAAGGCTGACAACTTACTCCTCCAATAGTGTTCCTTGAGTCCTTCTGCTCATCCCACACCTATACCCAGTTGTCAGAGCCCCCTAAATTCATCTGAAATGGAGGGAGGTGATCAGGTGGTAGATGTAGTAGCAGAGCTATGAATATTAAATTAAAGTAATTTAATTCATATCAATAGTTATTAATTATTAATATCGACAATATTAATAGCAATTAATTATTAACAGCTTAATTTTATTAGTATTAATATTATTAAGCTATTACTATTAAAGTCTCCAAGAGGCATTTGCCTTCCAAATATTTTGACTCACTGCAGAACTTGGGGGGCAGACATTTTCCCCTTTTTTTAAGCCCAGGTGGCTTACTGGTAAAGCATCTGTCTGCCAATGTAGGAGACGTGGTTTGATCCCTGGTCTGGGAAGATCCCCTGGGGGAGGAAATGGCAACCCACTCCAGCATTCCAGCCTGAAAAATCCCATGGACAGAGGAGCCTGGTGGGCCACAGTCCATGAGGTTGCAAGGAGTCAAACACAACTGAGCAATTGACCACACACACACACACACACACACTTGTAAATTTCTAGACAATAAGTCTCATTTATCATCCTGTTATACAATGAACATAATATTACTGATTGCAGGAATTTTTAAAATATACATGATACACAGCCCCTGACCTAAGAGAGCTTCTAAGTTATCTGAAAGTCAAGACAAACATTTGTGCATACACACACATACACACAGACACACACATGCATACATGAAATGTTGGCAGGACAAATCTCTAGGCTATGAGTTCTTCGGGAATCCTAGGAGCAAGGAATATGTTGTGGGTTAAGAGGAAAACAAATCCCTAGGGGTTGGGTGGTCTGGAAAGGATGGAACTGAAATGGCATTCTGAAGGATCACTGCCAAGGTTAAGGTGGGTGGTATAAGAAAATGTGAACAGAGTGTGTTCAGGAGGCAGACCTGCCATCTGGCTGCCCCACAAAGATCATCCAGGGGAGTCAAGCACCATCAAGATGGGAAAGTCTCGGTGCCTGACTGTGAGTCTGGACTATCCTTTGGGCAGCTGGAGGGTCATATGGGTTCCTGAGCCAAGACAGGACAAGAGGAAGGTATGCAAAAGGGGAGAAGGAGAAAGGCAGCAAGTCCAGTCTTTCTGTTAGTTCTGTCTATATCAGAGTTAGGGAAGGGATTTCAGCAATCATGTAAAGACCATCCCTGATGCAAAGTTTGGACAGAATGGCTACCTGGAGCCAGGCCAGAAAACAGGAGACATCACATTATGTAGGAAACTGTGCCCACATCTGGACATTTGCAGATACCCAGCATGCACTCGTGGGAGGGCTGGCCCTGCCTCATGGACCAGATGGGCCAAACCTCAGCCCAGAAAGAAAACTCCTTTCTTTTTGCACCTAATCCACCTATTCTTCCTCCTCATTCCTGTTTTCTATTATCTGCTCTAGTTGACAGATGTCATAGCTCAAAGCAGATTCTGTTAATCACACCCAGTGTTTTCCTCAGCACTGCCTAGGTATTGGATGCTGGAGCCACATGGCATGAAGCTCTACAGAGCTTCTCAGGGCCTGCCAGAGCAATGCAATGACAGAAAAGTGACAGCCATGGGGGGATGCAGGGAGAAGGGTGCTGTTGAGAGATCCAGAAACATGGTCCACACAGTTGGTCACAATTCATAAGGTCCAGAATTCCCCATTGGATGTTTAAAGCCCTTTCCTCACATGCAATGCTGACTTCCTCCTCCCCGAAGGCTCAGGTGACCAGTAGCTGTGACCAGTCCTTGGATTCTGGAGTCTCATCCACTTCAGCACAGCTGCCAGCCTCTTAGAGGTCATAACCAAGACAGTGAAACAGGAGATGATGGTGGCATAGACCTTCGCCTGGAGCTGTCTGGCCACCTAATGCAGGAGGCAGTTTCTCGACTCTGGTCCCTGAGGTATGTCTTGGGCATCATGGCAGCCACCAGTTGAGTATGAGGCATGGGTCTTTATTTAGACCATAGCAAAGGGTCTTTATTTCCAAGGGCAGATTTGCTCCAAACTAACAGATAAATAAAGAATGTCTCCTCATCTTTTGATACAAGGAACTTCTTAATTCCTTGAGCTGAGCTTCTGTTGTCAACCAAAGAGAAGGACAAAGCTGTCACACCACTGAAGTATACTTTTTTAGACTCTTTATATGTGAAATAATTCATTATGTGTGAAATAACCATAGTTGAAGACTGAGACTTCAACCTGGCTCAAGATCAACTTAAGCTTCTCTGGTTCATTACTATGTCAATAGAAGCTCCTAAACTTCAAATGGACAAAGCCATATGTGTAACAAATATTTTCTGGTAAGGATCTTTCATAACACACTTTCCCTTATACCAAAAAATGACCCAGGTACCTTTTATAAGGTATATCCCTTGTGGTGTAAACTCTCAAGACAAAAGTAAATGCTAAAAAACAAAAATCCACATTTTAATCTGTTTACACTACACCATTTCCAGTGATGAAGAGATTGTTAGTTTGAGGGTTTTATGTGTATTGTAGGATAAAGCAAACAAGTATTATGTAGTAATCTAATTCTATTATCTCAAGTATCCTTGAGAACTGGGAAGTTCTCAGAGTGGGAGAAAGAGATATAGGTGTGAGACATAAGAAAGATAGTACTAGTTTAAAGAAGTTTCAGTATGAACTCAAGATGTATTTTATGAAAAACAAACAAAAAAAGCAATATATTTCATAATTCAGTTCACTACAAAGACCAAAAGACCTAGAAATATCAAGCTATTCCTAAAAGCAGAGCCTGAGAAAGGAGTCTGGGTTCGGGTAGTTTTTGAGGGAAGGTGATCCCAGAATGCACAAATGAGGCATGCGGGAGAGTAAGACAGAGAAAGAGCAAAAGTCAGTCAGGTGTATGTTTTCGAGGTCATAGCTGTGGGCCATGAGGCTTTGCATCTATGCAGACCTCTGAGAAGGATATGCAAAGCCCTGGAGAACTGTCCATCTGCCCATGGGAGGACAAGACAACATCTCCCACTCCCAGTCTTCTCTGGATGAGCTGAAAACTCCAGCGATGCTAACTCCCCACATTTCAGGAATGTGCAAACACAGAGAGCACCCGCTGGAGGAGTAACAGACATTTTTACTACTGGTGAGAGTCTGAGCTCCCCCGGGACTCCTGCTGCAGCGGCAGCTGAAATCAGAGGTGGACAAGCAGTGTGACACTGGGCGCCAAGGCCTTCTACGAGAACACATGTAATATTTACAGATGAAATGCTGTGTGCCTGTGTGTGGTTGGCTTCTAGGTATAGGGAAGAGGGTACATGAGGCTATAGATGAAACTCATGAATGTTTAAGCTGGGTTAAAAGTACATGTGCTGTGTTCATTGCTCAGTCATGCCCAACTCTTTGTGACCCTTTGGACTGTAGCCCAGCAAGGTTCCTCTGTCCATGGGATTTTTCAGACAAGAACGCTAGAGTGGGTTGCCATTTCCTCTTTCAGGGAATCTGCCCAACCCAGGGATCAAACCCCTGTCTGCTGCATTGGCAGGCAGATTATTTACCACTGAGCCATCAGAGAAACCCAGAAGAGTACATGAGAGCTTGTTAAACTCTTCTGCCTACTTTTGTAAGCAAATGCGTAACATTTGCTATAGCAGGATAAGAGAGAAAGAAAAAGGAAATGAAGGAAGAGATGGAGGTAGAGAGAGAGGGAGGAAGAGGGGAAAGGAGGGAGGAATATGAGTGTGAAATAATTTCAAAAAGAGTAGGGACTTTTTAAAAGTGGTCCAGTGGCTGAGACTCTGTGCTCCCAATGCAGGAGCCCAGGTTCAATCCCTGGTCAGGGAACTAGATATCATATGATTCAGCCAAGACCTGCAACAAATAAAAAAATATTTCTTAAAAATAAAAACAGCAAAGATTCTCAAGTCAGAAATCCTGGCTCCATGTAATTGGGCAAGTCAGATAACCTCTGAGGGCCCTGGCTTTCTCATCTAAAATAGTAAAAGGAATCTTCTCCTAAATTAAACATGAAAGGGAAAGTCGCTCAGTTGTGTCCCACTCTTTGCAAACCCATGCACTGTAGCCCTCCAGGCTCCTCTATCCATGGCATTCTCCAGGCAAGATTACTGGAGTGGGTTTCCATTTCCTTCTCCAGAGGATCTTCCTGACCCAGGGATCAAACCTGGGTATTCGTCATCACAGGCAGATTCTTTACCATCTGAGCCACCAGGGAAGCCCAAAAGTAAATACAGATGTAATGAAAGTACACTCACTTCATCAGACAATGTCATGCATACAGTAGGTGCTCAATAGATATTAGCTATTACATTATTATTGTGAAAATGCCATGTCCAGAGAGAGCAGGAAAGGACAAGCAGGCTAATTCTAGTTGACCAGGGAGCACATCAGGGGCAAAATGACTTCATAGTACTGCTATGACTCTACAATTAACCTGTTTTGAAATGCTCAGATGAGGGACTTCCCTGGTGGTCCAGAGGCTAAGACTCTGCACTCCCAGTGCTCAGGGCCTGGGTTTGATCCCTGGTCAGTTTGATCAACTTAAAAGAAAAGATCTGCATGTTGCAATGAAGATCAAAGATCCCACGTGCTGCAGCCAAATAAATAAAAAGTAAAAAACCTTAAAAAAGAGAAATACTCAGAAGAAAAACCCCAGAAAATGTGGTGTTGTGTGTGCCTCAGAGGGGAAAATTTATCACTGAAATACAAGGCCCCAGTTGTGAAGCTCATTGGAAAGATGGGGATGAAAAATGTGGGATGACTCCCTTATCTCCCTTCTCAGAAGGAGGCACTATCCGAGCTACTTTACCTCACTGAGGGGCTGAAGGAGAAGGGCTCAGCAGTGTCTGGCATTAAGTACTCTGGAAATGGTGGTCGGTCGTGTTGGAATAATTATTCTTGAGTTGGTGGCTGCTGCTGCTACTGCTAGGAACCACTTCCTTCTCTCTTAACATTGAGACCACCATGAAGAATTCCCCTCAAGTTCTTGAATGAGATCACCCCCTCATTAAATGCCTTCCATTCTTAAAGGGTCAACATGAGAACTGGAAAAAGTCAATGAAGAGCCCAGTGAAATATCAAGCTCTACACACATAAATCTTCTTACTGTGAAAACTTCACCAGCTAATGCTTTTCAGGAAATGAAAGACTCAGCTTTTTCATTCTTTGAGAGTTAACCAGAATCCACCTTTTATTTCCACCCTTGTTGAAATCTTTCTAACCTGTATCAGCCCAACTTGCTGCCTATGAAGCAAAATTTAATTTTTGAAGACTGATTACTTTATGCCTCAGGGTCTTCTTTCTGACCACAGGTAGTTCTGTGCAAGAAGATCAATAACTCAGAAGTCACCTGACCTCCAAACACTCCAAAGGCATTGTTTTGATTAATCAATAATAATTTTCTTTCTGTCAGTTGCTTTCGATGTATGAAAAATCGAGTGCCAGGAAGCAACTTGGCTATTTGAATATTCTAATTAATTAAATTTTATTCCATTTTACTGGCTTATACAAATCTGGTGTTAACTTGATACAAAAACCACTATCAGTCAAGTTTCTCCAATCATTTTAGAGTTCCAAATGGGTATAAGTGATACTTGAATCACATTTATTAACTAAAAATATAGCCCCATTATTGAGTCATTTGGAATATTCTATCTATAATTCATGTAAAAGTTCTTAAATTGGGTCATAGCCTCCTTTAACAAGTTGATAAAAACCATGGACCTTCAACCCTGAGAAATCTATACATATATATGCCTAAAGCTTATCCATAAACTCCTAGGGGCTTCAGGTACTCCCAGCTAATAACTATTGGTTTAGATTTTCTTTCATTGCCAAATGAGTAAACCCTTCATAAAAGCAGGAGTCTTGGATAAGGTCTATAAGCTTCACATAGAAACCCCTCTTATTGAACTTAGACTAATTGAATTTTGCAGGCTATTGAATTTTGCCACAAGGTCACACTTTAATTAACTAAAGACAAGATTTTCCTTCCTATAAATGGAACCATATTGGAAAATGCCCATATCTCTTTCCCTAAAAAATCATGACATGACACCCTGGTATCTGTCATCTCTGCCCACACACAGCTGCCATTCCAGCCTGGTGAAATCTTCCTGGGATCTTCTGGATGGAAGGCATTTCACATCAGATTTGATTGGAAGCTTTATAATAGAGAAGAAAACTGACCCTTAGATGAAGAAGCAATAAAAAAAATTAGTTTCTGGGAGGGGAAGTATACTGCAGACACATGGAGTCCCTTCTTTTGCTTTATGAGGGCATTCATCTCTAGCTGGATCTTTGTAAATCAAGGGACTTTATATCTAATTTTTAAAATTGATAAAAAGCACATTTCATAACTCTTTCAGATGGTCCCTGAACATTTGGGATCTATGAAACAGATGGGGGGGCTTTAAGGCCAAGTCTCCTTAGCTAAGATGCTGCTGCTGCTGCTGCTAAGTCGCTTCAGTCGTGTCCGACTCTGTGCGACCCCATAGACAGCCTCCTACCAGGCCCCTCTGTCCCTGGGATTCTCCAGGCAAGAACACTGGAGTGGGTTGCCATTTCCTTCTCCAATGCATGAAAGTGAAAGTGAAAAGTGAAAGTGAAGTCACTCAGTCATGTCCGACTTGTAGCAACCCCATGGACTGCAGCCTACCAGGCTCCTCCATCCATGGGATTCTCCAGGCAAGAATACTGGAGTGGGGTACAATTGCCTTCTCCGATGACCAACCTAGATAGCATATTGAAAAGCAGAGACATTACTTTGCCAACAAAGGTCCGTCTAGTCAAGGCTATGGTTTTTCCAGTGGTCATGTATGGATGTGAGAGTTGGACTGTGAAGAAATCTGAGTGCCAAAGAATTGATGCTTTTCAACTGTGGTATTGGAGAAGACTCTTGAGAGTCCCTTGGACTGCAAGGAGATCCATCCAGTCCATTCTGAAGGAGATCAGGCCTGGGATTTCTTTGGAAGGAATGATGCTGAAGCTGAAACTCCAGTACTTTGGCCACCTCATGCGAAGAGTTGACTCATTGGAAAAGACTCTGATGCTGGGAGGGATTGGGGGCAGGAGGAGAAGGGGATGACAGAGGATGAGATGGCTGGATGGCATCACTGACTCGATGAACGTGAGTCTGGGTGAACTCTGGGAGTTGGTGATGGACAGGGAGGCCTGGCATGCTGCGATTCATGGGGTCGAAAAGAGTTGGACACAACTGAGTAACTGAACTAACTAACTAACTAACTAAACCCATCCAGGTGAAAAATAGTAAAAGTTTATCATTTCTCCTTTGCCCAAATTTAAGTTCTAGATATATGTCAACATGGTTGATTGATCCTGAGAAAACTAAGTAATTCTTCTAAGTTTCAATTTCTTCATTGTTTAGATGGGGATGTGACAAGGAGTTTGTGGGCAGTTTACTAGACTGCATTTGTAAAGTACCCATCACTTTACTAACAGGAAGTAGTAAAATATCAGTTGAGGGGACTTCCCTGATGGTCCAACTGGCCAAGACTGCACACTCCCAATGCAGGGGACCCAGGTTCAGTCTCTGGTGGGGGAACTAGATCCCACATGCCTGTAACTAAGTGTTTGCAAGCTGCAAGGATGACTGAAGATCCGGCACACCACAGCTAAGACCAGGAACAGCCAAATAAATAAATAAATATAGTTTTTAAAAATATCAGTTGAAGGTAGACAGTGGTCAATTAAAAGGATATACTCTAAACCTAAAACAAGCACTAAAATGACAACAACAAAATATTACAGCCAATCAGTTAATAAAGGAGGTTTTTTGAAACAGTAATATTTAATTAAACAAAGAGAAGAAACAGAGCAAAAGATAATGAGGAATAAATAGATGGGTAAATAGAAAACAAATGGCAAGACAGTAGATTTAAACCTAGTCATAATAATAATTACATTAAATGGAAATACACTAAATATCACACTTCAGAGGTAGAGATTATCAGATTTAATTTTTTTAAAAAGCAAGACCCAACTATACTCTGCCTTCAAGAAATGAACTTCAAATATACATACACAAATAGTTTTTATGACATAGTAAAAATAGGTGGGAGATGATACACCATCAAAAGAAAGGTGATGTATCCTCATTAATATCAGACAAAGTAGAGTTTAGAGCAAAGTATACTACCAGGGATAAATAAGGTCATTTCATGATTAAAAGATCAGTTAATCAAGAGTACACTACTATTCTAAAGACTTAGGAACCTAATAACAGAGCTTCAAAACTTATGAAGCAAAAACTGATAGACTGTAAAATAAAATAAACAAATCTACAATTTTAGTTTATATAGTTAAATACAGGGGCTTTGTTCAATAGCCTTTCTCAGTAATGGATAGATAGATGTATCTGACAAAATCAGTAAATGTATAGATTTGAACAACACTATCTATTAACCTGACTTAACTGACACAGAATTTTCCACCCAATAACAGCAGAGTACGCATTCTGCTTAAGTGTATACGAAACATTTACCGATAAAGACCACATTCTGGATTACAAAAAAGTCTCTATCAATATAAAATATTTAAGTCCTTTCAAGGACATCCTTTGAAAACAATTGAATTAGAGATTAGAAAATTAGTGACCTCTGAAAAACTTCAAATATTCAGAAACTAAATAACATACTTCTAGAAAACCCATAGACTAAATAAGACATAAAAATAGAAAGTAAAAATTATTTTAAACTGAGGGAAAATAAGACAACACATAAAAATGTGTGGAATACTGCTAAAGCAGTACTTAGGGGGAAGTTTATAGCAAACAAGCTTTGAAAAGGAAGAACAAAATAGGAGAAGTAATACTACCTGGCACAGATATATTAAAGAGGGTGGAATTAGTGTAAAGTGGACAAATATTGGCCATCTTCACTTTTCACAGATTTTGTATTTGCAGGTTCACCTCTTTACTAAAATTTTATCAAGGGCCATTAGAAAATGCTTGAAATAAAAGATGTGATTATTATCTTGGTTGTGGTGGTAGTTTCACAGATGCATACACACTGTAAAAACTATTAAATTCTACACTTTAAATACATGCAGTTTACTGCATGCCAACAAAACTGTTAAAGAAAAATTGGAGACTCAATATTTACACCTGCTTTCTACCATGCTGGACTGACATTTTCACACATCCCCTGAGAGCTTACTAAATTTGTAGATAAATTGAAAACAACGATATAAGCTAAAAATTCCACTGAACAGAGTACAGACTTTTCTGTGATGTTTTAGAGGACACATTGGACTCCATTAGTACCGCCAATCATCAATATGTCTGTGGATTATCATTTTCCTATGGAGCCAGAAGCTTAGGATAAACCAGTGGTGGCTTTGCTTTGAATTTCCTTGTTAATACTCAGATATATGCAGGAGAATCAAAACTCTTCCATTCACAAATAATTAAAGGTATGCTATGCTATGCTATGCTAAGTCACTTCAGTCGTATCCGACTCTGTGTGACCCCATAGACGGCAGCCCACCAGGCTACCCCGTCCCTGGGATTCTCCAGGCAAGAACACTGGAGTGGGTTGCCATTTCCTTCTCCAGTGCATGAAAGTGAAAAGTGAAAGTGAAGTCGCTCAGTCGTGTCCTGACTCTTAGCGACCCCGTGGACTGCAGCCTAACAGGCTCCTCCATCCAGGGGATTTTCCAAGCAAGAGTACTGGAGTGGGGTGCCATTGCCTTCTCCAATTAAAGGTATAACAGCTATCAAAATCTTTCATCCTCTGAGCTATGTTTCTTATTGTCAGAGAAAGACATTACAAATAAGTAAGAGGGGAAGGACAGAATGAACTTTCTAGTACTTGATTGGTCAGACTCCACTATGAACTCACATGTAGATTAATATATACACACACACACACACAGATGGACACACACGGAAACAATTGTGGATATGTATGTACACACGGGTGAGTACACATACCTAAGTTTCCTAGCTCTGTCCTTGAGAGGTTCTAGAAGCAGTAACCCTCTAAGAGCAAGAAGCACATCTGTGTCTGAATCTTGGTTTCTAGTACCATTCTCCACTAAAAGGAACTGGGGTTTCCTGGAGAAATGACTGATTCTAGGGTTGGGACAGATAAAGTACAACACGAGCCTGGGGCATCTTATGGTGCCAGAAATCAAGGAAGTGCTCAAAAAATAAACTAAAAAAGGATGGTAGCATGTCAAAGGGACATAGGAGCAATTTAATCAACAAGATACAACCCAATAAATACATGACTCAAAATAAAATAAATATACACCACTCCATGCTAATATAAATAAATAATTGAATAAATAAGTAAATAAGGGGCATATCGTCTTTATCTAATTCCATGTAGATACTCCCCTATCCAGAAATTGAAGTTTAATTTCCTCCACAACCTTAAATATGGACTAGATTTAGTGATTCACTTATAAAGAACAAACTATAGAAAGAGGGGAAAAAAAATAACTTTCCAATGCAGTAGCCTGGAAAATCTCATCCTAAGCAAGTGTTCAAAGTTGCCATCTCACTGATAAGTCGTGTTGTTGGCATGTACCCCCTGACATGATGTGATGAGAAGGGCACTTCACCTCAGTGATCGTCTTCCTGCAAAATTCATAATCCTAGTGTATACGTGAGGACAACATCAGAGAAACGCAAGTGAAGAGCCATCCTATAAAACATCCAACAATTATTTTTCAAAAATGTCTAAGTCATTTAAAAAAAAAAACAAGGAAAGACTGAGAAGTAAGAACCAGAGGAGATTAGGACACATATGACATAAATGCAACGTGGTATCCTGGCTGGGATCCAGAAAAAGAGCATTAGTAGAAAAACAAGTAAAATCCCAATAAAGTCTGGAGTTTAGTTAACAATATTATATATCAGTAATTATCTCTTGGTTGGGGGTGCTCATTTCCTTAGTTGTATCCAACTCTTTGAGACCTCATGAACTGTAGCCTGCTAAGCTCCTCTGTCCATGGGATTCTCCAGAAAAGAATACTGGCATGGTTTGCCATTCCCTTCTCCAGGGGATCCTCCCAACCCAGGGTTTGAACCCACATCTCTTATGTCTCCTGCATTGGCAGGCAGATTCTTTACCACTAACGCCACCTGAGAAGTCCTATTATCTCTTAGGTTTGACGAATGAACCCCAGCCATGTAAGAGATTACATTAGAAAAATCTGGGTGAATGATATGCAGGAATTCAGTGTTATCATTGCACCTTTTCTATAAATCTAAAACTACTGCAAAACAAAAGTTTATTTCAAAAACTTCCATCCTCTCATTAAATTGGTTAAAAGCCTTCGAGAGTGACAGAAGGTTGTCATCATGAAACTGCTCAACTGGACAAATGGATGCTGAGAACTGATTCTGGCCTGTGGCATTCTGAGTGGGAAATGGCAATTTAGTTATTCTTTTCACCCATGTCCCAGGAACACCACAGTTTGCATCTTCCCTTGTAGTGGACCTGCCTCTTTAGAGAAGAGAAAAGTCTAGAACAGCTGTGGCCTGCCTGTGTTACAGTCTATCGTGAGACTGGGTAGCCAAGAGCTGGAGTGCCTGGTGGGTCATAGCACAAAGCAATCTGAGCAGCTCAGCCAGTTTGATATTTTAAATGCACTGAGGATTTTAAAAAACAAGTCTTAGATGTACAAAAATGTATGTCATCTTTCCCAAGAGGCAAAAATCACACACTTATCCAATTTGCCAAATGACAATTTAGCCATCACACTGTCTGCGTCTCAAAACCAATTCAAACAGACACATTGCTCTTCCTGAGAGATGTTAGATGGACGTGTCAGCAGCCAGACTGTTTTGCCACTCTCACTGGGTAAGTTCCTCTGTGTTTTATTTTTTAACATTTTAAGAACAGAGCCTATCTTCAAAGGATGTGAGAGACCCAATCAACTTCAAATTATGCTCTTTGGAAATGTCACCAATCTCACAGCACCTCCAAGAATTAATTCATGACAAGCTTTAAAGAATGCCCAGCACTCACCCCTGTAATTCATCACTGTACCCACCAGTGATCTTTTCCCTGACTTCTTTAAACATCTTTTCTTCATCACAGTGACCCACTCTTCATGTAAAAGGCCTCAAAGATTCATGAAACATCATTTGATCAAATGAACGCTGCTTAAGTTCTGCAAAAAGAAACCAGCCTGCTCAAGAGTGAATTCCAATTCCTAAAGCCTAGAGCTGAGGAGGTATCCAGGACTGAATTTCTTAGAAGGTCAGGTTTTATAAAAGAAAGCTTACTGAGACTTCCCTGGTGGTCCAGTGGTTAAGACTCCTTGATCCCAGTGCAAGGGACACGGGTTCAATCCCTGTTCAGGGAACTAGACCCCACATGCCACAGCTACAAGCCAACACAGCCAAGTAAGTAAACAGATATATATATTTTTTAAAAAGCTTACTTTCTGCATCCCTGCTGATTCCACCTGCCTGTCCCCAGATTACCCTCCTATCTTCCCCTTTTCCTCTGCTACCAGTTCCAATGCTTTGTTGTGACTTTACTCTTTTGGTGACCAGATGGCCCCATATTCTGTGCTAACCCACCAGACCAGCCTCTGCACTCAGAGCTACCAGACAAAAAGGAAGAGAAGGAAAACTGAGAAAATAGGAAGAGACTCTTACCCTTGACTTGGGTTTACTGATCCCTGACCACCAGAAGGGTGTCTAGGAAGATGCTCAGTTCCGGCATTTGGGGGGATTTGCTCTCGTTTTGGAGAAGGCAGTGGCACCCCACCCCAGTACTCTTGCCTGGAAAATCCCATGGACGGAGGAGCCTGGTAGGCTGCAGTCCATGGGGTCGCTAAGAGTTGGACACGACTGAGCGACTTCACTTTGACTTTTCACTTTCATGCATTGGAGAAGGCAATGGCAGCCCACTCCAGTGTTCTTGCCTAGAGAATCCCAGGGACGGGGGAGCCTGGTGGGCTGTGGTCTATGGGGTCGCACAGAGTCAGACATGACTGAAGCGACTTAGCAGCAGCAGCAGCAGCTCTCGTTTTAGGCAAGATGAATGCATTTTATTTACCATGTTGCTATGTGGCTTCTGATTGATTGAGTGAGATATAGGCTTTACCACAGCTGGCATTGACCTGGTTTACAAGAAGCTCATGTCCTTGGCAGACAAGACTGTTGTCTCTCAAGACTGGAGGATGAGGGATGGTGACAAGGCCAGACGGTGCCACAGGAAGAAGTAGAAGGAGAAGAACCTTGCCCTAGACTCCCCAACAAAGCAGGGCAGGTACCTGCTTTCCTGGCATCAGGTACTGAGAGTGCCATTCGGGGGCAAGCACAGGTCAAACACATATCAAGTCTGGACAAAGAGTCACCAGAAAGGGTTGTAAATCTAAGACAATGTATTAAGGGTATCAGGTGGGGAATGCGGAACAGAGACCGGTATCCAGGGCTGGCTGCACCCAGAAGTCCAGGCAGCCAATTGCCCTGAAGAGGGTGCAGCAGACAGACCCTAATCAGCACATGTGGTTATTAAGAGCTCTTACTCTACAGACAGGCTGCAGACTGTCATCCATCCTGATGATTCTGTTTTGGTTAGCATGTCACTTCATGTGTTGTCTTTATACTCTGTGATTTTACCCTGTGACTATCTGGTGATTTTAGCCTGCGAGCTCAACTCCTGGGGCAACAACTGCTCTCTCTGGTAATGTACAGAAGGGAAGAGCTGAAGTCCTAACCCTAGTCTATGAGGTTAAGAAGAGAGAAGGTAGAGAGAGCTCCAAGCTTACTGCATCACTACTGGCTGAGTTTCCAAAACCAAGCATTTCCTCTGAACATAGATTCTCTTTTAAACTCAGTAAAGACAAATAGTATGGAGGAAAGGTTTATTCTTAGACTTTAACCCAATAGTCCAGGGTGCCAAGAGAAGGAGGAGGTGAAGGAGAGACAGGTCAAAGGAAGACAGTTCACAACTTTTCTCTATCTCCTCAACTTAGCAAGACTTTCTGATTGCCTCATCATTACTCAGTGTTGACAATACTGATGTTAATGTCATCAGCTGCTGACTGTTCAGGATTCCTATTGGCTTCAGTATAACCTTGGAGCGAGGCAAGAGCAAGAGATGAACTCAAAAGCTTTCTTCCAACCTGCTCTTCCTTCTGCCTCTAGCTGATGTCTGCCCTGCATCTCTCAATACCCTCCAACCAACAAAGCAACACACACAGAGTATTGTTTGTTAATTCCTTTAGTTCTTTTTATCTATCCTTTCCTTGGCTGCTATAATTGTGTCAAAATTGTGTTCCTTTGGGGTCTGTCCTATTGTTATGTAAATTCAAGTTTTATTTCAAGGAAGACTTTTAGAATTGTATCTTTAGATATTTGTTCTGGCAATTATTTCCTTTTTACTCCTTGGAGGGAATGAAAATTGTACGTATGTTGGACTTAATTTGCCTGTCCACCATCTATCATTTTCTCTCTAAATTGCTTTACTCCTCTATTTCAACTTAATGTTGTTTATTTTTGTTATTCCTACTGTCTATGTCCTTTATCATGTTTTTAGCAGTCTATTCTCTCTTGTGCTTTTTTCAGATTTCTTCATTTCTAACATGATTTATGTCTCCTCTCCCCGATGTATAATATACACATGCATATTTCTTTCCTGTGTTTTGATAGCACATATTTTTCTCTCTCTCTTTTAAAAATTATGGTTAAAGTTTTGGTCACAGTTTTTATCAGCTCTATGCTGATGCTTCTGGTATCTGTTAATGTATGTCCTATTTTTTCCTTTTTTATTATTTTTTAAATTTATTTTTAATTAGAGGATAATTCTTTATAATATCATGTTGGCTTCTGCCATAAAACAATGTGAATCCGTCGTAAGTATACATATGTCCCCTCTCTCCAGAGTCTCCCTCCCACCTCACACCCCATCCCACCCCTCACCCCATCCCACCCCTCACCCCATCCTACCCCTCTAGGTTGTCACAAAGCACTAGATTGAACACCCTGTGTCACACAGCAAATTCTCACAAGCTATCTATTGTATATGTGGTAATGTATATGTCTCAATGCTACTCTTTCAATTTGTGGAGAAGGCAATGGCACCCCACTCCAGTACTCTTGCCTGGAAAATCCCATGGACGGAGGGCCCTGGTAGGCTGCAGTCCATGGGGTCACTAGGAGTCGGACACAACTGAGCAACTTCACTTTATTTTTTCACTTTCATGCATTGGAGAAGGAAATGGCAACCCACTCCAGTGTTCTTGCCTGGAGAATCCCAGGGACAGGGAAGCCTGGTGGGCTGCCGTCTATGGGGTCGCACAGAGTTGGATATGACTGAAGCGACTTAGCAGCAGTAGCAGCTCCTTCCTCCACTGTGTCCACAAGTTTGCTTTCTATGCATCTCTATTGCTACCCTGCAAATAGGTTCATCAGTACTAGTTTTCTGGATTTCATATATATGTGTTAATAATAAAAAAAACAAATAAAAATTTGTTTTTCTCTTTCTGACCTACTTCACTCTGTATAACAGGCTCTAGCTTCATTCACCTCATAGAACTGACTCAAATATGTTCCTCCTTATGGCTGAGTAACATTCCATTGTATATACGTACCACAACTTCTTTATTTTTGTCTTTTTGCTATCTTTGTATGGATTTTATACTTATTTCTTTTTTGTTGTCTATCTCCAAATAAGGAAGATTTTCCTGGACAAGCTTATGGGCTGGAAGCTTGTGGGAGGGCACAGTTGGGGCCATCCCCCTGGCTAAACATCACCTTTTTTTGTCTTCAAGTGCATATGTAGGCCTTCATAGGTATGATTTCTCTTCAACTTATAGAGAGAAGCGGCTGTGAAGTTTCTCAGAATACAACATTTTAGCTACCTCCTGGCTTCACCCGAAATAAAATTGTCATGTTTTCATTCTCTTCATTGCTTATAGATTATTTCCAGGAAGAAAAAGGGGGAAATACTGACTTTATGCTGTCATCTTTAAACCAGAATTTCATCTGATTTCTCTGAACCTGAGTCTTATCCTCTGTAAAATGGATATACAGTGAGTAGGTTAGTGCACAAAGAATCCTTGTCAGTGTCTGGCACATCATCAACAGTTGTTGAGTGCTTACTATTACTACTGCAATAGGGACACAGCCATAAGGCCATAGGTTAGGGACAGACTGGGGTCTCGGAGACAAGAAATGGCAAAAAGAAGACAGAATTCAAGGCCTGGGTGACGAACGCCTCCCACAGTACCTGAAGATGGTGGCTCAGACGGTAAAGGAATCTGGCTGCAGTGCAGGAGACCTGGGTTGGATCCCTTTGTCATGAAGATCCCCTGGAGAAGGGAATGGTAACACATTCCAGTATTCTTTCCTGGGAAATCCCATGGACAGAAGAACCTGGTAGACTACAGTCCATGGGGTTGCAAAGAGCTCCACACGACTGCAAATATGAAACCTATTAAAAAGAAGACCCCCATCTTTAGGGGAAATCTTGCATTTACTGTGGTCAATTGTGCATTTAATATTAATATGTACCAAATAACACGCTAAGCAGTTTATTTGCATTATCTTGTTTAATCTTCCCAATTACCTTATGAGGTAGATGCTGCAATAGCTGTTTTACAAAGGAGATAACTGAAGGACAAAGAGACTAATTTCTGTGCTCAAGACCATGCCTAAATGAGGACCTGGACTGGACCTGTGAGTATTTATTTAGTGTAATACTCACATACAATGAACCTTCAGAAGTATTTCTCAAAGCCTGTCTTTTAGGGTTAGAGTAAATAGAATTGATTTGCCTGACTCTCTCCATGCTTAGGGTAAGTCTCTGCCACTTCTAAGTTTAGCCCCTGAGTTAAGGGTATGAAAAAATAGAAGGTGATTGAGGCCTTATATTACTGCAGTGGATAAAGGAGGTTCTACATTTAGCAGTCAACTAGAGCAAGCTAGAAATAGAAAACATGACGATACCACAGAGAAGTCTAAAAGGAATAAAACCTACACAATTGCTTTCTTCTCAAACATTAAGGTTCCTCATCAAGGAAGGAAGTCAACATCTTCCCATGAGGCTTGCAAACATAGATATCAGAAGATAAACTATGGACTTCCCTGGTGGTCCAGTGGTTGAGAATCTGCCTGTGAATGAAGGGAACATGGGTTCAATCCTTGGTTCAGGAAGATTGTACTTGCGGCATGGCAACTAAGCCCGTGAGCTGCACAGGCTGCAACTACTGAAGCCTAGATCCCACGCTCCACAGCAAGAGAAGCCATTGTCTTCTTTTTGCCAGTTTCTGTGCACATCAACTAGAGAAAGCCCAAATGCAGCAATGAAGAGCTAGCATAGGCAAAAATAAATAAATAAATAACAACATTTAAAAGAAGATAAACTAGATTTATAAATGCTGATGAGCAGCAAAGCAGAGAACTCTATGTGTCCACCACAGTCTGCTTTCTTCCTCCTCCATAAACAGCTAGATTGCAGCCTCTTCATTTCAGGTAAGCAGGGCCACACAACTGAGCTTTGACCTTTGAAATATGGCTAGAACCAAGCCATGCCACTTCTAAGACAAACCCCTAAAATCCCTCTGAGTTTCCTCCACACACTATCTGCCCTGAAAAAAGAGACCCTAAGGACCAAAAGAGGTGGGGCCATAAGAAAGATGGACTCTGGGTCCCTAATTTGTCTCTCAAAAGGAAGTTATCCACAAGAGTGCTCTAATAAGGAATACTTCTGTTGGAATACCACAGGAATGGGAAATAAGCTTTTATTGTGTTGAATAACTGAAATCAGGCAGCTGTTTGTTATAGTGGTTCAGTTCAGTTCAGTCACTTAGTCATGTCCAACTCTTTGGGACCCCATGGACTACAGCATGCCAGGCCTCCCTGTCCATCAACAACTCCCGGAATTTATTCAAACTCATGTCCATTGAGTCAGTGACGTCATCCAACCATCTCATCCTCCGTCATCTGCTTCTCCTCCCACGTTCAATCTTCCCCAGCATCAGGGTCTTTGCAAAAGACTCAGCTCTTCGCATCAGGGGGCCAAAGTATTGGAGTTTCAGCTTGAACATCAGTCCTTCAAATGAACACCCAGGACTGATTTCCTTTAGGATGGGTTGGTTGGATCACCTTGCTGTCCAATGGACTCAAGAGTCTCCTCCAACACCACAGTTCAAAAGCATCAATTCTTCGGTGCTCAGCTTTCTTTATAGTCCAACTCTCACATCCATACATGACTACTGGAAAAACCATAACCTTGACTAGATAGACCTTTGCTGGCAAAGTAATGTCTCTCCTTTTTAATATGCTATCTAGCTTGGCCATAACTTTTCTTCCAAGGAGTGAGCATCTTTTAATTTCATGGTTGCAATTACCATCTGCAGCGATTTGGAACCCAAAATTAAAGTCTGCCACTGTTTCCACTGTTTCCCCATCTAATTGCCATGAAGTGATGGGGCCTGATGCCATGATCTTAGTTTTCTGAATGTTGAGCTTTAAGCCAACTTTTTCACTCTCAACTTTCACTTTCATCAAGAGGCTTTTTAGTTCCTCTTCACTTTCTGCCATAAGGGTGGTGTCATCTGCATATCTAAGGTTATTGATACTTCTCCCAGCAATCTTGATTCCAGTATGAGCTTCTTCCAGCCCAGCGTTTCTCATGATCTACTCTGCATATAAATTAAATTAGTCTACCTTAATACCTTATGTCTAAATTATAGCTTTAGGGGAAGGAGGATGGTTCCCTTCTCTTAACTCTAAGAACTTTTGACCCAGATATTCAAAGTTCAAAATGCACTTAAAGATCTAGGAACTCTTACTTTTGGAAGCCCCACTTCACAAAATATCAAAAATATTGAAATGTTTTACCATCCTACATTAAGTATAATTTTGTATACAAAGAAGTATACAAGAGTTGAGGGGAGTTAAGAATTGACCTGAAAAGAAAGTGAAAGTGAAAGTCACTCAGTGGTGTCTGACTCTTTTTGACCCCATGGACTATACAGTCCATGTAATTCTCCAGGCCAGAATACTGGAGTGGGTAACTGCTCCTTTCTCCAGGGGAATCTTCCCAACTTAGGGATCGAATCCAGGTCTCCTGTATTGCAGGTGGATTCTTTACCAGCTGAGCCACCAGGGAAGCCCAATAATACTGGAATGGGTAGCCTATCCCTTCTCCAGTGGATCTTCCTGACCCAGGAATCAAACCAGGGTCTACGGCATTGCAGGTGGATTCTTTACCAACTGAACTATCCAGGAAGCAGAATTATATAAATGTGGGTATGTATAACTTGATTTTTTATTTGTATTTTCTACCTACCCATTTTTACTCTTTCTCCTGTATGTAGATACCAAATTCACAAAAAGGACCCACAAAAGTAGATCTGGAGGAAATTCTAGTGTATTTAGAACAAATGTAATGATAGTGAACTCCGGGAGTTGGTGATGGGCAGGGAGGCCTGGCGTGCTGTGATTCATGGGGTTGCAAAGAGTTGGACACGACTGAGCGACTGATCTGATCTGATCTGAATGATATCTTTATGTCAGATACAGGGGCTTGATCTGCTTTATGGTACATACTATCTTCTGTTCTGAATTAGGTTCTCAAAAAGTACTCCATGCAACATAGGCTTTCATGAGATTTGAACAGACTTTTCACCAAGGAAGACACACTGATGGCAAATAAACACATGAAAAGATGTTCAATCTTATTGGCCATTAAAGAAATGCAAATTAAGACCACAACAAGATACTACTTCTCACCCATGAGAAGGGCTTAAAAAAACAAAATTGACAATACCAAGTGCTGGAAAGGACACAGAGTAACTAAAACACTCAAATTGCTCTACCAAAAGTTGTATAGCCACTCTAATGAATCGTTTAGCAATTTCTTGTCAAATAAAGCATGATCCTACCATATGAACTAGGAATCCCCATACCTAGTTTGTTTCCCTAGGGAGATGAAAATTTATATTAATGCAAAATCTGTGCATGAATGTTTATAGCAGTTGTATTTATAATTGCCAACCCAACCAAATGTCCTTCAGTGGGTGAATGGATAAACTAATTCTAGTATATCTGTAAAATGTGTATTACCCAGAAAAAATATGCAAATACAACAATATAGATGAATGTTCAAGGTACTTTGCTAAGTGGAAGAAGCCGGTCTCAAATGTGACATATTGCTTGATTTACTTATCTGCTATTTATTTTATTTCTTTTAAATACTTATTTTATTTACTTATTTAGCTGTGCTGGCTCTTAGTTGTGGCACTGGCTATCTTCAGTCTTCATTGTGGCATGCAGGACCTTTAGTTGCAGTTTAAGAACTCTTAGTTGCAGCATGTGGGATCTAATTCCTTGACCAGGGATTGAACCGGAGTCCCCTGCATTGAGAGCATGGAGTCTTAGCCACTGAACCACCAGGGAAGTCCCACTTATCTGAAATTTTAGGAAAGCAAAACTCTAGGGACAGAAGCTAGAGAGTGGTTGCCAGGGTTGGGGGAGGGATGTGTCTACAAAGGGGCAGCAGGAGGGTGTCACCCATGAAATGCCACTTGTCATGGGTGCTTGCCAGACAGCATATTAAAAAGCAGAGACATCACTTTGCAAACAAAGGTCCATTTAGCTAAGGCTATGGTTTTTCCTGTGGTCATGTATGGATGTGAGAGTTGGACTGTGAAGAAGGCTGAGCGCCAAAGAATTGATGCTTTTGAACTGTGGTGTTGGAGAACACTCTTGAGAGTCCCATGGACTGCAAGGAGATCCAACCAGTCCATCCTAAAGGAGATCAGTCCTGGGTGTTCACTGGAAGGACTGATGCTGATGCTGAAACTCCAATACTTTGGCCACCTCATGCGAAGAGTTGACTCATTGGAAAAGACCCTGATGCTGGGAGGGATTGGGGGCAGGAGGAGAAGGGGATGACAGAGGATGAGATGGCTGGATGGCATCACTGACTCGATGGACATGAGTTTGAGTAAACTCCAGGAGCTGATGATGGACAGGGAGACCTGACGTGCTGCAGTCCATGGTTGCAAAGAGTCGGACACAACTGAGCAACTGAACTGATGGGTGCTTGCCATCTCCCTCTACAAGGATTAATTCACGTGCGGCTGCAGCTGCTGACCTCCAACACTGCCTAAAGAAGTTCAGGGTGGAGAGCAGAAATGAGGCACTCTGTGCTCAGGGAAAACCTGGCAGGACAGGTCTTCAGATAGTTAGATATTCTTGAGAACTGATTTTATGAGCCCAATTCTTGTATCTCCTCATATCTAAAAATGCACTCATCTTTCTAGCTGGTGATTGTTTCTCATGACTACCAGAAGCTTCACAAGACCAGCAGAAACTCTTTACAAAAACTATGTGCTGGATTGCACGTACTCTCCCTTTACCAAAATCACACATATACTGTCCTTTTCCCTTTCTCTTTGGAACAGTTTCTTAGAGCTATCTGAGGTGCTGTCTCCTAGGCTGCAGTCCTCATATTGCCTCAAATAAAATAATTATCTTCCAATTAAAAATAAAATAAAATTAAAAAAAAAACACGCAAGTCTCATGTTGTGCATTTTTTTTTAATTGACAAGGGAATTTTTTAGGGGTAATGAAACTGTTCTGTATCTTGACAACGATGATGGTTAGATGAGTCCATCCATGTGATAACATTCACAGAGTGTGAAAGTGGAAACGTTAGTTTCTCAGTCATGTCCGCCTCTTTGTAAGGTGGACTGTAGCCTGCCAGGCTCCTTTCTCCATGGAATTCTCCAGGCAAGAATACTGGAGTGGATTACCATTCCCTCCTCCAGGGGATCTTCCCAAGAGATCAAACCCAGGTCTTCTGCATTGCAGGCAGATTCTTTACCACCTGGACCACTAGGGAAGCCCCAGCATTCATAGAACTCGACGCCAAAATTAAGTTAACTTTATGTATGTTAACATGAAAAGAAAAAGAAAAACCAGTCAGAAAAAAATGGCAGTTAGATGTTGTCTTTTGTGATATTTTTATGCTTTTGCACATGTAATCTTAAACACATGCACATAGCTTGGTTTTATTTTTAACTAAAGAGCAATATTATATTTTGAGGTCTTTATAGGAGCCCCTTCTCTTTGAACTAAAAGTTCTTACGTACACTGGATCAGGATGCTTTCCTGGAAAGATCTTTTCTGATACATACATTATATTCTACTTGGAGTCAGATGAGTATATTGAAGCCAGAGTCAAGAGCCCCCCTGGGCGGAACAGTATGAGAAGCCCCACAGTGATGTACTATGAGCTTCTCTGGGAGATGTATGCAGTGGACGTACTGACAGCATAGTCAACATTCTTCCCTCACTTTTTTCTCCTCAAAATCCCAGTTTTGTTTAGGCTACTGTTCAAAATGCTTTCCAAATGCTATTAGAGGTTCTGTAAGCCAAAAACTTCACACATTTAAGATGACTTCTAAAATTTGTCATTATCTGTTTAAATCATAAAAAAGAATGCATTTTCCAGCATGTTGCAAATATTAATATTTTCAAGTGAAATCATTGGATTGCTTTTTAAAATCCATTTGTTAGGATTTAATACCATTGTGATCTGGGGCCTCAGCATCATCTATTTGAAAAGTACCTGAGCAATCTCTGTTTTTAATAGTCAGAAATTTTTATCATTGATTTATTTCCTTGAAATCATATTTCTATTCAGCTTCCACCACAGAACTTTATCCTAATGTATTGGCTTAGAAATCTTCTTTTAATGCTTATACTATTGACATTTCTCTAAGATGTGGACTTATAAATGACTCCCAGTCTCCCAGAATTTGATTTTAGGCTTCATCATCATAAGTTTACAGTAGACACAAAATAATATGTTTACTGATCATGCTTTCATCACTCATAATGATGCTTACCAAAACAGGAACTCTTTCCGATTTTCAGGGTCAGGAGCAGGACATGTCAACCAGTCTCAAAGCAAGTATATTCAAGCATCTCATCAGTAAATGGAAAGCATGATTGAAACGCAGTACCAGAGGTGCGTACGTGTTAAGTTGCTTCAGCCGTGTTCGACTCCCTGTGACCATACGGACTTGCAGCCTGCAAGGCTCCTCTGTCCATGGGATTCTCCAGGCAAGAACACTGGAGTGGGTTGCCACGCCCTCCTCCAGGAAATCTTCCTGACCCAGGGCTTGAACCTGCATTTCTTACATCTCCTGCATTGGCAGTCAAGTTCTTTACCATTAGCACCACCTGGGAAACCCAAGTGATACACAGAGGTATCTTTTACAAAATGGAAACTCATAGGGTTTTGTGGTAATAAACAATGTAAACCCAAACATTTAAGGAAGAAATCTTAACAAACAAACTTTAAAAAGAGAGAGAGACTCTTCCCAACTTGTTTCCTGAGGCCAGTGAAACCCTGATAACAGAAACTGTCAAAGACTCAACAAGAAAGGAGCATTATATTTCTCATAAACATAGGTGCAGAAATTCTAAACATAGTATGAGTAAATTGAATCCAGCAATTTACAGAAGTATAATATGTAGGAGAGAAAATACTTTCTGACAGAAAGCAGATTTATAAGAGAAAAGCATACACATTTCATTTGATATTCAATGCTTTGAGTGGCAACAAGATTGAGGTTTGGGGTGCGAGCTTCCTGTGAAGAATCAAGAAGCCCCAGAGAAGCCACTAGACTTGCAGGGATTCATACTGTTCTGACAGAGGACAATAAGTTTGTGGACCAGTGACAAGACAAAGGAAAGGGGCTTCTGGACTTTTTAGGGTGTAAATTGTGGGAAGGTAAATATATGGGGAATACTAGTCAAGGCTATGGTTTTTCCTGTGGTCATGTATGGATGTGAGAGTTGGACTGTGAAGAAAGCTGAGCACTGAAGAATTGATGCTTTTGAACTGTGGTGTTGGAGAAGACTCTTGAGAGTCCCTTGGACTGCAAGGAGATCCAACCAGTCCATCCTGAAGGAGATCAGCCCTGGGATTTCTTTGGAGGGAATGATGCTAAAGCTGAAACTCCAGTACTTTGGCCACCTCATGTGAGGAGTTGAGTCATTGGAAAAGAGTCTGATGCTGTGAGGGATTGGAGGCAGGAGGAGACGGGGATAACAGAGGATGAGATAGCTGGATGGCATCACTGACTCGATGGATGGGAGTCTGGGGGAACTCCAGGAGTTGGTGATGGAAAGGGAGGCCTGGAGTGCTGCGATTCATGGGGTCACAAAGAGTCGGACACAACTGAGCGACTGAACTGAATTGAACTGAGCACAACTTGTGAAATCTTAGTTCCCCCACCAGGGACTGAACTCAAGCCACAGCGGGGAAAGCACTGAGTTCTAACCACTGGACCACCATGGAACTCCCTCAAGTAGATTCTTGTTGAAGCCATCTCATCTCAGGTGATAAGCTTGTTCTTTCTTTTCTGGCACAGGAAAGGGTGGGGAGGACCTTCACAAGGGGAATTTATGCCCCATTTATCAGGCAGATAAGGGCAGGGAGATGCTGCTGTATCTGCTTTTTCTCTATTGCCTTCAGCTCCAAATGATCTTTATGCAGAGTGACACATGCTGGAGCGGCATATCTGATCCCCTACAAATACATTAGCATGAAGTGGAGTCATCCCAGAAATGCAAAGCTACTTTAATATTTGATAAGCAGCCAATGTAAATCACCATATTAGCATAATAAAGGAGACAAAATTTACTATCCTCTCAACAGAAGCAGAAAAGGCATTTGATAAAACTCAACACCTGTTTGAGATGGAGAAAAGCTTATAGCAAAGTAGAGAAAGAAAAAAATTCTTTAATCTGTTAAAGGATATCTACAAAATATCTATAGCTAACACTACATGGTGAAATGTGAAAGTATTAATATCTCTCTCTGAGGTCAAGAACAAGAAAAGGATGTCAATTATTACATCTTTTGACATTGTGCAAGAGGTTCCTAGCAGCGTTATGAAACAAAGAAAATAACATAAAGATGTCAAGATTAGAAATTTAAAAGAAATATTTTCATCATTCACATATTATGCACATTAAAAATTCAAACTATACACCAGTTGTTATTATTATTAAAAAGGGAACTTATAAATGGTTCCTGAATTCAAGATCAATAACAAAATCAATTATATATAATATATTTATGTAGGATAGTTAGAAAATAAAGATTTTAAATATTCTTTACAATAGTATTTAAAAATTAAGTACAAAGGAATAGATCAAATTATAGATGTGAAAGACCTCTAGAGTAAAAATTAACAAATTATGTTGAGAGAAACTAATGTTAAAAGATCTAAATAAGTGAGAAAATATTCCCTATTAATTGATTTGAATTCTCAGTATGAATTGGAAGGTGTCAATTCTTCCCATATTGATGAGTAGGTTCAATGCAATCCCAATAAAAAGCCCATCAAGATATGTGTGTGTGTGCCTGAACACACACAAATTCAGAAGTTGTTTCTAAAATGTTTCTGTTGAAAAGCAAAGGCTATAAAAAACAATCTTGAAGAAGAACAAAGTTGGAGGACTTCTGTTAACAAATGTTGAGACTTCATAGAGTGATAGTAATTAAGACAGCGTCATATTGGTGCAAGGTTAGAGAAAGTTCAGAATAAGATCCACATGTATGTAGTCATATATACTTGGTCTGACTTCAGACCAAGGCAGCACTGCATGTATACATATTATGATTCCATTTATAAAAATGAAAGAACAGGAAAAGCTAATCTTTGATGAAAGAAGTCAAAATAGAGGTTATTTCTTGGGGAAAGGTATGACTGGTAAAGAGTATAGAGAATCCATCTGCATGCTAAAAACATCCTATCTCTCTTCTGGATTGTGGTTCCATACATCTATATCTATAGTGAAGAACAGAGGAGCCTGGCATGCTGCAGTCCATGGGGTTGCGAAGAGTCAGACACGACATAGCAACTGAACAGCAACAACCAGCTGTATACTTGAGATTTATGCACTTACTATGTGCTGATTGTACTACAGTAAAAAAATTTTTAAGAAAGTAAGCCAAAGTTTGACTCCATTTATTGATGTTTGACTGCTGACAGCTTTTAAGCCTCATCCCTTTCTCTTCACCTTCTGCCCCACATCTAGGCAAGCTGATCAGAAAGCCTGGGTATTTCCTACTGATAGGTGCTGATGGAAGGTTCAAATTACACAAGCCCCTTATTCTAGCATGGAACTCTTTACCCTAGCCCTCGCCCCTAACCACCATAAGGAACCCAAGCCAGTCTTCTTTCTTGGTTCTCTCAAGCCATTCTTGGACATGTTTGAAATCTTTCCTGATATTCCCAGTGCCTCATGATGTAAATAACAAAGCTTCATAACCTCTTGTTGTGTGCATGGCACTATCACCTTCGAACCAAAATTTGACTTGAGAGTCCATTCTCCTTCTGCAAAAGACAGTAGCAGAGGGAACATGATTTTGTTTTTGTTTTTTTCTGTTCAGTTTTCTGCTGCATCCGCAGCACCTACAGCAATGCCTTGCACATAGTAGTTACTCAATAAATATGTGTTGAATAAATGGAGAGCTATTCAGTAAGTTCAAGGTTAGAAAATAAATAATTCCAATTGGAACAAGGAGAGATTGGAGTAGGTCAGTGGAAATTTCAAGGCACATGTCTAACCCCCAAAAATCAAGGCTCCCAAATCAAGTATGTGCAACAGGAGGTGTCCACTACCGTGGGACTACGTCCATGAATCTACTTAAGAGTTAGGAAAAAAGAAGCCATCTGGTAAATGAGTAAAAATTGCATGAGTTCTGGGGTAAAGATGTCAGGAATTTCACTTCTCATTACATGAAGCACCAGGCAAACAGGTCTCTATGGAAATACTTCACCTGCCAGTGCAGTGTGTCTCTTGTTCAAAACATTTTTAATAAAAACAAAAAAGCCCCTGCTGCTCTGTAGCCATTATCATGGCCCTAAACACAGGATGTTCTGTTCAGGGTCAGCTTAGTGATATTTCATGACAGAGGTCTGAAACTCAAGAGGAAGGAACTTGAGCAGTGACAGGGCAACCGTGGCTGAGTGAGTGGGGAAAAACATCTCTGATTGGAAATAACTTCCATCAGATTTGGGGGATTCCTCTGGAATGCCCTCTGAAGCACCACCATTTTAGAGTCAAACTTCTCCAGAGAAGATTCTTCTTTGGTAGGTTCCAGGATTCAGCCAGAGAGCCTTGCCTGTGTTCCCCTGCATTTCCTTATTTATGAATGGAGCCCCAGTGTAAACTGTCTTGGAAGACTTCAGCCTTCCCTTACATGTGTGGTGGCATCTCTGTAATGTCAAATGCACGTCTGATCTGACATTTGTGCATGTTACAGGGGAACATTCAGACTCCTTAGGGTCTGGCTGGCTGTGAGCAGGAGAGGAGGGTAGTCTAGGGCTTATCATCTGGCTTCATGTATGAGTCTTTGTCTGTCTACATAAGAAGTAAATAAAGTCTGTGTCTATGGAATAAAAATACTCAGATTCACTGCGAAGTGTTCTTAGGATGTTCACCAAATGAAGTCCATGATGATGATTCAAAATAGCATTATTTGACACATAATTTGACCAAGTTCATATGTACAAACTCTTTTTTTGTAGGCAAGAAATTAGGGTAAGAATTTTTAGAATGCCAAGAAGGGAGAGGTTCCACTCTGGGTCCCCATCTCAAGCCAAAAGAAAAAGTAGGAAGAACTTAGAACCATGGAAGATCATCCAGGCAGCAGACCACCCAGAATCCCAAAATATAAGTTACTTACCTTTCAGTTTTGCATTTTTACCATTTTATGTTTTAGGGTAGGACAAAAATCTACAGATGCTAGTCTTGAACGTGACTAAGATGCAGGATTTGCAGGAGTTATACAAATAAGGCTATACTAGAAGTGAGCTTTCCAAAAATAAAACAAAACCATTTCCAAGGTTCCTGTCGATCAACAGCCACTAGTGAAAGCTCAGAGCAGAGAGGGGCTTTGGAGTGGGGCTTCTGGGGTACAAGATCATTAATAGTGCCAGAACACTTTGGGGGGTGCAATGATCTGAGGTAATATTTTCTTCATTAACTTCTAACTATCCTACCAGAAAACAAGGGATGGATATTAATTGCAAGCATTTAGTAAGCACTGAGAAACGCTGGGCTGGAAGAAGCACAAGCTGGAATCAAGATTGCCAGGAGAAATATCAATAACCTCAGATATGCAGATGACACAATCCTTTATGGCAGAAAGTGAAGAAGAGTTAAAGAGCCTCTTGATGAAAGTGAAAGAGGAGAGTGAAAAAGTTGGCTTAAAACTCAACATTCAGAAAACTAAGATCATGGCATCTGGTCCCATCACTTCATGGCAAATAGATGGGGAAACAGTGGCTGACTTTTTTTGGGGAGCTCCAAAATCACTGCAGATGGTGATTGCAGCCATGAAATTAAAAGACGCTTACTCCTCAGAAGGAAAGTCGTGACCAACCTAGAGAGCATATTAAAAAGCAGAGACATTACTTTGTTACCAAAGGTATGTCTAGTCAAAGCTATGGTTTTTCCAGTAGTCATGTATGGATGTGAGAGTTGGACTGTGAAGAAAGCTGAGCACTGAAGAATTGATGGTTTTGAACTGTGGTGTTGGAGAAGACTCTTGAGAGTCCCTTGGACTGCAAGGAGATCCAACCAGTCCATCCAAAAGGAGATCAGTCCTGGGTGTTCATTGGAAGGACTGATGCTGATGCTGAAACTCCAATACTTTGGCCACGTCATGCGATGAGTTGACTCATTGGAAAAGACCCTGATGCTGGGAAGGATTGGGGGCAGGAGGAGAAGGGGATGACACAGGATGAGATGGCTGGATGGCATCACCAACTCGATGCACATGAGTTTGGGTGAACTCCAGGAGTTGGTGATGGACAGGGAGGCCTGGCGTGCTGCGGTTCATGGGGTAGCAAGGAGTCAGACACCACTGAGTGACTGAACTGAACTGAACTGAATAAGCACTTAGGGATATTGAAATCACTGTGTTAAATGTTTTCATGCCTTACCTGAGCAAAACCTCACAATCATCCTATGAAGTAGAAACCAAGGCACAGAGAGGTTACACAAGCCAGCTAACAAAACGTGAAGCCAGAATTTGAACACACAATCCACCCTCTCGACCACTGTTCATTCTGGCTCTGGTGGCATAATGCATATTGAAATTTAATCGTGAAGGTGGAAAGTTTCAACCCATAATTACTGAGCATGAAGTCAACTGCATTCTACGTCTCATTACAGCATCTTATGTCACCTTTCTTTGTCTTTATTTACTTATTTATTTATGTATTTAGCTGCCTTGTGTCTCAGTTGCTGCCCGAGGGCTCTTCATTGCATCATGTGAGATCTTTTGTTGTGGTGCACAGATTTGCTAGTTGTGTTGTGTGCGCTCAGCACCACAACTGGACTCAGGTTTAATTGCTCTGTGGCATGTGGGATCTTAGTTCTTTGACCAGGGATCAAACTCACGTCCCATAAATTGTAAGGCAGATTCTTAACCACTGGACTATCAAGGAAGTGCCTCATGTAACCTTTCTTGATCCCATTACACATGCCTCTATGGTGGGCTGGTATTGCGGTTGACCTATGGAAAGAGGTGATATTGATCTGAAGCCTCTGACACTCAGTCTGAGATTTTGCCTTGACCAGTCAGCAATGAAAAGTGAAAATGTTAGTCACTCAGTCAGGTCCGACTCTTTGTGACCACATGGACTATAGCCCACCAGGCTCCTCTGTCCATGGGATATCCCAGGCAAGAATACTGGATTGAGTAGCATTCACTTCTCCAGGGGATCGCTCTGACCCGGGGATCAAACCTGGGTCTCTGTACTGCAGGCAGATTCTTTACAATCTGAGCCACCAGGTAAGCCTCCTGATGAGGATAAAAGAGGAGAGTAAAAAGCTGACTTGAAACTCAACATTCAGAAAACTAAGATAATGGCATCTTATCCCATCACTTCATGGCAAATAGATGGGGAAAAGTGGAAACAGTGACAGATTTTATTTTCTTGGGCTCCAAAATCACTGTGGATAGTGACTGTAGCCAAGAAATTAAAAGATTCTTGCTCCTTGGAAGGAAAGCTATGACAAACCTAGACAGTGTATTAGAAAGCAGAGACATCACTTTTCCAACAAATATCCGTATAGTCAAAGCTATGGTTTTCTAGTAGTCATGTACAGATGTGAGAATTGGACCATAAAGAAGGCTAAGCACCAAAGAATTCACATTTTTGAACTGTGGTCCTGAAGAAGACTCTTGAGAGTCTCCTAGACAGCAAGGAGACCGAATCAGTCAATACTAAATGAAATCAACCCTGAATAGTCATTGGAAGGACTGATGTTGAAGATGAAGCTCCAATACTTTGGCCATCTGGTGCCAAGAGGCAACTCATTGAAAGGACCCTGATGCTAGGAAAGACTTAGGGCGAGAGGAGAAGGGGGTGACAGAAGATGAGATGGTTGGATGGCATCACCAACTCAATGGACATGAGTTTGAGCAAACTCCAGGAGATAGTGAAGGACAGGGAAGCCTGGCGTGCTGCAGTTCATGGAGTTGCAAAGAGTCAGACACCACTTATAGACTAAACAACAACAACAATAATCAACAATGTCTGTTACAGGTACAGGTTGAGATGAAGGTGGCATACTTGCTAGGAATGTGCTGTCCCTGATCTAATCCAATCCCACTGTTTTACAAACAATAGAATTGAGGCCCAAAGACAAAAAATGAACTGCTTAAGGCCACATGTATAAGAAATAGCCAAGCCCAATTAGAGTTCAGGTTTTCTTGATTCTAAATTTGCAGCTCCTCCCATCAGGTCCTGTAACCCTCTGCCTGAAAAGCAACATCCTCACCCCCACTTCCTTCTTGACAGTACTATGAATAACCATTGTGTTAATGCTCACAAAACATCTTTGAGATCCTGAAAGCCTGATTTCCTAGCAGGGCATTATAAAGATCAGCAGCAGTAGCAAGTCATTCCATACCTGCAGGTTTTATCTTTTGGAAAGGTTCATTTTCAAGAGAATTATAGAGTCAGGATATTTCTTTCAGTAAAACCTCCAAAGCTTTTATCACCACAAAGATCTGTGCTAATTATTCTTACTGGGGCACCACTTTATGTTCATGTGAACACTTCAGGGCCCACTTAGCAATGGCTGTCTAGGAGCCAGAAGTAGTTAATGCAGCTTCCCAAGGTGCCCAAAATTACCCCCAGGGAACAGTTTTAACACTAAGAAAATCATCCTCACTCATATAACTGTCTAGCAATTTGAGGTAGGGAATCCATCAACTCTTCAGGGTCCTATGATCATCTTTGTAATTTACCATTTGGGGCAGGAGTGAGCACTTAAATGCACCCAAAAAATGAGCCTAATTTTGTTTGGTGCCCCATCTCTCACTCTAGCATCTATTACAAGCCCAATTTTGCTAAAAGCATCATCCTAATGCTAGCATCACCAGAAGAGAACAGACAGACATTAAGAAGACAGAGACAGATGTACCTTTGGATGGGAGTTAGGTGTGGAATTTCACGCCACTCGAAATAAACAGTAATTCTGACACCAAAATTAGTCATTTGGAAGGGCATCCAAGAAATATTCAATGAATTCAAAACTTTCGCAGATGTTTCAGAAATTGCTCACATAGAATGCTCTTTGTTCATGAATTTAGCTTGAATTTGTTATAAATATTAAAGAACTTTTATTCGGCTTTCTGGTTCCCTAGCTGAGCAGGTCAAAAGTAGCACCAAAAGCCTTATTTTGTTTTTTGAGATAGACTTTGATACCTTGGAGTACAGCAGGCATTTACTAATTACTTGCTTATCATAAATAGACACTGAGTCTGTGTTAAGCACAGGTACTCAGCACCAGGCGTTTGCCCATACTATCTTACTCATCAGCAGTATCTATGCCACTGTGGTTATGAACATGGTCTTCATACTATAGGAGAGCAAAGTGAGAGAACTCAGCCCGGATCACATCACCGATAAATCGGTGAAGCTGGGACTCCAAATGAGCCCCTCAGGTTCCAGGACATCCTAAGCACCACGCTGTATTTTATGAGACTGATAAAATCAGACATCCCAGCTGTTGAATACCTGGGGAAGACGCCATGTGATGGCCTGATGTATTGTGGCCAGCGTACAATGTGTTTTAGCTTTGACCTTTGAAACCAGCTTTACAAGAGATGACACTGTTTCTGAAATGCCATTTCTGGTCAGCTATGTATGTTTTGCATAAGGGTTTGTCTTCTCATATCATTCTGCCCTATTGGATTGGTTGCTATCGGGTTTACAAAATGGAAAATAGATCAGTGATGGGAAGGCAAGATGAAATAAGAGATAACATCAAATACAGAGGTTTGGTAAGTGGAAGTGCTACAATATTCCCACCCTGCGACCACCAAACCATGCCCTGCTATGTAATATGGAAGGAAAAAGGCTCTAAATCGGCTTTCCCTCATTAGTTTCCTCATCATTAAAATGAAGACAAAGACAAACACTGAAGGAGTCTTCCTTCTGAAAATTTGTTCCCTGGGTAACATCAGCTCATCTCCCACCCCTTGCTTTATTTGCAAGTCCCGACTTCAATCTGCTTCCTGGAGCAGAACTCAGCACCATCCTATCATCCTATTGTGGACAGATTAAAGCCTCCCTGAAAAATAACCATGGAGATGAGAGGAAGTTTCCTTGGTACTTGTTCTAGCTTTTAGGCTCCTCATCAGAGTACAGCTCATGCTCTGCCATGAGAGACAATAAAAGAGGCATTAAGCTGGCTTGAGAAAGTGGTGTGTTTGGAATGAAAGAGTTTCCTATATGCACTGGGCGTCCTTCTGTCCCAGTGTTTGCTAGCCTTCTGCTGTGACCATGTGATCTGGTGAGAACAGGCTGGGAAGGACGTGGCACATCATGGTGGTTTGAACAGCCACTCTTCAGATCTACTAATCCCTACCAAGGCAGTGGGTTTTCTCTATTTCATCAAAGAGCAATAGACTAACTTGATATGAGATAATTTTCCTGGTTGGAAACAATGAAGAAAAAGCCATGTATTTCCCAATCATGCTCAGATTGAGTCAACTGGTGAATATGTTGACCAGGGACTATAAAGGATAGAATAGCAGTGTCAATCACTCAGCAGCAAACTCATAATAGTAAGATTTTTATATCCTTCAAATTAATAGGTGTCAAGGATGTTTAGTGCACTAGCAGAGCCAGGAATGAAGGTTCCATTGATCAATTTGATACCAGAGGCACCTGACCCAAGATATCTTAACAGGAGTCCATTAGAATTATCAATGTCATATTCTCCAAACACTGTTGAGTGATACAAATCCTGAAGAATGGGTTGACAGTGCTGTCAGGGATGGTGGAAGAGGTGATTTTGTCTCCAGAGGACTTTGCCATGGCCTCTGTCTAGCAATAAAAGTTAACAAAAAAAAAAAAAAAAACTTGTCTTGCATATTTGAGTTCCCAAACCTCTAAATCTCCCCATGGCATAAATGGAATTCCTTGGTCAAGCTAAAGCAGATTAGAGCAGAAATCTCAAGTCACTCCTCAAGTTCTTAGACCTCATTACCAAGCTTGTGCTGTGGACCAAAACAGGCTTCAACCATGTAGCTAGAAATGGATACAACTTAAAGATAAGATTGAATATTTATGTAGCAGATGATTCTGAGCCCTGCATTTGTGGCACTTCCCCCTAAACTTACTCAAGCTTCAAAGACACTCATAAATACTCATTCCAGAGTCAAGTGCTATCCAACCTCCATTCAAGACCAATCCTAAAGTGGCCCACTCACTCACCTCCTCCTTTAGGAGCCACTTGCCTTGGTCTCTGTTTAACTTATCTGATCAAGCCTTGGGACTTGGTCACCATGGCCAATGAGTGCCCAGGTGGGATGCTCAAATCTATCACACAACTGATAAAAGGCCCAGAGGTAGAATACAAGGGAGTTGCCACTGTTTGGTAATTCTGTCACTTACTACAAGTAAGCAAAAGAGTTTGAAAAGGTATGGCTCTCAGATAATTGAAGCATCTCTTCAAGGGGAGACCCACTGGTTTGTAAAATCAGAAAAGTATGCTATAACTTTTCCAACACGGGGGACTCCCATTGTATAAAACATTATGAAATTTTTGGAATTACTACATTTACAGTAAGTCAAGTTTCCCTCTGACATCCCTCTTTTTTTGGGGGGGGGCGCGGAATATAGTTGCTTTACAATGTTGTTAGTGTCTACTGTACAGCCAAGTAAATCAGCTATACATATACATATACCTCCCCCCCCCCACCTTTTCTGAATTTCCTTCCCATTTAAGTCACCAGAGAGCATGGAGTAGGGTTCCCTGTGCTGTACAGTAGGTTCTCATTAGTTATCCACTTTATGCATAGTATCGATAGTGTACATATGTCAATATCAATCTCCCAATTCATCCCACACCCCCTATTCCCCTTGGTATCCATAGGTTTGTTTTCTACATCTGTGTTTCTATTTCTGCTTTGTAAATAAGGTCATATGGCCATATACCCTGAAAACACCTGATCTCATCTACAGTTTCTCTTAACGGAATCTGACTTGGTCTCCACATTTGGTCTTAAAGTAGTTGGGTCTTCGGACTTCCCTGGTGGTCCAGTGTTTAAGACTTTGAGCTTTCAGTGCAAGGGGTGCAGGTTTGATCTGTGGTCAGGGAACTAAGGGGACTCCCCAGATGGCTCAATGGTAGAGAATCCACCAGCCAGTGCAAGAGACATAGGAGACATGTGTTTGATCCCTGGGTTGGGAAGATCCCCTGGAGAAGGGAGTGGCTACTCACTCCAATATTCTTGCCAGGAAAATCCCATGGACAGAGGAACCTGGTGGGCTATGGTCCATGGGGTCGCAGAGAGTCAACACAACTGAAGCAACTGAGCAGTAGCAACAGGAGCAGGGAGCTACGATCCCAGTGGTGCAGACAAAAAAAAAAGCGGCAGCTGCTGGGTCTCCTTCATGCTATCTCACCAGAAAAGAGGGAAATAAGCACATACGAAACAGAATCTTTTTCAAGTTCATCTCTTTGTTCTCCCTTTTTGCATAGTATCTACATGGATATGAAAAGGGCTAGAAGCTTCTCTGCCTCAGAGTGCCTCTTTCTGTTTTTTTCTGCTTCACTTCTTACTCCACTAAAACATCTCCAAGCAAAATTTCCACTTTTCAAGCTTTGCTGGAAATCAGAACTGAATGTCATTGGGGGATATCAAATGCTGGGATTTGGCAAAATCCTTCGCACATCTGGTCAATTTGTTTTGTGTTGGAAGGACATTTAATCGATATCTGTCTGATTCCCTTACACATGTATCATCCAAAAGTCATTTTGAAAGAACCAATTCACTCCCCAGAAACTTTTATACATCTGTTTCTATAAGAGATACCAAGTTTTTTTTTTTTACACCAAGAGAATGACCATTCAAATGCCCCACACATCCTAAGCTTTAGGAAATGCAAGATTTAGGACAACTCTAAACATATACATCATATAGATTCTTCCATTGCTCTAAGTATATGCATAATCCCATCTTTTTATTTCTGTATACAACCAAAGACAGCTATTAGAAGAAGAGAGTGAGGGACTGGAACACTTCCCAACCAACCAGCTTGAATATTATAAAAATCCAAATCCCTTGAATATTATAAAATTTGCATCTTCTCTACATTCTCAAGAAAGGGTGAGTTCAGATTATAAATAGATAGAAATCATCTCATTGTATTTCTCAAGGAAATAATATTTTCAAAACTCTACAACTCTGGCAGAACATTGGGGCCCTATATTAATCTACAAATATATCTCTATCATGAAAAGTGTACTAAAACATGTTTCAAGTGAGAAGTGTTAAAACTTAGAGCAAGAAAAACGTTCAGAGTTCATTTAATTCACCGAATTTTTGCTTTGTTTTCAATCATTGCGGTCTAACAAGACATTAAAACTTCTCATAAAAATAGTAATAAATATTCATTAACAGGCTTCAATCAATCAAGCACTGTATGAGAACTGATCCTCTACGACTTTATCTAATCTCCACATCTACCTTATGAAATAGATCCAATTATCACAGTTACAATCACATTGCTTGAGGGTGGCAACTACAGGATTCAAATCCACTCTGTCTGACACCATGGTCTGTTCTTATTTTGTCTCCAAGTAAAACAGTAACATAAACATATTTCAAAACTTCAGAAAACAATCCACCCTACCACAATACTTTGGAGCACTTGATTCTTTTCTTCTATGAAGCTCTTTCCTTACCTGTATGGTAATAATGAATAGTTTCTACGTTTCAATTAATGTTATATCAAATATTTTCTGTGTTACTATAGAAACCCCATGATAATCACTTCCCTTATTGGCTGCCTAACATTTCATACTGTAGATAACTATCATCTATTTAACTATTATCCATTTGATTTAGCAGTTATGTTGTTTCCCTGTTTTGTGTAATATTTAAAATATTATTGAACATAACTGTAAACACAGATTCCTTCCTATACTTATTTATTTATTTGGCAGCACAGTATTTGGGATCTTATTTCCCCAGCCGGGGACTGAACCCATGCCCCCTGCAGGAGAAGTTCAGAGTCTTAACCACTGGACTGTCAGGGAAGTTCCCATAGAGTCCTTCTTAGAATGTACTTAGAATTGATTCTCAGAAGTGGAATCACTCAGTCAAGGGGTGTGGATATTTTAATAGTTCTTACTAACCCATTACATTCCTTTCTGAAAATTTATACCAATATGTATTTGAAACTGCCTTTTTATTTTTAATCATATCCTTGTTTCCATTAGGCATTATCTTCTATGTGCTCTTGCTGTTCCAATCAGTAAAAACAAAAATGGTGACTCAGTGGATTAAATTGTATTTCTATGATCACCAATGAGATCAAAATCTTGTCCATATTTAAATTTCTTTTCAGTACTCTCAATTGTCAGATGAGGAAAGAGAGGCTCAACATAAATGACACACTAGAAATGGTCTTAGAACCAATGTTTCCAGATGGTGATAGTTTAATAAATAGATGAAAGAATAAATAGCACCTCATCCCAATTTTCCTTCCACTAACCACATTGCCCTCCCTTGATCCCTCTCATATTCTTAAATTCTGAATAAAGTTTCCCAAGGCTGCCACAGTAAAGTCAAAATACTGTGAGTTGCCTTTGATTCAGAGGGGGAGTGTATCTGACGTTTTATACAGAGTATTAGAATGGTCTAAACAGACCAGGCTGGGTCTGGTTACAACCCCTACCTGTACGGACCCACCTGACCTTGAACAAGGTGTATATCGCATTTTCTTCAACTATAGGAAGTGAGCACTTGAGTGAATGATTTCACAGATCTTTGCCACTTTCAGCTGAATGTGGTTGTAAAGTAGAGAGCCACATCAAGCCTCAAACCAAATCATCATTTCCCCCTACATCTGAATGACACAAAGTCAAGCCACACAAGATATGTGTTGAAGCCCCAACCTTTCCCGCCAGCTCAACACAGTGAATTAGATTTCTTTTCATCCACCACTAACACAAAAAGAGATGTTCTCAGCTGCACTGCTCCCTGTGGCTTCACACGGTCAGAGAAGGATTAATCCCCCTCTGTCGGAAAGGAATGAGTATAACCTAACAGTTTAGAATTCAGACTTGCGTCAGACAGACCTGTGTTTGAACCTTACCTCTACACCTTTATAGCTATAAGGTCCTGGGCAAGTGATCATCTTACCTGAATCTCAAGCTCAAATATCTGTAACATATGGATAAAAATGGGCCTCCCAGGTAGCTCAGCTGGTAAAGAATCTATCTGCAATGCAGGAGACCCCGGTTCTGTTCCTGAGTTGGGAAGTTCCCCTGGAGAAGGGATAGGCTACCCACGCCAATATTCTTGGGCTTCCCTCGTGACTCGGGCAGTAAAGAATCTGCCTGCAATGTGAAAGAGCTGGGTTGGATCCCTGGGTTGGGAAATGATCCCCTGGAGGAGGGAATGGCAACGCACTCCAGTATTCTTGCCTGGAGAATCCCCATGGACAGAGGAGTCTGAAGGGCTACAGTCCATGGGGTCATAAAGAGTTGAACATGACTGAACAGCTAAGCACATCATGGGTAAAAATTGTACCACCTTATGAAGCACTTTAAAGGATTCAAAGTCATGATGCTTATGAAATTCTTGCCATATGCCAGGCACTGTGGAACATGTTCAGTAAAGAGGAGCAGTAACTATCATCTTCACCACTTATTTTATATTATTTTTTGATATCCCTATTTTTATTATTGGAGTCCAATTGCTTTACAATGTTGTGTTAGTCTCTGCTATACAACAAAATGAATCAGCTAAATGTCCCCTCCCTCATGAGCCTCTCTCTGTCCCATCCTACCCTTCTACATCATGAATTTTATTAATAAATCAAAATATATTTCTCGGAATCATAGAAGGAGAATGACAAATGGATTGTTCAGAGGTGACTGGGGTACACACTCACACAGCAATTTCTTCAGGCCAGTGAGGGATGGCCTGCTTCCTCCTTGGAGGGAACTGTCTCTAGGGAGCCCAGGCCTCTGCAGATGCTGACACAGTGCTCTGGGGCACACTGTCTGAAGTTGCTGTCCTCTCTTACACAATGAACACTCCACGGTGCTAATGGAAATTTAATCTATGTGACCCTCAGTACTTAAACCGAGCCCTGAGTCCTGGACCCAGTCTTGACTCCTTATGCCAGGCTCCTATCAGCTCTGTGAACTGTAACTCCTCTAATCCCTCTACTCAGTTGCCATAAAGTGGCTGAAGGTATTTTCAGAGAGGCTGACTCTGGAAACCCTCAGCTTAATTAAACACCAGAGATTCACTGAGAACCCAAGGGGTTCCAGATCACAAATTGCCACAATGACTGTTGACTTGATATTTCACAGAATATTCATTTCTGTCCCACAGAGACAGAAGTACTCCTTTGCTAGCAAATAGGCCTGCCTTGGTCACTTGGCCAAATTATTTCTTTGAATAATTGGGAGACAGAGAATTAGACACAACTTGAAGGTCCGTGCTGATTAATGATTAGCTACAGAGAACAGAAAGTCTTCTGCTCAGTGGCAGATGGTGGAGGAGGATAATAGCAAGAAAAGGGCCCCTTTAGTCTCTCTGGATAATAGATAGCTGCAGAGAGACTTGGCTGAGAGGGTTTTTGTTGCTGTTATTTGTTTGGGTTTGGTTTAATTCGGTTTCAATCGATGGAGCTTGGTTTTGACTTTTTGTTTGTTTTATTTTTGTCTACGTGTAAGGACAGTGTCTACTTCAATGAGGTCCCCTCCCAGCTGTCTTTATCCTAACATAGACTGAGCACCAATATTACAGGCCCTGGGTCAGAAGCTTGTTCTGTTTACTTTCAAACTTTTCTGAATGTGTGAGATGCAATTATAATACCTTCTTCACAAGGTTGTAGTGAGGTTCTGGTATAAAACAGGATGTAAAATAGAAGAGACAGAGCCAGGATTCATTGCTATACCCTTCTCTCAACCCCCATAAGATGCATACCCACACGAGAACTAGAAAACAACAAGAACCCTTTTTCAAACTGCACATGGCCCCATCACAGGACTCACATAACTGAGGGTAGTTAAGCAGGAGGTTCTGCAAAACCCCTAGGCAGAGACTGGCTGTGAGATGAGAATGAGAAAACATCCCAGAAGTATAAAGGATGAGAAGCAAGTCATCCATGTCTGTGGCCAATGCAGAGTTTAGGCACAGATTATACATCAGATCAGATTAGTTTGTCGGTGATTATCTGAAATCCTGTCTTAAGAATTCTGGAGTCTCCAAATGGCTCAGTGGAGAAATGTTTCATGGTCATTTATTGACCTTTGCTATGGAAGACAGAGCAGGAGTGGAGAGAATAGAACCAAGTATGGCATATATTTGCTATCTGTGGAGATCATAGATTATTATGTTTCTAAAAAGACCTTGAGGGACTTCCCCGGTGGTCCAGTGGCTAAGACTCTGTCCTCCCAGTGCAAGGGGCCCAGGTTTGATCCCTGGTCAGAGAACTAGCAGAGAAGGCAATGGAACCCCACTCCAGTACTCTTGCCTGAAAAATCCCATGGGCAGAGGAGCCTGGTCGCTAAGAGTCGGACACGACTGAGTGACTTCACTTTCACTTTTCACTTTCATGCATTGGAGAAGGGAATGGCAACCCACTCCAGTGTTCTTGCCTGGAGAATCTCATGGGCAGAGGAGCCTGGTAGGCTGCAGTCCATGGGGTCGTGAAGAGTTGGGCACGACTGAGCGACTTCACTTTCACTTTTCACTTTCATGCATTGGAGAAGGAAATGGCAATCCACTCCAGTGTTCTTGCCTGGAGAATCCCAGGGATGGCAGAGCCTGGTGGGCTGCCATCTATGGGGTCACACAGAGTCGGACACAACTGAAGCAACTTAGCAGCAGCAGCAGCAGCAGAGAACTAGATCCTGAATCCAAAATATATGGATTCCATCTTTCTATCCAAATCTAAACATGATGCAAGTTTTAATTCATTCAGCAAACATCCATTGAAACTCTATGTTTGCCTAGTATTGGTCAAGAAACCAAGGACACAGGGTTGTATATCGATGGTTTCTTTTCCTGAGGAGCTCATGTCTTGTGAGAAGGCAGAGAGCAAACAGCAACACAAATCCAATCAAGTCAAGGCCATAGTAGAGTCTGTACAACATGTCAAGAGAAGAATGCTCCCATGAGGGGAGCCAGAGAAGACTTCACAGAAAAAGGGATCATAAGACCCTTGGAACTGGATCTTAAAGAATCATAGGAATTTTCCAGATGAAAAGGAAGGATGTATATAAATAGAGGCAGGCAGGGAAGAAAGGGAAGAGTGACAAAGCTTATTTTGGCCTCAGGGAAGGGATGTGGAGGGAAGTCAAATTGGACCAACTCTTGATTCACGCTTACTAATCCATAGATGAGCACTGACCCCTGTCCATCAGAGTTCTGATAAGTCCTCCACTGGATGCCCTATCCTTTGACCCTAAATTGCTGTAACAAAATTGAGAAAATCAAATTTACCAGGATTCCTTTGAGAGATAGTGTGCATTTGTCCAGAAAAAATTCTTTGGCAAACTACTTGTGGCTGAAGCTGAGATTCCCAAGGAGCTCGATGAGTGCAGAACTTCAGATTTAGGAGAAGAGAGAGGCTTTGCACTACAGAAGAAAAAAAGGAGAAAGAATGGGAGAGAAAAATCCCTTCTCTTTTGCCCATCCGTAAAGTGTACTGAAAAGTAAAATAAAGAATAGAGTGATAAAACCTTGGAACACAGCAGATTTTTCTGAGAAGAAGAGTTCTGTGTTCAGCCCATAGGTGGCGACAGAGAGGAGCATAAGAAAGCAGTGGCTGCCCTTGCCCCACAAGGCTGTGCAATTTCACCAGATCCTGAAGGGGCAAGTTTTGGCTGCTCTATAGCGGGGTCCGCCCAAGGAGCGGCGGCTGCGCGGGCGCAGGAGGGCCGAGACGAGCTACTCCACGTTCAAGGTCAGGAGAGGCGGCCATGAGGAGATACCCCTAGTCCAAGGTAAGGAGCAGTGGCTGCGCTTTGCTGGAACAGCCGTGAAGAGATACCCCACGTCCAAGATAAGAGAAACCCAAGTAAGATGGTAGGTGTTGCAACAGGGCATCAGACGGCAGACACACTGAAACCATAATCACAGAAAACAAGCCAATCTGACACACGGACCACAGCCTTGTCTAACTCAATGAAATGAAGCCATGCCATGTGGGGCCACCCAAGACAGGAGGGTCATGGTGGACATGTCTGACAGAATGTGGCCCACTGGAGAAGGGAATGGCAAACTACTTCAGTATTCTTGCCTTGAGAACCCCATGAACAGTATGAAAAGGCAAAATGATAGGATACTGAAAGGGGAACTTCCCGGGTTGGTAGGTGCCCAATATGCTACTGGAGATCAGTGGAGAAATAACTCCAAAAAGAATGAAGGGAAGGAGCCAAAGCAAAAACAGTACCCAGTTGTGGATGTGACTGGTGATAGAAGCAAGGTCCAATGTTGTAAAGAGCAAATTTGCATAGGAACCCGGAATGTCAGGTCTATGAATCAAGGCAAATTGGAAGTGGTCAAACAGGAGATGGCAAGAATGAATGTCTACATTCTAGGAATCAGCGAACTAAAATGGACTGGAATGGGTGAATTTAACTCAGATGACTATTATATCTACTACTGTGGGCAGGAATCCCTTAGAAGAAATGGAATAGCCATCATGGTCCACAAGAGAGTCAAAAATGCAGTACTTGGATGCAATCTCAAAAACGACAGAATGATCTCTGCTCGTTTCCAAGGCAAACCATTCAATATCACAGTAATCCAAGCCTATGCCCCAACCAGTAACGCTGAAGAAGCTGAAGTTGAACACTTCTATGAAGACCTACAAGACCTTTTAGAACTAACACCCCAAAAAGATGTCCTTTTCATTATAGAGGACTGGAATGCAAAAGTAGGAAGTCAAGAAACACCTGGAGTAACAGGCAAATTTGGCCTTGGAATACGGAATGAAGCAGGGCAAAGGCTAACAGAGTTTTGCCAAGAGAACGCACTGGTCATAACAAACACTCTCTTCCAACAACACCAGAGAAGACTCTACACATGGACCTCACCAGATGGTAAACACGGAAATCAGATTGATTATATTCTTTGCAGCCAAAGATGGAGAAGCTCTATACAGTCAGCAAAAACAAGACCTGGAGCTGACTGTGGCTCAGATCATGAACTCCTTATTGCCAAATTTAGGCTTAAATTGAAGAAAGTGGGGAAAACCACTAGACCATTCAGGTATGACCTAATTCAAATCCCTTATGATTAAACAGTGGAAGTGAGAAATAGATTCAAGGGACTAGATCTGATAGAGTGCCTGATGAACTATGGATGGAGGTTCGTGACATTGTACAGGAGACAGGGATCAAGACCATCCCCATGGAAAAGAAATACAAAAAAGCAAAATGGCTGTCTGGGGAGGCCTTACAAATAGCTGTGAAAAGAAGAGAAGCGAAAAGCAAAGGAGAAAAGGAAAGATATAAGCATCTGAATGCAGAGTTTCAAAGAATTGCAAGGAGAGATAAGAAAGCCTTCCTCAGAGATCAATGCAAAGAAATAGAGGAAAACAACAAAATGGAAAAGACTAGAGATCTCTTCAAGAAAATTAGAGACACTAAGGGAACATTTCATGCAAAGATGGGCTCAATAAAGGACAGAAATGGTATGGACCTAAAAGAAGCAGAAGATATTAAGAAGAGATGGCAAGAATACACAGAAGAACTGTATAAAAAAGAGCTTCATGACCCAGATAATCACGATGGTATGATCACTCACCTAGAGCCAGACATCCTGGAATGTGAAGTGAAGTGGGCCTTAGAAAACATCACTACAAACAAAGCTAGTGGAGGTGATGGAATTCCAGTGGAGCTATTTCAAATCCTGAAAGATGATGCTGTGAAAGTGCTGCACTCAATATGCCAGCAAATTTGGAAAACTCAGCAGTGGCCACAGGACTGGAAAAGGTCAGTTTTCATTCCAATCCCAAAAAAGGCAATGCCAAAGAATGCTCAAACAACCACATAATTGCACTCATCTCACACGCTAGTAAAGTAATGCTCAAAATTCTCCAAGCCAGGTTTCAGCAATACGTAAACTGTGAACTTCCAGATGTTCAAGCTGGTTTTAGAAAAGGCAGAGGAACCAGAGATCAAATTGCCAACATCTGCTGGATCATCAAAAAAGCAAGAGAGTTCCAGAAAAACATCTACTTCTGCTTTACTGACTATGCCAAAGCGACTGTGTGGATCACAATAAACTGTGGAAAATTCTGAAAGAGATGAGAATACCAGACCACCTGACCTGCCTCTTGAGAAATCTGTATGCAGGTCAGGAAGCAACAGTTCAAACTGGACATGGAAAAACAGACTGGTTCCAAATAGGAAAAGGAGTATGTCAAGGCTGTATATGGCACCCTGCTTATTTAATTTATATGCAGAGTACATCATGAAAAACGCTGGGCTGGAAGAAGCACAAGCTGGAATCAAGATTGCTGGGAGACATCTCAATAACCTCAGATATGCAGATGACACCACCCTTATGGCAGAAAGTGAAGAGGAACTAAAAAGCCTCTTGATGAAAGTGAAAGAAGAGAGTGAAAAAGTTGGCCTAAAGCTCAACATTCAGAAAACTAAGATCATGGCGTCTGGTCCCATCGCTTCATGGGAAATAGATGGGGAAACAGTGGAAACAGTGTCAGGCTTTGTTTTTCTGGGCTCCAAAATCACTGCAGATGGTGATCGCAGCCATGAAATTAAGACGCTTACTTCTTGGAAGGAAAGTTTTGACCATCCTAGATAGAATATTGAAAAGCTGAGATATTACTTTGTTCACAAAGGTCCGTCTACTCAAGGCTATGGTTTTTCCAGTGGTCATGTATGGATGTGAGAGTTGGACTGTGAAGAAAGCTGAGTGCCGAAGAATTGATGCTTTTGAACTGTGGTGTTGGAGAAGACTCTTGAGAGTCCCTTGGACTGCAAGGAGATCCAACCAGTCCATCCTAAAGGAGATCAGTCCTGGGTGTTCATTGGAAGGACTGATGCTGAAGCTGAAACTCCAATACTTTGGCCACCTCATGCGACGAGTTGACTCATTGGAAAGGACCTTGATGCTGGGAAGGATTGGGGGCAGGAGGAGAAGGGGATGACAGAGGATGAGATGGCTGGATGACATCACCGACTCGAGGGACATGAGTTTGAGTGAACTCTGGGAGTTGGTGATGGACAGGGAGGCCTGGAGTGCTGTGATTCATGGAGTCGCACAGAGTAGGACACAACTGAGCGACTGAACTGAACTGAACTGATGTTGGGGTTAATGGCGACCTCCTCCAAAAGAGCTTATGCCATTCCCAGGTATGCTGCACCAAGAGCCCCTGCCCAGGCGGCAGGCCACTGCTGACCCATACCTCCATAGGGGACATCATAGACAGTTCTGGATCAGTCTCTTTGGGGTCTCTGGGTCCTGGTGCGCACAAGGTTTGTTTGAGCCCTCCAAGCATCTCTGGCGGGTACGGGATTTGATTCTAAACGAGATTTTGCAACCTACTACCATCTTGCTGGGGCTTCTCCTTGCCCTTGGACGTGGGGAATCTTTTTTTGGTGGGACCCAGCATTCTCTTGTTGATGGTTGTTCAGTGAGTTGTAAGTTTTGAGTTCTCACAGGAGAAGATGAGCACACGTCCTTCTATCTCCATCCATCTACTCTACCAAAAAACCTTGTACACATCAGGACCCAGGAGAAAGAAGCAGTGACCCCAAAGGAGATTGACCCAGACTTGCCTGTAGTGTCCAGGTGTGTCTGGTGGAGGCTTGGGTTGGCGGTGGCCTGCTGCAGGGTCAGGGGCACTGAGTGCAGCAGTGCCTGCAGGGGACCTTTTGAAGGAGATTCCCATTGTCCTCATTACCTCCACCAGAGTTTGGCCTCAGGTCAAACAACAGGGAGGGAACACAGCCCCAGCCATCAACAGAAAATTGAGTTAAAGATTTACTGATCATGGCTCCATCCATCAGAACAATACCCAGTATCCCCCTTCATCAGTCCCTCCCATCAAGAAGCTTCAATGAGCCTCTTATCCTTATCCATCAGAGGGCAGAGAGAATGAAAACCACAATCACAGAAAACTAACCAAACTGATCACATGGACCACAGCCTATTTAACTCAATGAAACTATGAATGCTGTGTAGGACCACCCAAATGGATCAGTCATGGTGGAGAGTTCTGATAAAACGTGGTCCACTGGGGAAGGGAATGACAAACCACTTCAGTATTCTTGTCTTGAGAACCCCATGAACAGTATGAAAAGGCAAAAAGATAGGACACTGAATGATGAACTGCCCAGGTTGGTAGATATCCAATATGCTACTGGAGATCAGTGGAGAAATAACTCCAGAAAGAATGAAGAGAAGGAGCCAAAGCAAAAACACCACCCAGTTGTGGATGTGACTGGTGATGGAAGTAAGGTCTGATGCTGAAAAGAGCAATATTGCATAGGAACCTGAAATGTTAGGTCCATGAATCAAGGCAAATTCAAAGTGGTCAAACAAGAGATGGCAAGACTGAACCTCAACATTTTAGGAATTAGCAAACTAAAATGGACTGGAATGGGTGAATTTAACTCATGACCATTATATCTGCTACTGTGGGCAAGAATCCCTTAGAAGAAATGGAGTAGCCATCATAGTCTTGGAGAAGGCAATGGCAACCCACTCCAGTACTCTTGCCTGGAAAATCCCATGGACGGAGGAGCCTGGTAGGCTTCAGTCCATGGGGTCGCAAAAAGTCAGACACAACTGAGCAACTTCCCTTTCACTTTTCACTTTCATGCATTGGAGAAGGAAATGGCAACCCACTCCAGTGTTCTTGCCTGGAGAATCCCAGGGATGGGGGAGCCTGGTGGGCTGCCGTCTATGGGGTCGCACAGAGTCGGACACGACTGAAGTGATTTAGCAGCAGCCATCATAGTCAACAAAAGAGCCCGAAATGCAGTTCAGTTCAGTTCAGTCACTCCATTGTGTTGAACTCTTTGGGACCCCATGAACCACAGCACACCAGGCCTCCCTGTCTATAACCAACTGCTGGAGTCTACCCAAACCCATGGCCATTGAATCGGTGATGTCATCCAACCATCTCGTCCTCTGTCATCCCCTTTTCTTCCTGCCCTCAATCTTTCCCAGAATCAGGGTCTTTTCAAATGAGTCAGCTCTTCACATTAGGTGGCGAAAGTATTGGAGTTTCAGTTTCATCAACATCAGTCCTTCCAATGAACACTCGGGACTGATCAGCTTTAGGATGGACTGGTTGGATCTCCTTGCAGTCCAAGGGACTCTCAAGAGTCTTCTCCAACATCACAGTTCAAAAGCATCAATTCCTCGGCACTCAGCTCTCTTTATAGCCCAATTCTCACATCCATACATGACTACTGGGAAAACCATAGCCTCGACTAGATGGACCTTTGTGGACAAAGTAATGTGTCTGCTTTTTAATATACTGTCTAGGTTGGTCATAACTTTCCTTCCAAGGAGTAAGCATCTTTTAATTTCATGGTTGCAATCACCATCTGTAGTGATTTTGGAGCCCAAAAAATAAAGTCAGCCACTGTTTCCATTGTTTCCCCACCTATTTGCCATGAAGTGATGGGACCGGATGCCATGATCTTAGTTTTCTGAATGTTGAGCTTTAAGCCAACTTTTTCACTCTCCTCTTTCACTTTCATCAAGAGGCTCTTTAGTTCTTCACTTTGTGCCATAAGGGTGGTGTCATCTGCATAACTGAGGTTATGAAATGCAGTATTTGGATGCAACCTCAAAATTGACAGAATGATCTCTGTTCATTTCCAAGGCAAACCATTCAATATCACAGTAATCCAAGTCTATGCCCTGAACAGTAATGCTGAAGAAGCTGAAGGAGAGTGGTTCTATGAAGACCTACAAGACCTTCTAGAACTAACACCCAAAAAAGATGTCCTTTTCATTATAGGGGACTGGAATGCTAAAGTAGGAAGTCAAGAGATACCTGCAGGAACAGGCAAATTTGGCCTTGGAGTACAAAATGAAGCAGGGCAAAGGCTAACAGAGTTTTGCCAAGAGAATGCACTGGTCATAGCAAACACCTTCTTCCAACAACACAAGAGAGGACTCTACACATGGACATCACCAGATGGTAAATACAAAAATCAGATTGATTATATTCTTTGCAGCTAAAGATGGAGAAGCTCTACACAGTCAGCAAAAACAAGACCAGGAGCTGACTGTGGCTGCAAAAGTCAGGGTTAAATTGAAGAAAATAGGGAAAACCACTAGACCGCTGAGGTATGACCTAAATCAAATCCCTTACAATTATACAGTGGAAGTGACAAATAGATTCAAGGGATTAGATCTGATATACAGAGAGCCTGAAGAACTATGGACATGTACATGGACTTCATGACACTGTACAGGAAGCAGTGATCAAGACCATTCCCAAGGAAAAGAAATGCAAAAAGGCAAAATGATTGTCTGATGAGGCCTTACAAATAGCTGAAAAAAGAAGAGAAGCTAAAGGCAAAGAAGAAAAGGAAAGATATACCCATTTGAATGCAGAGTTCCAAAGAATAGCAAGGAGAGATAAGAAAGCTTTCCTCAGTGATTGATGCAAAGAAATAGAGGAAAACAGTAAAATGGGAAAGACTAGAGATCTCTTTAAGAAAATTGGAGATACCAAGGGAAATTTTCATGCAAAGATGGGCACAATAAAGGACACAAATGGTGTGGACCTAATGGAAGCAAAAGATATTAAGAAGAGGTGGCAAGAATACACAGAAGAACTATATGAAAAAGATCTTCATGACCCAAACAACCATGACAGTGTCATCACTCATCTAGAGCCAGACATCCTGGAATGCAAAGTAAAGTGGGCCTTAGGAAGCATCACTAAGAACAAAGCTAGTGGAGGTGATGGAATTCCAGTTGAGCTATTTCAAATCCTAAAAGATGATGCTGTGAAAGTGCTGCACTCAATATGCCAGCAAATTTGGAAACCTCAGCAGGGGCCACAGGACTGGAAAAGGTCAGTTTTCATTCCAATCCCAAAGAAAGGCAATGCCAAAGAATGCTCAAACTACCGCACAATTGTACTCATCTCACATACTAGCAAAGTAATGCTCAAAATTCCCCAAGCCAGGCTTCTACAGCACATGAACCATGAACTTCCAGATGTTCAAGCTGGGTTTAGAAAAGGCAGAGGAACCAGAGATGAAGTTGCCAACATCCAATGGATCATCAAAAAAGCAAGAGAATTCCTGAGAAACATCTACTTCTGCTTTATTGACTATGCCAAAGCCTTTGACTGTGTGGATCACAATAAACTGTGGAAAATTCTGAGAGAGATGGGAATACCAGACCACCTGACCTGTCTCCTGAGAAATCTGTATGCAGGTCAAGAAGCAACAGTTAGAACTGGACACAGAACAACAGACTGGTTTCAAATCAGGAAAGGAGTACATCAAGGCTGTATATTGTCACCCTGCTTATTTAACTTATATGCAGAGTACATCATGAGAAATGCTGGACTGGATGAAGCACAAGCTGGAATCAAGATTTCTGGGAGAAATATGAATAATCTCAGATATGCAGATGACACCACCCTTATGGCAGAAAGTGAAGAGGAACTGAAGAGCCTCTTGATGAAGGTGAAAGAGGAGGGTGAAAAAGCTGGCTTAATACTCAACATTCAAAAAACGAGGACCATGGCATCTGGTCCCATCTTTTCATGGCAAATAGATGGGGAAACAATGGAAACAGTGAGAGATTTTATTTTCTTGGGCTCCAAAATTACTGCAAATGGTGACTGCAGCCATAAAATTAAAAGACACTTGCTCCTTGGAAGAAAAGTTATGAACAACCTAGACAGCATATTAAAAAGCAAAGACATTACTTTGCCAACAAAGGCAAAGTATGCCAACATTAGCTTTGCTAATCAAAGCTATGGTTTTTCCAGTAGTCACGTATGGATATAAAGAAAGCTGAGCACCAAAGAATTGATGCTTTTGAACTGTGGCATTGGAGAAGACTCTTGAGAGTCCCTTGACTGCAAGGAAATTCAACCAGTCCATCCCAAAGGAAATTAGTCCTGAATATTCATTGGAAGGACTGACGCTGAAGCTGAAACTCCAGTCATTTGGCCACCTGATGTGAAGAACTGACTCACTGGAAAAGACCCTGATGCTGGGAAAGATTGAGTGCAGGAGGAGAAGGGGATGACAGAGGATGAGACGGTTGGATGGCATCACCGATTTGATGGACATGAGTTTGAGTAAACTCCAGGAGTTGGTGATGGACAGGGAAGCCTGGCATGCTGCAATCCATAGGGTCGCAAAGAGTCAGACACAACTGAACAACTGAACTGATTGACTGAAGGGGCAAGAGGCCTCAGCTGACATCTGAGTGATGGGTTCTAGTCTATGAAGCATGGAAAATACAGGAGAGGGGGAAGCACTGCATCAATTCTGCAGGAGTCCCTGCTTCTATCTGAACCTCATAGTAGGTCAGTTACTGTAATCTACAGTATTAGGATGCATGTGCTTGCTAAGTTGCTTCAGTCATGTCCGACTCTTTGCAACCCTATGGACTGTAGCCCACGAGACTCTTCTGTCCATGGGATTCTTCAGGCAAGAATACTGGAGTGGGTTACCATGCCTTCCTCCAGGGGATCTTCCCAACCCAGGGATCGAACCCAGGTCTCCTGCACTGGCAGAGGGGTTCTTTATCAGTAGCGCCACCAAATGTCTTTAAGCAGCTTCATGACTTAGGCTCACTCACTGTGGACTCTACTGAGGGTGGCAGACATCAGAGGTAGTGACCGCCTAGGCAGTGTCACTAGAGATGTATGTTCAACCCAATAAACAGGGCATCACAATGTGGAGATTCATGCCAAACCTCCTAGAGATCGAGCCACAAGAGGCCCCAGCTTCAGCGATGCCCATTTTCTATTCTGAAGAACTAGGTTGGTACAGCCAGCCCCCTTCACCAATATTAACTGTAAGAATAAGTTCATTGAAAAGCAATGAAACAAACCACCACAAAGACTGTCATGATTAAAAGGCCTGCTGAGTTCTCTTGTTGGTTGGCATCGGGACAAGCCAGGAAGGAGGCAGGATCTAGAGACTTTAAAGCCCTTTGAAAATTGCCTGTGATCAAAATACTTTATTATCATAATCACTCCCATTGCCAATTTAGAAATGACAATCTGGAATGACAAAGTGCTCTTGAAATGTTTAAAAAACACAAATCACAAAGGGGAGGTGCTTGGCAGAAATCTGCACTTTGTTTAAAGCCATAAGTCACATTTAGATTTTGCCTCCTGAAATGAAGACGGGGTGAGGAGTTTTATCCTACAGCCAGAAGCTACATGTTTTTCTTTCTTCCATTTTTTTTCTTTTGCAGCGTTCCTGTAGGACTGCTCACCCCAATCTCAAGGCCCTACTCGCACATACTCGTAGATGCGTAGACTTGCTACAAGGACGTGGTTCGCCCTGAGTGAGGACAGGCCATGGCTGCACCTCCATCTCCTCCTCCTCTCTGAGCTCCTGCAGGGCAAGAGTACAATCTGATTCACTGCTGTAGACTCAGGGCCCTGAGTCGTAGTAGGCACCAAATGAAGAGTTATCGTCTTTCTGTCCAGACCCTCCCTCCCCACTGCCTGCTAGGAAGGTTGCAGCAGTCTTCCCTTTGCTTCATCATGTGACCTTCCCTGACATCCCTTTACCCTCCATCCCACACTGGAGCTGCTAGACTCAGCCTGTCTCTTAACCTCTGTGTTCAACTTCGGGTGGCCTCATCCAGGAGACCCCATGCGATAACACTATAAAGAGCCCTGTTTTGTGGCAGGAATATCCTTATAAGCTATTCCGACTTGGACAATGAGGTCCTCTAAGGAACATACTTGAGGCAAAAATGCAATCAGTTTTCACTTTTGTTTTGCTCAGTGGGTCATGATCACAGAAAGCAAGGTCTAATTGCTTGAGGCTAGGAAGGGATTTGGGCTTCCCTTGTGGCTCAGAAGGTAAAGAGTCTGTCTGCAATGTAGGAGACTTGGGTTCAATCCCTGGGTCAGGAAAATCCCGTGGAGAAGGGAATGGCAACCCACTCCAGCATTCTGGCCTGGAGAATTCCATGGACAGAGGAGCCTGGCAGGCTACAGTCCATGGGGTTCACAAAGAGTCAGACACCACTGAGTGATAAACACACACACTTAAGAGGGGATTTACAGAATCTGACATTAGGAAGGACAAGAGGGACAATAAGGTGGTTAGAGACAGAACTAGCATGGTTAGAGAACTCATGAGAAAGTCTAAAGGGAATTTTATTAAGATTCTGCTCTGTAGTGAGCAGCATGATTTTTCTTCCAGATCCCCACCAACGGTCTTGCTAAATACCTCCATTTTTCAGCCATGCCTGTGGAATTAGCAGTCTAAGTTTCAATGTGGGGATGATGTGAGAAGAGAAACTCCCCCAGGGAGGAGATGCCAAGTCTGGATACATCCACCACCTACATCTCACTGAGATCAAGCCCAAGCCCTTTAGCCTGGCATGTAGGGCTGACACAGGGTCGGGAGCCCTTGAGGGTAACTTGTTCAAGGAGGGCAGGATGCTGTGACTGCTTTCAAAGCCCATTCAGGTCCCCATGAAAAGAATTCCAGTGCTAATCATCACAGCCTCAGAAACCTCTCCTGTCTCTTCCAAATGAATTCCCTTGATCTAACTTACCCTCCACGCTCCCACCTTACCCACTTCCTCTTACCTCTCTCATCTTGCTTCAGAACCAGCTTCCTTCTTTCCCCCTGAGATCAGAGGCCTCTATGTACCATCCCTGTGGACAGAGCCTATGCTAGAGAAGTTCATTGGATCACACACTTTGTTCAGACCTCCTCTGTGGTTCTCTGCTTTTCTTCCTCTCAGGACCCTCCTTGGGCCGCCCCTTTGCTCTATCCTGACATCACAGACCACCCTCAGTTAAGTCATAGCCGAGCCCCCACTCCTACCCTGAACCTAAGTTTTCCACTTAGTAGGAAGGGGATTTCCTCCAATTTTCGCATCTGTTTCTCAGTAGCACACAGCCTGTACTGCAGGCAAACACTTTGCTTCTAGTAAGTCTCAATCCTCCCCAGTTCTAAGCCTTTTCTCATTCTATTGCACCAGCCCAAAACACCTCTTCCTCTCCACTTCATCTGTCAAAATGCTGTTTATTGTCCACAGCGCAGCTTATTCCTGATCTCCACTGCAAGTCATTTTCCAGTCATTCCATCTTGAGCCTACTGCTGCCGACTTTCTAGAAATACATCCGAAACATGCCACTCCCTGTTAAGAAGCCAATGGCTTCTAAATTTGGCACAAAACAAGGGGTATACCTAGTCAGTTCTAAATATTGCCCCTTCGTTGAGAAGCTCACTGTCTACAGGGAGGTAAGAAACACAGGCTGTGCAGAGGACACTGGTGTGTACACAACAGAAAAGAAAGGTTTAAATAGCGCTGATATGAAAACCTGCCAAGTTTCTGTATGTTTCTCAGGAAAGGGAAGAAATACATACCTGATTAGAAGAAGGAGGAGGAATCAACTTCCTCTTACGAAAATGAGTGCTCCTGGCATGCCTGGATTTGAAACTATCAGGCAAGAGATGACCGGAGATACAGAGCTGTCAGAGGCCAGGAAAAAGATGGAGGTTAGGTCTCAAGGCTTGTCTCCCTGAACTGTTTTCTTCCCACTCTCTATTCCATGAGAATCTCAGCTCCCATGTTTGTAAACAGCTATATTAGGAGAAGGCAAGTACTCCAAGAAGGCACCCCACTCCAGTACTCTTGCCTGGAAAATCCCACGGACAGAGGAGCCTGGTAGGCTGCAGACCATGGGGTCGCGAAGAGTCGGACACGACTGAGCGGCTTCACTTCCACTTTTCCCTTTCATGCATTGGAGAAGGAAATGGCAACCCACTCCAGCGTTCTTGCCTGGAGAATCTCAGGGACGGGGGAGCCTGGTGGGCCACCGTCTATGGGGTCACACAGAGTCGGACACGACTGAAGCGACTTAGCAGCAGCAGCAGTAGCAGCAGCAGCATACAGTGAGTTCATGCGGCCTCCCTGTCTCTTCCTGGTCCTCTGCCCTCCTGATCAGTTGGAGTCAAACAGGAGGAGGTAATTCTAGCTGGAGTTACGAGCCTTCCCACCACCCCACCCTGCCACATACACACCCATGGCAGTTGGCAATTTAAAAACGAAGGTTGACATAGTAAAACGGTGTTGAAGCACCATTCCAAAAAGTCAAAATCTCTATCAATTATAACATTCCGGGTAGCAATGGTTGGATTCATTATACTGTCTATTCATTCTTATTGAGGACACTGTGAAAGCTAAGATTATCTTTTGAATCTTCAAAAATAATTCCTCTTCTACTCATTCCCCTCCAACCACTCATATGTCTTGCCATTCCTCAAAGTATCCAGGTACACAGAGATCTTAGAACAACTGAACATGTACTCTCTTGGACAGAGGTAGCTTGCTTAAGTTCTGTGCTGAGTATTCTCTGTTTTCTGTCTATAGTCAAAGCTATAGTTTTGCCAGTAATAGTGTATGAGTGGGAGAGTGGGACCATAAAGAATGCTGAGCACTGATGAATTGAAGCTTTTGAGCTGTGGTGTTGGAGAAGACTCATGATAGTCCCTTGGACTGCAAGGAGATCAAACCAGTCAATGCTAAGGGAAATCAACCCTGAATATTCATTGAAAGGACTGATGCTGAAGCTGAAACTCCAATACTTTGGCCACCTGATGCAAAGAGCTGACTCATTGGAAAAGATCCTGATACTGGGAAAGATTGAAGGCAACAGGAGAAGGGGGTATCAGAGAATGACATGGTTGGAGAGCATCACAGACTCAATGAACATGAATCTGAGAAAACTCCAGGAGATAATGAAGGACAGAGGAGCCTGGCATGCTGCAGTCCGTGTGGTCACAAAGAGTTGGATATGAATTAGTGACTGAACAACTGTCCCTCCACATTCAATCTCCACCGTCTACTGCTCAGCCTCAGGAGGCTGACTTCTGTGGACAGTGTTACCCAGGCTCCCTCACTTTCTGGTTTCCGGTTGGGTTGACCAATGGGGAGCTTTGGCAAGAATTAAATTGGGGTATTTCTCACCTCAGTTCCCTCCTTGCCAGCCACAGTTTGGCAGTGACTATGATCCCTCATTTAAGGCCACAGCTCATGTCAAGCAAACCCTCTCCTGTGGCTACCATTGTCATAAAGCATCTTTAAGCCTTGGGGTGTAATCATTTCCTACCAACCAGAGTCTTTAAGGGCTTCATCATCTCTCTTAGTTTCTTTCAATTGTATCCTTATCATTGTAAACTGTCTTTTCATTAAACTTTCTTAAGATACTCCATGAGCTGGCCAAGTATTTTTTGCAGCTGCTGCTGCTGCTAAGTCGCTTCAGTCATGTCCAACTCTGTGCAACCCCATAGACGGCAGCCCACCAGGCTCCCCCGTCCCTGGAATTCTCCAGGCAAGAACACTGCAGTGGGTTGCCATTTCCTTCTCCAATGCATGAAAGTGAAAAGTGAAAGTGAGGTCACTCAGTGATGTCCGACTCTTTGCGACCCCAAGGACTGCAGCCCACCAGGCTCCTCCATCCATGGGATTTTCCAGGCAAGAGTACTGGAGTGGGGTGCCATTGCCTTCTCCATTTCTTGCAGAGACTCTGTCTAATATGCCTTCTTCATATCTGTATACCTATGTGACTTGCTCATAAGGTCTTCCCTTACCACTCTATTAAAATTTGTCATTCTATGAAATAGTTTATGTTAACAGAATCAGACTTATTTAATCTGAAGATCTATTGGTAAAGAAAGATTTTGAGACCTGAGTATCAGTTGATGGAGCAATACTGTCAGCTACTCTCCATTTCCAATGGAAATAGAAAACATGAGGTCAACAGAGAGCAATAAAGATTTAGGTGGGACTTCCAGGAGATCTTGAGACACCATGAGGACTGGAGGATCTTGAAATACCATGAGGACTGGAGGATCTTGAAGAGTGTGATGGGAGAGGATATGGAATCTCTGGGAGGTAACTCCCAAACTGGAACCTCTTTCCAGCATGAGGAGGGACTCACTGAAAACATGGAGCTTGCAGACTGGTTGGGGGTCATAGACATTTTTGTCTGTCATTTCAAAATATAAAATGACAAGTTGTGGAAAATGATACTATAGTAAACACCTCATGGTTTTGTCTGCCTGGCATCCATTTTCCCTTCTGATATTGCACCTCCTCTCCCATTCGTAGTCCCTGTCACTTGAGGCTCTCCCCTCTCAGATTCTAGAAAGAGGCTGGAAACCCAGGCTAGGCCCATGGGGATATAGCTTGACCTGGCCACAAAAATTAGTTCTATTTCAATTGAGCCTCTTTATTGTAAAAAGATATTTATTTATTTGGCTGTAGCAGGTATTAGTTGCGGTATGTGGATTTAGGTGTGGCATGGAACTCTTAATTGTGACATGTGGAATCTAGCTCTCTGTCCAGGGATCAAACCCAGGCCTCCAGCCTTGGGAGTGTGGAGTCTCAGCCACTGGATAACCAGGGAAGTCCTAAGTCAGCCTCTTTAGAGCCATGGGCCTCAGGCATGGGTCCTGCTATATTGGGAAAGAAGACTCTTTCCACTAGGATAGCCCAGCTGGTGGGATATAGGCCAGAAGCCATCATGGACATCTCATGGAGAGAGCTTGTAGAGAAATGTGAAAGAAGCAGGCGGATTCTAATAGATGGACTGAGTATCCTAAAACCTAACTGGATTTGATCTCTTAAATCCAGTCATCCCTGAACTGCCTAGCACACGGGTCATGCCTCCTTCACTGACTAGTTTCAGTTGACTTGGGTTCTATCACTGTGACCAATACTGTTCAGAGGGCAGGGCACAGGGAGCTAGGAAAGGACCACTGGTAGGTGACTACATTATCTCAAGCAGCCAGGGGAGAGCTCTGGGAGTTGGTAGCATCAAACTGACTACAAGAATCTGCAGGAAGGCAAAGGCTTCTGATATTGACGAGGTGCCAGACCAAAGTCCTATCATGTCTAAAATCAATTACAGTTAAGATAAAATCTACTTTTCTGTTTTGCTTGTACAGGCTCTATTTCCCTGTACCTGTCAACCTGCCATAACTTGGGTAAATCTCTCCTTCCTCACTGCCATGTTTCAAGTCACCAAAGGGAAATAACATGGAACACTTTCCCTGGATCATAGTTTATCTGAATGACCAGAAAAAGAGACATGAAGCTGTCTTCATGCCTGAATCCTTGCTTCTAGCTTAAGAGACCTCCAAGGAGTTATCAAGTATACCTATTTATTCAGCAGTTAGGTATTCCTTTCAAAACTTCAGGGGAGGACAAATAAAAGTCAAAATGCCTGACCTCATTCATATGCAGTGATTGGCAAAACAGCACAACTTTTTACCACTTGAACAGCCTATTAAAGCTGCTGACATCTGAATAGGGGTTATTACAGCAGGCAAGGAGCATGTGGGTGTCTGCTTTGTATCTACCCCAGATTTCTTTTGGATTGAAGTAAATGGATGGTCCTCTCCTATATGTGCACACTATCTTCACACACACACACACACACACACACACACACACAACGACATTATGACATTTTACCTCTCAAACTTGAGGCTGTGTGCCAGAAGCAAGAGAGCCCTAGTTTCAGATTCCTCCCTGAGAGACTGTCAGAGACAGAGAAAGCAGCCAAAACTAACATAAGGTCAAAGAGCCAGCCCTGGGCCTGCTCAGGAAGGTAGGGGCATCCCGGTTGCTGGTTTAGCACCTGGACACTAAGAACAGATGTTTTTTCTCTTCTTGATAACTTAAATGGCAGTGATCTGGTCTGTGCTGAAGTCTTCTGGGCTCAAGAATACATATTCTGCTCAGAGACGTGGCCTTCTTTTTCTCTTCTCATAAAGAAACAATTCATTCACAGGTGAGGCGGTCAAAGTCCAAGTTCAAATCAACCGGGAATGATCATATTGTACAGCCCCAGGAACTGTTCCCAAGGTGATACTCAGATCCTTACGTGGCTCTCCTCCCTGACAGGCAGCAGTGTCCCAAGAGCACATGAGAAGAACTGACAGTAAGACTGACATGATTAGGGGAGAGCAAACAAAGGCTGCTTTCAGACAAGTTCCTCTCTTTCAGGTACGGGCTTCCTAGCCAACCAAGTGCCGGTTAGAGTACATTGATCTGTACCTTCCCTCACCCGGGATTCCTCACCCCAGAGAAATGCAGACACCTCATTGGCACAGGTGGACAAAGGGATCCCACCAATGTCAGAGGCCCATCACTGCCTACATCTGCTTCCAAACAGCTTCGCTTGTAGCAGCTCCAAAGACAACTGCACCATCTTCACACAGACTCCTGAGAAGACAGAACTGGGACCAAATTCCATCCAAGTGCTTACTTCCTGAGACAGGGCACGTTAGCTAACGTATCTTCTAGTGTTGGATGCAGTTGGAAGTGCCTACATCGTGAATAATTAGATGACTTAAATCACAAGTGTAGGTAAAGTGTCTGACAGCCAGGTAGGTAGTAAGGGTCAATAAATGTCAGCGCCCACTTTCACCCCCTTTGCCCACTGTAGAGACTGGCAGGTTCACACCAACCTGTGATCATCACAGTTATGTACGTGCCCCTGGAGGCTTAGCATGAAGATCTTAATGGTGGGGACGGGGAGGAGGCTCATCTTGTGTTTGCACAGCAGATTAATAGTGCCCCCAAAGTCTTTGAAATGACAAAAGAAATTAATCGAGATGAACAATAGCATGGTCAGCAGTGCCAGTCAACTCAACACTTGACAGGTACATTTTGGGCAGTTAGTTGTGCCCCATAGAGTCAGATGTGGGATACTTACTCACCAAATCCCTCTTCAGCAAAATGTTCTGACATCCTTCTGACTTCAGGTAGCTGAACACAAACTCATCATACCCTTCAGGTGCTGCACGTGGTAATGCAGGCAGGGCCCTGCTCAAGTGAGAGCTGAAATCTAGCCTCGGCTTTGCTGCCCAAACCAAGACCCCAGCACAGGTTATGTCTCTTGCAGGTGTCTTTGTGCTTCACACAAAACCACCATATAGGCCAGGGGTAACCTGGCTCTCAGCTCTCCATGACCCTCACCTCCACTTTCTGGGCTCCTGTGTGTCCACACTGAGAAACGGATTATTTCCTGCCATATCAGTAAACAAGGATGTCACAGTCATCAGCAATTGCAGCCCTCCAGTGTGAGCTGGTGAGCCCTAACGGCACTCAGAAAGGAGAAGAATCCCTGCCATCGAACTGCCATGAGACTGCAGCCACTCCCTACAGTGGGGGCTTTCCTGGTAGCTCAGGGGTAAAGAATCTGCCTGCAGTTCAGGAGACGGGGTTCAATCCCTGGGTCGGGAAGAGCCTCGGGGGGAGGGCGTGGCAACCCACTCTAGTATTCTTGCCTGGAGAATCCCATGGACAGAGGAGCCTGGCAAGCTACAGTCCACAGGGTCTCAAAGAGTTGGACACGACTGAAGCAACTTTGCACGCACATGCAGGCACTCCCTACGGTGAGCCCCAAGGGAGCTCAGGATGTAAAAGAAACACAGGATACTGGCCCGGGATAGCTGAGGTGTATATGAAAGGAATGACTTCAGTAAGCCCAGACTCCTGTACCTTCCCATATATAGAAAAGCACTAAATTCCCTAACTTGGCTTATCTGCTTTTCTTTAATTATCAGTAATCTTTTGATGTTCAAACTATCTGCCCCTTTGTTACAAAACTTCTATAAACCTGGCTCCTCCCCCTCGCCTCCTCTGAGCAGTTCTCTCAGGGTTAATTGAGATGCTGTCTCCTGGCTTGAAGTCCTAAAAATTCCCACTGAATAAAACGTAGCTCTCAACTTTTAGGTTGTGAATATTTTTTAAGTTGATACCTGTGTCAACTACAAATGGGCACTTGCCAAGAGCATTGCCAGTGACTGAACAACGAGGGCATTTGCCATCTGCCTCTGTGGAGATTGAACCCTGTGCTGATGCAGCTGCTGGCCTTCAACACCCACCAAGGGAGTTCAGGGTGGAACATGGCTTTAGATAGTTGGATATTTTCAGGAACTGATTTTATGATCCCAATGCTTACATCTCATATTTAGAAAAGCATTAAATCCCTTTGTAATGACATCAGCTCCTCATGACTAGCAGAAAATCTTTGTAAGATGAGCGCTTAATTGCATCGAACTCCTCCTTCACCGAAATCTTGTATATTGAGCTTCCTAATTGCCTCTCTGGAGCAGTCTCTCAGAGTTGTCAGAGGTGCTGTCTCCCAGGCTGCAGTCCTCATTTTGCCCCAAATAAAACTTAACTCTCAACTCTCAAGTTGTGTGTCTTTTTAGTTGACACCTGGCAGGGGGACTCCTGGGGAGTCTGTGGAATTCCTGCCTCCGTGGGTCAAAGAGCTGCACCTGGAAAAGGGCATGGCAACCCATTCCAGTATTCTTGCCTGGAGAATCCCATGGACAGAGCAGCCTGTCCATAGACCTGGGCTGATACTGGTCAGAGAGGACGTTGGTCAGTAGGACAAGATGGGTACAGAGAGGGAGAACAAGCCAAACCAGGGCCCATGGGGCATCTGGTGGCCCACCTGTCACCACTGATGACTATGACCATCTTCTGGGAGGAATGCCTGCTGCTTCACTGCCACCTTCCAAACCCACTCAAAGTCCTCTTGGGCTTACTCTGACCCTGAACCTCACAGGGAAGAAGATTCTGGAAATATGGCTCCAGTTTGGCCAGGCTGACATGATACTGCCCAATGAAGCAACCTTGCCTGACAATGCTGTTAGAGGAAATACGCTGACTGAAACCACCCACCCTGGCCAGGACCCACAGTAACCATTTGCATGAGTTATTTTATGACAAGAGGTCCTAGTAAGAAACATGGAGCTAATAAGTCACCACCAACAGGAAGAGTTCAGGAAAGGTCAAAAGGAGATGCCACGTGTTCAACCACCTCCCAGAACCCTTCTCTCTGGCATCCATCTTGGCTGAGCAATGCGTCCAGCAGAAAGGACCCTGAGTCAGAACAATTGGCCAGAGACAACCCAGAAACTAATCCCATCCCCATAAAACCTGAACCTGCGAGCCATGTGGCAGAGCAGTCCTCCTGGCTTCCCTCACCCTGCTGCTCTCCAACCGGGTGCCCCTTTCCAGGAAAATCTCTTGCTTTGTCAGCTTGTGTGTCTGCTTGGACAATTCATTTCTGAGTGTTAGACAAGAGCCCATTCATGGGCCCTGGGAGGGGTCCCACTTTCTGCAACAATGCCACCACTTCCCTGACCACACCTCTTACTAAGGGGTCTGATAACCCTGATGGCTCGTTGGTCCAGTCCTGACCACGCCTTGTCCAGTAATATCTCTTTCCACTGCTTCCGGCTGGTTTCTAGAACTTCTGTGCCTCAGTTCAGTTCAGTCACTCAGTCGTGTGTGATTCTTTGCAACCCCATAGACTGCAGCACGCCAGGCTTCCCTGTCCATCACCAACACTCAGAGCTTGCTCAAACTCATGTCCATTGAGTCGGTGATGCCATCCAACCATCTCATCCTCTGTTGTCCCCTTCTCCTCCCACCTTTAATCTTTCCCAGCATCAGGGTCTTTTCCAATGAGTCAGTTCTTCACATCATGTGGCCAAAGTATTGGAGCTTCTGCTTCAGCATCAGTCCCTCCAATGAATATTCAGGACTGATTTCCTTTAGGATTGAGTGGTTTGATATCCTTGCAGTCCAAGGGACTCTCAAGAGTCTTCTCTAACCCCACAGTTCAAAAGCATCAATTCGTCAGCGCTCAGCTTTCTTTATGGTCCAACTCTCACATCCATACATGACTACTGGAAAAACCATAGATTTTTCTATGCCTAGGATGCATGATAATTTTGCTCGAGTCTGCAGGCAGCCCCATCTGACAGAGGCCTATCAGTGCAGGAGGGGCTTAGCTCATCCTTGGGTTCGGAGAAAGGAGCAATAGCTTCTGGGCAAAGTGTTTCTGGAAAGGATAAAGTAAAGGAACATACAGACACAAGGGAGACAACGAGACCTTTTTGTGTTTCCTCATCAGCTGTACCAGGTGAGCCAGGATTAAATCCACACTTCTGCACTGATCAAAGCTTCTCTGGTCTGGACAAACACCCTCTGTTCCTTCTGATGTCTCTAACCACCCCTCCCAATACCCCTCCTTCACAAAATAGAGAGGGTTCCCACTTGCCGGAAGGGACAGATAAACTGAACTCCTGCCTTTACCTGATGCCTTCTCCCTGCTTGTTTGCACATCACTTTTCAGCCCTTGGTTGGAAAGGATTGTGCCACCTATTCTTCCGTTCTTCCATTCAGCTACCGGTTTCAATCCTCTACTCCTCCCACTTGGCCTCCCCCCAGGCATGTGACAGCACCCCTGATGCTCTGGAAGAAATAGGAGCTTCCAAGACAGCTGTCACTTCCCCACTTGTCTTCTCAGGAGGTGACAAGCTGTCTGGCTCAGTCCATCATCCCCCTATTCCAGAATGTAAATCACAGGAGGTCTCCTGCCTGAGAAAAACAATTAACGCGAAATACCAGGATTACCGTCTGCCACATTTACAAATCTCTCCAGCTCACATTTGTCTCTCCCAACAATTTATGCCTTCACAGTGTCAAGCTGTTCAAATATGCCATCTTTTCCTTAAACGGGCTGATGCGTGGTTCTTGGCAGCGCTTGCAGTTTGTTGTAAAAGTCGGAGCCATCAGAAGAGTTCTTGCCACAGAAAGGGGTGACATATTTATCTTCCTTTGTCTTCAGCAGAGTGAAGGCATGTGTCCTCTTTCCAGTGAAAGGGAACACGAGGTTCAAATCCCTTTTCTTTCCCATATGCCTTGAAGGATTTGCATCTCTTTTCTGAGATGCTCAACATGACCGATTATCCGTGGTACAGGTCACGAAGACAAACCACCCCAACAATGGGTATGTGACAATAACTCAGTGGTTCTCAAACACAGGTGAACTTGTCTCCCTAGGGGGCACTTGGCAATGTCTGGAGAAATTTTTGATTGTCACAAGACTGGAGTGGGGATTCTATTGGCATCTCGTGAGTAGAGGCCAGGGATGCTGCTATACATCATACAGTATCTCCATCCACCAACAAAAAATTACGTTACATAAAATTTCTATAGTGTCAAGGCTGAAAAACATTGCAAATAACCCAATGCAGGTTGACTAGTCTCACATTCTGCTCCAAGTACCTCGGGACATTGCTTCAAAGCAAGATGGAATTTGGAGTGGAATGAGAGAGATAAGGGCCAGGGTTAGATGATTCGCTACTTCCTCATCCCTCCTATACCTCCAAGAAACAGCCATCTTAGACAAGACAATGCAGAAAGACCATTTTACCTAAAATAAGCCACATTCATTTGGGCTTTCACCACCTGGAGGCTCAGTTTCTTAACCTGCAGAATGTGGCTATGAGACATGATGCCTTGCCTGGCTCACAAGGTTAGAGTGACACTTGATAAACGTGGTGTATTGAAAAAGCTCACTAGTGGGGCTTCCCTGGTGGCTCAGTGGTAAAGAATCTGCCTGCCAATGTAGGAGACACACGTTTGATCCCTGATCCGGGAAGATCCCACGTGCCACAGAGCAGCTAAGCTGGGGCACCACAACTATTAAGCCTGTGCTCTAGAGCCTGGGAGCTGCAACTACTGAGCCCATGTGCTGCAACTGCTGAAGACTGCATGCCCTAGAGCTGATCCTCTGCAGCGAGAGAAGCCACCGCAATGAGAAGCCCACGAACTGCAACTAGAGAGTGGCTCCCGCTCGCTACAACTAGAGAAAAGCCCACTCAGCAATGAAGACCCAACACAGCCAAAATAATTAATTTTTTTTTAAAAAAAGCTCCCTAGAGTGCCAAGTATTCTAAGTTGTAATTAGGAGAATGCATTGTGGTGCAATGAAGACCCAACACAGCCAAAATAATTAATTTTTTTTAAAAAAAAGCTCCCTAGAGTGCCAAGTATTCTAAATAGTAATTAGGAGAATGCATTGTGGTGATGATGACATAAAAAGAGGTGCTGTTCTAGCTGTGCAATTGTCCCCAAGCCTTTTGGCACCAGGGACTGGTGTCCTGGAAGATAACTTTTCCACAGACAGGTGTAGGGGATGGTTTCAAGATGATTCGAGTGCATTACAATTATTGTGCATTTTATTTCTATCGTTATTACACCAGCTCCTCCTCAGATCATCAGGCATTAAATCCTGGAGGTTGGGAATCCCCATCTTAGCAGCTCATACAAGAATTCCTATTGAAAAGAGAATTCTCTCTTACCTCTCTCTCTTCTTCCTGATCTTTGGGGAAAAAAGTCTTGATGAGTACACTGGAGGCAGAAGAATTATCAAGGTTCTGGAGTAGAACTAGGAAACTGCTCTGCAGCAAAGGGTGAAATGTTTCTCACCACGTGGATTCTAGCTGGAACCAATTGGGTTGAAGATCTCTATGAAGTCTGGTGCCTAAAGAACATCTTCACACAGCGATGCCAGCTTCTCCATTTGAGCTCATTTGTTTGCGGGGTGGGCGTGTAATATAAACTCACCTACTTTCTTATCCTCAAATTCTCATGAGTGCTTTGGGACATTGTGTGTGTGAGAGAGAGAGAAAGAATCAAAGAAGCTGCTCAGTTTACCACCTGACAACACATTGTGGCGAAGAGGCAGGATACACAGATGTAGGAAAAGTCATGAGCAAGTAGGCCTCTCCCTGCACACAGACATACACACACACAGATTCACAGGAATCCTGAGAACAATCACAGGAGCTTAAGGAGGAAGTGACCTAGATCACAGAGACAGGAAATCACTCCGCTCAGCTCTAGGTGTCTTGCTGGCATCAGAGCAGGATTTATGTGCATTTTTAATTTGTCCCACATTCCTAGCCCAGTCCCTGGCACACATCTCTGGTTGCCAGCTCCGCACTGCTACCAGGGGCTACAGATGCATCACTGCAGAGATAGATGCCTGCTTGGCCAGTTACAAAATCTTTCAATGTATATCCAACCAGAAGGGCCATGTGACTTTTTGCCAGAGCAGAGACTCCCTCCATGGAGAAGATATGAAGAAATTATCAAAACCGGAGTTTGCTCCCCTAGCCGTGGATGGACTTGACAGTATTCGTGGTTTTGTCTAAGGAACCACTGCTGGTGCTAATTGGATGGCAGCCAAGATGGTTTTTAGAAAAAAAAAAGTTTTTTAAAGATTAACATTCATTAGTTTGGTTCTACATTAAGTGAGGCACATGTGGTGAAGGGAATAATTACTGAGGTTAATTGTGGCTTCTCTGAGAACCAAGGGGAATCCAGTGAAATGTCCTGACATTCAGGAAAAGCAATATGTTCAGTGCTCCTGCAACTAATTGCAATTAGCAAGTGAGGGAACATACACAGGGACTCTATGTGTAATTAATCACACGCCTTTATCACAGTAGACACAGGCTGCTGAGTGACAGGAGGCACCTGCCTTGTGCTGCACTTGAGTTGATTCCTTTGCTGCATTTCCTATTTCCCTTGCACCTGTACTGTGTCTCTGGTACATTCTAGTCCTGACTTTCTTGGGCAGGGTTTCTCATCTATATATCCACTAAAATACACGTCTACAATCTCCCTGGCATAAAATAAGTGCTCAGTATCTGTGTGATGAATGGATGCATAAGTGAATTCATTACCTAGTAATGAATGTGGGGAGGATGTTCTCCCATTGTTGTAGATTGTACTGGCCATTGATCTTTGAGAACCACAGAAAGGTTGACTCTGATGATTCAAGGCACAGAGGAGGGGGTTTCAGCTGAATGGCGCTAGGATGAGGCTGCTTGTGTAGAGGTGGGAGCTCCTGGGATGCCTGAATTAAGTGTTACAAATGACTCTTTTTTGTTTTTTTCTAGTACTATCTTCTTAAGCATGAATTTGAATGGCCAGATACTGGCTTTTCCATTGCTTCTATTTTTGCCCCCAATCATATCTCCAACACTCCCCATAAACACCAAGAGAAACCTGATCCACTCACATGTAAAATATATTTTTTTTTTCCAAATCTTAGACTAGCAAAGAGGGAAGGCCCTGGAAAAAAGATTAGATCATGACTCTTTGGTATCTGAAGACTTGAGAATTTCTTTTCTTTTCGGAAGGTATAAAATCTTAGATACATAATTATTCCAGAGTTGAGATTGGATCCAGAGTCTGTCAGACTCTTATATCTTCAAGAATTGCTCATATGGTCAACAAAATCTGCATTTCTACTAGACCAATGACATTCGTGTTATTTTGAGTTATTTTAGAACTTTGAAAATTCATGACTGCTTAATTTGTTGCAATACAAGATATAATTAAGAAATCTCCAGATTCAGTGGCTTAAAGTACTTGGAAGTTCACTGCTTTTTCGTGTGCCAGCCCAGAGCAGGTGGCCAACTCTGCTCTGTGAAGTCACCCCAGAAAACAGACAAGCAAGGATGTTCTGTCCTCGAAAAGCCTTCCGAGGTTGTTCGGCTTTGCACACACAGGGGAAGAATGAGGGGGAAATCATAGCAAAGGATTTCCTTTTAAGTTCAGGACACCCGTCATTTTTGTTCAAATTCCAGTGGGTAGAACTCAGCAACACCACTGCAAGCTAAAGTGGGATGTCTCATCTTTCTCCAGGTACCCTTTTTTATGCCCCAGCAGAAGGGAGGATGGATTGGGATGAGGGATATACCAAAAAGAGAGGGCTAGTCTCAAGATATTAAATAAAAAATGGCTTCGTAGCTTTAGTTAAATGAGACAGATATCACAGGATATAAAATTACCATTCCACCACTCTACCACAAGCTTTTTGAGGCAAGGATTGATAAAGTGCCTAGCACACACTAAGGGCTTCCCAGGTGGCACTAGGGGTAAAGAACCCACCTATCAAGGTAGGAGACACAAGAGGCGTGGGTTTGATTTCTGGGTTGGGACGATCCCCTAGAGTAAGAAATGGCATCCCACTCCAGTATTCTTGCCATGGAAAATTCCATGAGCAGAGGAGCCTGGCAGGCTACAGTCCATGGGGCCACAAAGAGTCACACAACTGCGTGACTGAGCATACCCTAAGTGCTAAGTAAGTGTTTGGGATATAAATGAGTCAATGAATTAATGAATCAATGAATGAATGAAATACCACCAAGATCCCAGTTTGACTTGAGTTCAGCCTTGTTTGGAGAACATATATCTAAACACTTCCATGGTACTCTTTCCCCTGCCATGCTTCAGTTGTTTCTGAATAAATGAGGCCCTGTGTCTAATAATCTGGCAATTTCTCAAAGACTCACTTAATCTGAAAGCTTCTGGACTCTGCCCACCTGTCTATTCAACTGGTCCCTAAGCGCTGGAGTCACTAAGAACTCATTCTTTTCTCAACTCTATTGAAATTTGATTTTTACCTAGAAATTCCCATGGTAACAAAACCTTGGAACACTTCAGTTATTAAGATCAAAAGAAAATCAAATCAAAATAATACACAATATGACCTTATATCAAACACAAGGGGGAAGAAAGGGAAAAAGATGTTGAATGAGTATCTGTTACATTAGTTTAATCATTAAGTTGTGTCTGAATCTTTTGCAAGCCCATGGACTGTAGCCCGTCAGGCTCCTCTGTCCATGGAATTTTCCAGGCAAGAATACTGGAGTGCGTTGCCATTTCCTTCTCCAGGGAATCTTCCTGACCCAGAGATTGAACCCATATCTCCTGCATTGGCAGCCAGATTCTTTCCTACTGAGCCAGCAGGGAAGCCCATCTATTACATTAAGTATGTGAAAAACACTGAATACATAGGATATTCACACCACCCCAAGGAGGTAGTTACTATCTTCAATTTGTAGATGAGAAATGAAGGTTCAGAGAGGCTGATGACTTTCTCAAGGTCACCAGTTAGAAAAAAGACATGGCAGAACTCAGACTCAGAACTATCCAAATAAACAATTCAGTTCCCACTGAACAGAACCACTCACTGAAGGCCAGCAAACCCAAAGTTAATTTCTGACCTCATGTAACAGTGGTTTGTCATTGATCTTAAGACTAATGAAAAAAACACTTCTGCAAAGAAAAAAAAAGGTCCCAACTGAGTGTGATAAGAGACCTTAGTTCCAGCCTTATAAAGGGCATTGTATGGAAAGGATGCAGATACCACAAAAAGCTTTTTCACAGTCAGCAGAGCCTCTAGACCTGGGGACTTGAGGATCACATCACATTCCAGAGAACAGCAAGACAAGACATTTTCTAGTGATCAACCCAAGAGTGGCAGGTGACAGCTTCCCAGCTGGGAAGACCACCTGCAGGGGACAGACAGCCTGATTATTTAAAAAGAAAGCCAGCCAGACCAACAAATCTTGTTGATCTGTTACTTTAGGAAACTCTTGCCTTTTTAGAAATGCTCATGATATAGGATAGACCAGGGGTCCCCCAACCGCCAGTATCTAATGCTTGATGATCTGAGGTGGAGCTGATGTAATAATGATAATAATAGAAATAAAGAGCACACTAAATGTAATGTACTTGAATCATCCTCAAATCATCCCCACCCCACTCCACCCCCACCTACTGGCCCGTGGAAAAACTGTCTTCCATGAAGTGAGTCTCTGATGCCAAAAACTGTAGGGACGGCTGGGATAGACAATACAAATGAGAAGACGTCCAATAAAATCATACCTGACAAGATTATTAAAAATGACTCCTCGTGCCGAAACTTGGACATTATCTCCAATGCAGGTACAGAGGCACTGAAAACAGGGATGAAAGGGAAAGCCACAGGTGGGCTGAGTCTAGTGGTTACAGGGCTCAAGGTTAATGAACCAAGGTCCCACTAGCCTGTCAAAGAGTCTTCTGCCTTCTAAGGCTGAGTTGGACAAATATCTGACACACGTGCTTTACTTCTACCCTCTTAGCAGATCTATAATTTATGGATCTTTTTTAAATATTAATGAGTTAATGTGGGGAGGGGGCTGTGTTGGGTCTTCATTGCTCTGCATGGGCTTTCTCTCGTGGCACTGAGTGAGGGCCACTCACTTCCTGAGTGGTGCACAGGCTTCTCACTGCAGTGGATTCTCCTGTTAGAGAGCACAGGCTCTAAGCCTATGGGCTTTGGTAGTTGTAGCACGTGAGCTCAGTAGTTACGGCGCACGAGTCCAGTTGCCCTGTGGCATGTGGGATCTTCCCAGATCAGGGATCAAACCCACGTCCCCTACATGAGCAGGAGGACTCTCAACTATGGACCCCAAAGGAAGCCCAAATTACGGATCTTAACAAATCTTTAGAATCCTTTTCAATGTCGTCATCCCTCCAGCCACTAATGATCAATTTGAATTGGCAAAAATAAAGCCAAATTGTCACCCCTTGCCTAAATTAACTTCCCATAAACAACCTTTGATGAAAGGAGCCAGAAAAAATCCTAAGATACAGAGGGCCTGAGAAAGTATAAGTGAAAAGAAAAGCTACCTCTTACAACTTGGTCAGCGGTTGCAAAGCATGCTGGGCAATTCTCATAATTCCAAGCCACTAAGCAAAATCCAAAAAGACATCTACAAAGTTTTCTCCCCAGACTCTCTAAAAGATAAATGACACCAATATTGTATCCTAAAAAAACTTGAGACTTTGAGGAGAAACCAAAGTGAATTATCACAACCTTCATATTCTCCTAAAGTTGTTTCTAACCCACTGGAAATAAACTCATGGCAGGCTTCAGCCTCTCTTTCTTGGTGAAAGCCTTCTCCCATGGCCCAACAGTTTTCTCACACATATGTTTATCTCATTCACTGAGTTCTGATTTTTAAATGGCAGCTGAGTCATATTTTGCTCTAATAGATTCATCTGTCAGGAAGGCAACACTTTTCAAAAGGGACCATGAACCAATAGCATTTGAAAAAATATATTAAAACTTAACAATAATGTCTCCTATAAGTAATGACTAAATTTGTGCCAATCCGCAAGAGTCTAACTTTGTGCTTAAAGTGTGGATCTGTAAATTTGTAGCATTAGGGTTACTGAGTGTGCATTAAAAATGAGGAGTAACAGGTCTACAGGAAGCCCACTGAATCAGAACCTGCAAGGTTCTCAGGAGATTTCTAATACATGTGAAAACTTGGAAAGTATTTAACTAATAGAGCTTTCCTGGTGGCTCAAATGGTAAAGAATCTGCCTGCAATGCAGAAGACCCAAGCTTGATCCTTGGGTTGGGAAAATCCTCTGGAGAAGGGAATGGCTACCCACTCCAGTATTCTTGCCTGGAGAATTCCATGGATAGGGGAGCCTAGCAGGCTACAGTCTATGGGCTCACAAATAGTCTAACATGACTGAGCAACTAACACTTTCATTTTCAACTAATAAAACAGAGACCATTTTGACTCGTACATCTAACCCTTCTGTCTCCAAGGCTTACTGACTTTTGTGCAGCACACTTCTGCTGACTGGTGTGTTAACAAATTGCCTGGCCACAGAAGACTTAAAACATTCAAATTTGAAAGGAAAAAAATGCGGCATACAATGAGAGTTGGGAACAAAAGGAAAAGAATAAGAGTAAGAGAAGAGAAAGCTATGACCATACAGCAAGGCTTAAACATGAGTAAGTAAAAAGTTTACTTTAGTGGTCTGAAAAGTTGGAAATGATATAAGTGGAAATGACTCATCTCTATGCTATTCTCTGGGGACACAAAGGCAAAGAAGATGTGACTCTTGCCTTCAAGACATATGGAGCTCTTGCAATATGGTCATCTTCAAGGTAATCTAGGAAGGCTGTGAGGCAATGATTCAGTCTTCCTGGTGTGTGGGAAAGAGATGGATCTGCCTTCTTTAAACCAAACATGGACAATACTTGCTGCAGTCCAACGTGGAGGAGTAATGCAGTCAATACATAATCTCAAAAATCTCTCTTCAAGCAAAGTACTTTCTGTACCCTTCTCTTCTTAAAAAAAAAAAAAAAAAAAAAAATCTCCCAAACAAAGGAAACAAGAAACAGAAACTTAGTTTTCCATGAAACTAAAAGATATCTGAAAGTCCAAACAATTGGATATAAGGACTGAAAGCTGATGATGCATATATCAGCCAGGGTTCCAGCAGAAATCAAATAGATCATATAAAGGGTTACTGAGTTTTTTAAGGAATTATTTACAAAGGGGTATGCCAGGTTAAGGGAAGACCACAAGATGCAGTACCAGGGCTAACAAGAAAAGAGAACTGTTTTCTACTCCAGTTCGAAGAAGGAAGGTGAGGGAACAGTTTCTAGAATCCCAAGAGAGAGCTATATGGAGGTAACTCTCTGGCAGGAACTTTAATCTTATGTAGAGAGATGACAAGTTTCAAGGCAGGAAAACAGGTGGAAAAAAATGGCCCAGCCCCATTGTCCTCTTCCCTTCCTGTCTTTGCAAAGGCATCTTGTTGGCCAAAACCAACCAGAATCCAGAGTACAGGAAATCTATTGATAAATACTTGAAAAGTTTCACTTTATTGAAAAAAAAGAGCAATTATCATAAAATGCTATCACTTTATCGTTAGCATTTATCATACCTCTCAGAGCACTACAAGAAAATCAAACTACAAATCAACAGCCCTTGTGAACATGGAGGCAAAATTCTTAAACTATGAGTAAATCAAGTCTAGCGCTTTACGAAAATGATGAAACATCATGGCCAAATAAGTTTTATCCTGAGAATGCAAGTTTGGTTCAACATACAAAAATCAATTGATATACTTAACCATGTGTGCTAAGTCCCTCAGTCCTGTATGACTTTGCGACCCCATGGACTATAGCCCACAAGGCTCCTCTGTCTATGGGATTTTCTTGGCAAGAATACTGGAGTGGTTTGCCATTTCCTCTTCCAGGGGGTCTTCCTGACTCAGGGATCGAAACTGCATCTCCTGCATTTCCAGCATTGGCAGGCAGATTCATTACCACTGAGCTACCTGGGAAGTCCAAGCCAAAAGTATAAAAAAGGAAGAAAAAAATTGATCAACTCAATAGGTGCAGAAAAAAGTATTTGACAAACTTTCAAATATATTCATGATAACAACTCTAGGCAAACTAGGAATAATAGACACTTCTTCAACTCAATATAGAATATCTACAAAAACTACAGTTAACATAATGCTTAATGCTCTGATGGATAGAGAGTATTCTTCATTATGTTGGTGGTTACATAATTCTGTGTTTGCCAAAATTAATAGAACTGCCCACCTACAAAGGGTAACTTTTACTGCATTAAATTAGACCTCAATAAACCTCACTGTTAAAAAGATATTTTCAGATACCAATTCTCAATAATCAAAAAGTTAAGACATATTATTCTTTATCCCCTTTTCTATTTCTTACATTTATCAACAATTCAGGTTTTGTACCTCACTCCCAGAAATTCTGATTTAGTACCTCTCTGAGGAGGCCCAGGAATCTGTATATTCAGCAAAATCTTCAGGCAATTCTGATGCAGGCGGGCCTAAGAGCATGCCTTCTTTCTCTAGTCTTGTGCTTCTAAAAGATGGACAAGCTGACTTCATCCCTGGATTCTTCTGAGAAGCTCATGATCTCACTGCGGCTTCTATTCAGGATGACTTCCTTTAAAAAAAAAATCTATTTATTTATCTATTTGGCTGCGCTGGGTCTTAGTTGCGGCATGTGGAATCTAGTTTTCCGACCAGGGATTGAACCCAGGCCCCCTGCATTGGGAGTGTGATGTCTCAGTCACTGGACCACCAAAGAAGTTGCCCAAAGGACTTTCAAAACAGTTTACTTTATATCTCTGACCCTCAGTTTTCTCATCTTCATGATGAAAATAATAAGGGAAGGAGTAGATAAAAAGAATATATGAAAGTGCTTAGTATAGTGTCTGGCATATAATAAATGCTCAAAGAGTACTATTTCTAGTTCATCTTTTTCTTTTCTAATGTACCTTATGATATTTTATCATTTTTTAATCCTCATGTGACTATACTTTTAATCTATATGCTTATTATCTCTATCCCTGAGTTGTAAATTGCTACTTCCTTGAGTGCACAAGTGATTCATGTGTGTCTTTGATATGATAGAATGTACATTGTGGTCATTTATCTCCTTAATTAGAAAATACTAAGGGAACTGCCCATTTATCCATCTGCCCCAGCAACCTGCCTGAAATTCCTTCATTACCAATCAGTTCCTCAAGTGAAGCCAGAGCTCAGGACAAATGTAAAAATACCCATGGAGGGTGGGTGGGTGGGCAAAACACTGAGTTACTCTCTGTCTTCACCTAATGAAGAAGTCTTTGGTCCTCAATCATCTTAGCTCTTTCTCACAAAAATGGAGACCTAGATCATGGAAACTTTGAGGTGGTGGGAGGGAGAGATGAGATGAATATATTTAAGGGCAAGAATCTAAAACCTAGATCCAATAAAAGGGAAAAGTAACTTGTAAAGAGAGATTCGGGTACTTGAGAACTAACTGGAGAGAAGAGTTTAATCCAATCAAGGTAGGAAGTCTCGGACCACATGAAGTTCTGAGGGGAGATTGAGGGGGTCATGAGTGGGTGGTGGGTATACTACAAAGTAGGGGTGGGGAAGAAGCTCTAGGAAGGCCACCACATTGCAAAGACCCCCCTCCACTTGCCCAATCCCTGAGTAACCACTCGGGTGGCGCCGGACCCTCATAGGCTTCTTAGTAGCAGCCCCTCATGGACACGCTGAAGCCTGCAGTGGGTCTTCCCATGGAACCTCCCCCATCCAAGGCAAAAAGGTCATCTGCAGGGAGATTCAGCAATGTCCATCCCAGCACCACACGACTGGAACCATTTGTTGGGACATCTGATTCCCTCCATGGCCAGTGCTCATGTCAGCTTGAGCCCTTCTTCATGTTCTTTGAGCTCAGAAACCAGACTGTGGAAAAACACAAGGTACTGTATTCTAGCTGAAGAAAACTGAACCCTGGTATTTTCCAGACAGCTCACCTAGGGCCTTCAGGCTTCTCAGTACCCGCTGGGTCATATAAGCGTCATTCACCTACCCCACAGGCTGGCCATATGTTCAACCTCCTCCTCACAGCCTCCATGAAGGATGGCAGTGAGCAGAAAGATGAAGTCTTGGTTCAGGCTTTTGCAGGGGCCAGATTGCTGTGAAGAGGAAATGCATATCTTTCTGCTGCTGAAAGTCATCTCTCAATGGGCTTCTACTGGATGCCAGGCTCTGAATCCATGGCCCCTTGGACCCCTGCCAGTGGCTATACCTTGACCCACATAGAAGCTGCAGGCCAGCATGGCTGCTCATCACAAAGGAAGGCCAGGGGGGTTTCTCAAGAGAGTTCACTGTTCATTGTACAATGTAATCCAATTTCCTAGTGTTTATTATATTTACGTGTATAAAATATGTCTGTTTAATATTAACACTCTGTGAAGGACATTTGCTTGTTGCTAGGGGATACAAAGCTGAATAAGCATAGTCCCTGCTCATATTTCAGGTAAGCAGGGTTTAGAGAGGCTGCTGCTGCTGCCAAGTCACTTCAGTCGTGTCCGACTCTATGCGACCCCATAGATGGCAGCCCACCAGGCTCCGCCGTCCCTGGGATTCTCCAGGCAAGAACACTGCAGTGGGTTGCCATTTCCTTCTCCAATGCATGAAAGTGAAAAGTGAAAGTGAAGTCGCTCCGTCGTGTCCAACTCTTAGCGACCCCATGGACTGCAGCCTACCAGGCTCCTCCATCCATGGGATTTTCCAGGCAAGAGTACTGGAGTGGGGTGCCATCGCCTTCTCCATTAGAGAGGCTAATAAATATAATTTATTGACTGTGTGTTAGAAATCCTATTATGTCATAATTTTAAATGTTTCATACATATGTGTATGAAAACTGAAAGTCACTCAGTTATGTCCTACTCTTTATGACCCCATGGACTGTAGCCTGCCGGGCTCCTCTGTCCATGGAATTCTCTAAGCAAGAATACTGGAGTGGGTAGTAAGCATATATGTAATACATATATTTATGTTTTGGAGATAGCAATGGCATTTTTTTCTAATAATAAGAATAACAGAGGAGTGGTTAAAAGTGTAGGATTTAAAGTCAAACTGGCTTTGACCTTGGGCAAATTATTTATTTATTTTTAAAAAGTCAAGCAATTTCCAAAAGGCACAGAGCAGGAAATCAGAAGGTCCTATTAGCCCATCGGTCAGCAGCAAGACAGTTAATATTTTGCTGAATACAATTCAAGAGTGTTTCATATGCTTCTCACCCACTTACATATGCTCATGTACTCTGCTGTTACAAAAATGACATCATATTCTACTTACTGTTCATATCCTATATTTTCTCCCAGATATGGGGTAGACATCCTTATGAGTCAGTATATGGAGAACCTACTGTCCTTTTAATGGCTTCAAAGTAGTCTCACACTCTGCAAATCATGATATTGTCTCCTCTATTCATTTTATTTCTGTTTCTAGTAGAATTAGCTTGTCTGGAAAAAAATACTACCAGGTAATAGCTATGACAATGAACATTTTTTTTTTCTGACTTTAATGAGAGTTTTACCACTGAGCATGAGGCTAGCCATAGATTATAAATACATGGTAAAAGTCATGAGCATATCTATTTATTTATATTTTATTGAGAGGTTTTGTATTGGGCATGAGTGTTAATTTTTATCAAATGCTTTTCAGCATCTATCAAGATGATCAACCACATTGTTTTTCTTCCCTTTGCTATTAATAAATTAAATCATATAGATTTCATAATATTTAAAAATTAATGTGGTCCTAAAATGAACCTTACTTTGTCATGATTTTTCTCTTAACATACTGCTGGATTCTGTTTGCTATGATGTTTACAGATAGCCAAATCCCAAGTAAAATGCCTTAATAAAATATTTATATATACATATATAAAAATTTTTTGTGTGCTCTTTGCATGTGTATTAGAGTTAATACTTTTTCTTATAAAAATAATGGGAAATATTTTATTCTATCTTTATGCTTAAAATGCTAGGTAGATGTGTTCCCTGAAAGTTGAAAGTATTTACAAGGAAAATTATTCTCAATTTTCAACTCCAGATACTACTGCAAATGTGTTATTTAAGTGTTCTATCTCTCCTAGGGTATTCTTTGTCCATTTATATCTTTTCCCTTTTGAGGATAATATAATCACAATTATTTGGTGGAGTCAGGAACCTTTCCTCCACATGGCCACCTTGGTCTAGTAGTGTTTCTCATTGTCTTTGAAAATGGCTTTTCCCACCTCTCCTCCTACTAGCAGGAACTTCCAGGTTAAGGAATTTTTCCCCCTACAACAGGAGAGGAAAACCATGTGGTTATTGAGAAGCTGGATCAAAAACCAAAACAGAGCAAACTGCGTGATGAGGTGTGATTTTGACTTGTGTCCTCCATCCCCAATATTACTGGGTTGTTTATTTATTTATTTTTTAGCTTATTTATTTGGCTGTGCCAGATGTTAGCTTTTCACACTGTTCATGGGTCTTCAAAATCACTGCAGATGGTGACTGCAGCCATGAAATTAAAAGACACTTGCTCCTTGGAAGAAAAGTTATGACCAACCTAGACGGCATATTAAAAAGCAGAAATATTACTTTGCCAACAAAGGTCTGTCTAGTCAAAGCTATGTTTTTTCCAGTAGTCATGTATGGATGTGAGTATTGGACTAGAAAGAAAGCTGAGTGCTGAAGAATTGATGCTTTTGAACTGTGGTGTGGAGAATACTCTTGAGAGTCCCTTGGACTGCAAGGAGATCCAACCAGTTCATCCTAAAGGAAATCAGTCCTGAATATTCATTGGAAGGACTGATGTAGAAACAGAAATTCCAATACTTTGGCCACCTGATGTGAAGAACTGACTCATTGGAAAAGACCCTAATGCTAGGAAAGATTGAAGGCGAGAGGAGAAGGGGACGACAGAGGATGAGATGGTTGGATAGCATCACCGACTCAATAGACATGAGTTTGAGTAAACTCCGGGAGTTGGTGATGGACCAGGAGGCCTGGTGTGCTGCAGTCCATGGGGTCCCAAAGAGTCGGACACGAATGAGCGACTGAACTGAACTGAGGTGTTAGCTTTAGCATGTGAGATCTTTTGTTGCCGCATGGGAACTCTCAGTTGCAGCATGAGGGATCTAGTTCTCTGAGCAGGGATCGAACCCAGACCCCTTACATTGGGAATGCAGATTCTTAGCCACTGGACCACCAGAGAAGTCCCTCCAGTACTGCTGTTTTTACAGAAGAAAGAAGACTGGACACTGCTGGCCCCCCCTGACCTCCCCAGGCCTCCAACCCTCCATCCTCTAACCCTAGAGATCTCTTTTTATCTCACTGAATGCCCACCTCATGAGGATATACCTACGACCTCCATTCTGCAGAGAAAACTGAACATGGGCAATTTCTTAACCAAGCTGAGCTCACATGAGTGGCAAGCAGGGCAGATGCAGGATTTGAACCCAATGTTGTCTGCCTCTGAAGCCTGTGGGCCTTCGCCTGCTCTCACCAGCACAGTCTGGGTCTGAGCTCTAGTGGTCCTTGAAGCTGTATTGCATTCTGTGCCTTCCACGGAGTTGGTAGTAAGTTACTCCCACTTATGGCAGTAAGTGACACAGTTAAGTTTCTATTACTTGCAACCAAAAAGGATCCAACTAATAAACTAATAAAGCCACTAACATGTATTCATCCAGCCCTGCTGCTGCTGCTGCAAAGTCGCTTCAGTCATGTCCGACTCTGTGCGACCCCATAGACGGCAGCCCATTGCAAATTGACTTAATGGTACACTCTGCTCCCTCCTTACAGCCTGCTGAGCAGAGACTCCCATAAAAACACAAACAAGAATATTGAGTTTCAAGTAGATCTGTAATCATTAGATTGATTCTGGGTTCTAACTATAAACCATAGGAAAACTAATTTTAAATGTGCAACATAATTAAACATCAATAAATATGATACGTAAATGGAAAAAAAAATGAGAAACTAGAAGGATTGAATCTTAGCATTGTACACAGACTATTTTGCCAATTCTGGTTAATTTGATTACCTCTTTGGATTTTAGTTTCCACAACTGTAATATAAATCACTGAACTTACTTGGTATGCAAGGTATTTGAATCCTTAAAGATTAAGAGGTGCTGCATTGTCATTGTTATTGTGCTTGTTTAGTCATTAAGTCATGTCCAAGTCTTTCACCACCCCTTGGACTGTAGCTCACCAAGTTCCTCTGTCCATGGGATTCTCCAGGCAAGACTCCTGGAGTGGGTTGCCATTTCCTTCTCCAGGAGATCTCCCCGATCCAGGAATCGAACCCACATCTCCTGTGT